>NC_060257.1:71512471-71839236 GCF_921293095.1 Ischnura elegans
GTGATTTGATTTCTTATAATGCATCTAAATGCTTAAATTAACTGGCTTTGTACTCGTGTGGTCTGGATAACAGTTGAAAGCGAAAACTTTGCTTCAATAGGTACACCGATGTTAAGTTTTTATTTGTACATTAAAAAGATTATTGGCAAGGGTTTACTGGATAAAGCCAGAAAATGGTATAGAATGTTATGTAAGTTTTCAGGAACTAAGAAAAAAATATGACCGGTGGAGCAAAATGTTTTAGGGACCATTTATATAACGAAGTACAACAAAAAACGCCGGGAAACAAATTGTAGAGATAGGTAATGAAAACAATTACCAGCATCCCTTAAATAATTCTTACGATCCATCATTTCCTGGGAGGATACTGATATGAATAAAGATATGCAGCCTATGTAAATATTCTCAGATTTGTCTTATTTGGTACGACGCGTTTCGACGCTAAGGAGTCATATTCGGAGAAAAGGTTTTTTTTATCGAACACTACCCAATATATGTATGTGCTAGAAACGAGGAATGAAGGCAATGAAAGAGGGAGGTTGGGGCGGGTGGGTGGGGGTAGTTTTTGTGTTGTGTGGGTACTGAAATATTCATTTTCACCAGCGCAGGCACTTAAGCTCTGCATTTCTCCATTTATAATTTAAATATACAGCACAGAATATATGAATGTGTATTATTACTAGGGCATTTCCATGAAAATGTCAACTTTTTCTCTCAAATTAAAATTTAGTTTGGAAATATTTTATTTGGATACATCAACAGTTAAATGATTGAATTTTATGAAATCGGTATTTAATTTGTTCAAATAACTTACTTACTCATTTGTTGATTGTTGAATTCAAGATGGCAGCCAAGGATTGGTAATGAACTATTTTATCATAGTTTAAAGAGAAATATATATCAACAAAGAAGGTAAGCTGTTTTTTATTGAGCTTTTTGTTTAATGTTGTATAGCTTTGGCAACGTTTTAAAACAAACATCTCCTTAAATATGCAATGTATAAAGACTCAAAAATATGTATGTATGTGCAGGTGCATAAATGGTAATTCCGTCACAAAAACTCGAAATTGTTTTTATTCTATCACTATTTATAATCAAAGAGGGATAATTTTCCTCCTGGAAAGGTAGGTTCTGACACTCTCTAAGGTTTTAATGCTAGTTTCTCTCAAAAATGCTTATTCTTGGCCATATGGCAGCGTGACGGAATTACTGCGATGTGACGGAATTACTGTGACAGAATTACCTAAAATTAGGTGATGTCTGTTTTTAACAAGCATTATTTTTAGATTGCTGTGTTGAATAAATTACCTTATCTCCAACCTCTAAGCTGATATTTCATGTTATATATTTAACTTTATCATTAGGTTATGTTAGGTAAAGGGATTTTTTTTTGTAGGTGAACTGTTAAAAATATTTTAAGTGCGGTTGAATATAGTCTCCTTATCTCTACCATGTGAAAATATAGCTTAAAATGGGCAACGTATATAGTAAATGTGCATGAGTAGGCCCTACAATAAGAATCAATGTTTAAATTTCCTTATTGAATCACAGAAATGGAAATTAACCTCTAGAAACTGTCCTTAGAATCTTTATCATATCTACGTAATTCTTTCCAGGTGGAAGTGTAATACATAAATATGGCTAAAACACCTGCAGAAAGACAGCGTGATAGTAGAAAGAGAAGACAAGAAGCAGGGTTACATGAAGAAATGAAAAAAAAGGATAGAGAGAGGAAAAGTAGAATAAAGCAGCATATGAATACGAGGCAAATGAAAGACCAGAAAGAAAAAAATAGATTAGCTCAACGCCGCTTCAAACAAAAACTGAGAGACAGTGCATCAGAGAAACCAGGAGACTCAAGTAGAACATCCACAACCCAACCAAGTTATGAAGCCCAAACCTCTTCCATTTTAACATCTCCATACAAAATTAGGCAAAGTCTAGGAAAAGCTGTAAGCAGAATCAAAAAATGTCTCCCTAAGAGTCCGCGTAAAGTTAAGAGAGTTTTACAATATCTCAACTTACAATATGATGAACCCTCTCCACCTAAGACCCAAAAGGTAACTCATGATGATATTGTAAACATAATTCAGAACTTCTATTTGCAAGATTCAATCAGTTGGATGTGTCCAGGACAAAAAGATTTTGTAATTTCAAGGCAGCCAGATGGCAGCAAAATAAAGCATCAGAAACGGTACATGCTTATGACATTGAAAGAAGCATACTATTATTCAAGACAACAACATTCGGATCTCAAATGTGGATTTTCGAAGTTCTGTAGCTTGCGTCCTACCTACATAAAATGTTTGACGGATGTACCTCACACGACTTGCACTTGCATGTATCATGAAAATCTAAGATTTTTGTTGAAGGCCCTGTCAAAGTCAGGAGATGCACAACTCATTGTACCCACTGAATTCAGACCTTTTTTGGATGCTATTTCATGTGACCAAGAGTTAGAATCCTGCATGATAGGTGAATGTGAAGGATGTGCAGTCAAGTTAAGAAACTTCTGTGATTTGTTTGAAAATCCCCAGACTGAAATCAGGTGGGAACAATGGGAGAAAAGAGGAATCAGATATGAAAAAAATATCCATGAGGGTACAATTGAAGATTGTTTGAATGTTCTCGAAAGTCAACTGATTTTTTTCAAAAGGCATACATTCATCAAAAGAAAGCAAAGTTCAGCCTTCAAGGATGCGAAGTTAAATTGCGACAAGGAGACTGCAGTCATTCAAGTTGATTTCGCAGAAAACTTTACCATAATCGACCAAAATGAAATTCAAGCGGCTCATTGGAACCACCAGCAAGTTACTCTCTTCACGGCTTGTATGTGGACCCAGGATGCTTGTCAGTCGTTTGTAATCGTTTCAGATGAATTGACTCATGACAAATATGCAGTAGATGGTTTTTTGAGATCATTACTTCAAGAACTACGCACCATGCATCCAAACATCAATACAGTGAGATTCTTTTCTGATGGGGCAGCAAGCCAGTTCAAGCAGAGGTACTTATTCGAAAACATTGCTTTTTTACATGAATTGTTTTCTCTACAAGAACTTGAGTGGAATTTCTTTGCTAGTAGTCATGGTAAAGGTGCAGTGGATGGAATTGGAGGTGAAATTAAAAGACAAGCAAGACTTGCCATATTATCGGGAAAAGCCAAGATTTCATCAGCCAAGACTTTGTTTGAATACTGTTGTGCAAAAAATGAGAAAATTAAAATCAAGTATATTTTAAGTAATGAACTACAGGCCAATAGAAAAGAAAATCAGGAACGATGGGAAAGTATGTCATCTAGCATATTGGGTACTAGAAATACCCATAATGTTGTAGTAGTAGACAGACATACTGTCTTACTCAAACCTTATACCGAAGCAATAAACTACACGACATTTCATTTGAGCCATCAGAAATCCATCAAAAAATATAATAGGTGTGATATCGCTTCAATGAAGACCTTGGCAGTTGGAACTTTTATATTGGCCAGCTATAGTGGCAAGAAGAAAAAACTTATGTATGTAGCACAAATAGTTTCAGTATCAAATGACGATACCGATTGTTATGAGGTACTGAACCTACGCCGAAATGACGGCAAGGGGATGGTGTACATATTTCCGGAGCGAGAAGACAGATGCTGGATTGACAAAATGGACGTCGTTCACCTTGATCATCAGCCTAAACTTCACATGGTTGGAAAGCGCACTAGTTACGTTTTTCATAATGCAGTGAATGGGCAGTAAAATGAAAATTAGTGTAAAAGAATAAAAATATTTTTCACCTTTAACTATTGCTTTCTGTCATTACTTGTTATTTGACTATGCAGAAGTTATTTTTTTTTTGTTTTACCTTTTCATAATTATTGACTGTTAATTCAGAGTTGTTAGAAGTTAAATGGTCTTATACTTTGAGTTTGAAACGAGTCTAAACAATTGTTTATTCCGTCATGGTAATTCCGTCACAGTAATTCCGTCAAGGTAATTCCGTCACGGTAATTCCGTCACGTGTTTGTTTTTGACTGTTATATACATATTAATAATTTCTAGTTTTGACAAACTGTGCGATCATAAGCAATGCCTCAAACATTGTTCATAGCCATATTGAAAGTTTTAAAATTCGTCATAGATTCACAGAGTTTGAAGATGCTTGAAGTCATTACACCTAGCAGGTTGACGTGGGAGTAATTCCGTCACAGGCATACTTCAGACAAATTTAGAAGATATTTGATGATTAATTTCTTTTTTCTACATGATCATCATCTTCATAAAAGACTTTTGACTATGCACAGAGAGAAAGGTTTCAATATTTTATCATTTTACAATTTTATCGAAATATCCTATTGCACAATTCTCTCCAAAGGTAATTCCGTCACGCATGGAATTGCCCACTATTCTCATTGTAGTTGCATGAGAGGAAACTTTTGAAGAAAGCTTTCGCATATTCCATAAAAATTCTATCTTGTGAATGTTTCAATGAGTCTTGATAAGAACGCAAGTAAAGGTACTGATTAACATGTTCAGTTATCCATTTTTTTCCAGCCTTTATATCAACTCACCAACCTGTCTGTTTGTTTGTCTGGTACAAATCTTGTAACTCAAATTTGACTCACTTCCTGTGAAGCAAAAACGCTGAAATTTTGCACACTTCTTCATTTCCGATGACAATACATGAAAATATAACTTTTTCTCTCCGACCCCCCTTTAACCACCCCCCAGTCAACCTATAGCCCCCCAAAACATGTTTTTGATCTAAGAAGTTCCAAATGGTCGATTTTCGTGTTTTGCGACCACAGTAAAAGTTATCCACTTTAGGCATATCCACATAGTAGGCATTTAAAAGCATAGGGGTGGCATTTTGAAACATAGGGGGCTTACCATTCACTGAAAATTTAATAAATATAGTGACTTTTTTAATACGTCACTTTTGGTTTTTCGGGGTCACTGAGTTTTTTTGCTTTGTGTCATTTATAAACGTTGCTCATCCCCTGTAATCTAAATATAAAGGCTGGTTTTAAAAAAAAAATTTTTTATAAGAGCTTATTCTTTTCAATACACTGAATTATCGATTAAGAGAGGAAACAGATGAAAATTTATCCAAATCGACATATTTAAACACGGCCGGCCAGCGTCCCTCGGGAAGTGAGAAGTCAATAAATATTCTTTCATTTTTGCGTTCATGAAAAAAATAGCCCTGAACCGGGTGAATTTAGCGCACAAACTAGTGTGGGATTTAGCCGATTTTGAATTTACGGAAAAATTAGGGTGAAATTTCAGGAATACGCAGTGTCGTTGTAATGTTTTCGAGTGTTTCACTCGTATATACCTCTGATTTGTTTATTCAAACCGCGAATTGGGTAAAATAACATCTTGTATTAAAAAATAGCATGGATAACAATTTTTTTTTCATGAAATGATCTCAATTCTCGTTTAGGGTGAGAAATTTCTTAAAATCAGTATTAATGCGCAGAGCCAGTTTCTTCTTAAACCGCTAACATACCATGTACAAAATGATGGCTGAAAAGCAAATGCTAGCGAGAAAGAAAAATTATTTTCATTTCTTATACTCTTAGTTACATTGGAGATTATACATAGTCTAAGTAAGGCCCAGACGGGTTACTTCCCTTAATTGTGGATTGATTTTGTAGAAAATATTCCTGCGTGTTTTTATTTATTGTCGTGTCTTTCATGCTGGAACGGAGAAGGCAGAACGCGATACTATATGAAATTTGGCGTTTTTTTTTTAAGCTCACTTGTGTCGGGAGTTTGTGAATTTGAAAATATTTACTCTTTATTAATATTTTATAGCCAACAGATTTGAATAGTTTTGTATAACGTTGAAATACATAGGTGCAAGTTAAGGCCGCATATTTATTTTCCTGGGATACGCATTTTGTGTAGTGTAGGTTTAGCAGTAACTTCCGTAATTGAGAGTTGAGAGTTACGTCGGTTAACTTTAGTGTAACCGAATATTTGGCTTCGTTTTATTAAAAAAAAAAAGACTCAACGTTCAATGAAATAAAATGTAACTGTAATGAAATCTTCCTTCGATTTATGTTAAAAGAGTCTTATCTCTACGTTTCCTACGTGCTATCGCAGAACATATAATGATGGTAACATCGCCAATGCGAAAATGTTTCCCCCGTGATGCTACCGTGAGATAAAGAGACGGGCGATGTTAAATTGCACGTGTTAAGCCGAAAAAAACGATAGAAAGAATAAAAAAAACAAGATGGCCGCGACGTGTAGCTGTGTGGATGTTGTTCGTGGGACAGCGGCGAGGTGAGGTGTGGAGATGTAGAGTGGAAAGGGTCGAATCGAATGATAAAATGGTGCTGAGTAACTGGACGACGGATTAAGCGCGGAATGAGGAGTAGGTGGAAGTGGAGGGGAAGAGAACAAGTGAACGGTGGAAAAGGGTCGTCCGTTGAATGGGATCGGGGGTTACGAAAGTCGAATGGGCCCCTTGGGAAAGAGACATTTATGAGAGTTTTGTAGCTGGAGAAGGGACAATTGGATTAATATATTATATTTCTCTGGTGCTAGCTTTAATTTTATCTGGAATAACTCTAATTTCCCGAGGCTATTGTCAGAGCTTATTCATTTTATCTTTCCGCCCGTTTATTTTACAAGCGCATATATGACCTGCGGTGGTCCCTACATGGTAATTATAAAGAATGAAAAAAATACTATGCTGTGAGTACAATAACATTATTAGTTTTGTTCAAAAGGCTTGGTGCTCCACCTGCATTCACTCATATCTGAGAGTTTACCACTCGTGTGGCATATTACATCCATTATAGCATTGAATTATTTGGTTGGAATTTGGCGTAAATAATTATTATTTCATTTGGTTAATACTCCAGGCCTTTACTTGATCATTGATATCGGAAATTATGTGCCTGAAAGAAATGGAATAGAACGTTGTTTGAGGGGAAATGACCAGCGGGTAAGTTAATATTGTTAACGTACTATCCACAGTGATTTTTGACGCTGTTTATTATTCACGAAGGTCAGTGTGTATAAAACTGTACTAAGTGATCGTGATGTGTAAAGTTAATTGATTTTTTTCCAAAAAAAAATTATTAGGTTTGCCTTAATTGTTAATATTGTGAAGTTTATGTCGTCATCTATGTACAATACCCTCTGAAAATGAAGATTCTTTGATCGTGATGTAGGTATGTATATTTTTATGAAAAAAGTTTTAGCTTTTAGGCTTATAGCTGTATTCTTTACCCTTTGCTTAAAGTTTTATACTTACTGAAATATTTTCCTTAACACTTAGATAATTTCTCTTGAATCAAATATTGAATTAATATATATTTTAGTGGTGACTCTGTAGATCTGATTGTTTTATTTAATTTCTATATTAGATTTGTAATGATGGCTTTGTGGACCAATTTCTGCACTTATTAAAAATCCATTAAACGGTTTGGTTTGATAGCGAAGCCGATGCTAAAATACAATGACCTATTTCAGTTGAATGAAATAAGTAATTGTAAAACAGAGGCAACATTAACTTTAACGGGCATACCTTTATTCTACATGGTCCTGGAGCTCATACATTAGATTTCAATACATTGTGATAAGAAGTTTTCAAAATCCATGAGAGCAATACTGAAGTCCACTATTGTCTCGTCGAAGGTAGTTGCTACTATGTATGTCCTGGGGATTATTACAGCAACATTGTAGAAGAAAAAAGTCTAAATTATATTTTTGCGATCACTTTTTTTAGATTAGATATCAATATGTGCTATTTTTAGTGGAACCTAATTATTTAAGTTATTTCAAAGTAGAACTGAATTAGTGCTTCTATGAGGTTGCAAGCTCAGACTGTTCTTGCGAGGCACGGCTTTGTATTTGTGCGCTCATGGAACTTATAGATTGCCGCCTATAATTTGATCACGCTTGAGTAAGTAGCTTCCAAAAACGATGAAGGCACTCCGAAGTCCAATAATGCCTCTTCTGAGTATAGTGGCCACTATTTCTGGACTGGCATAGAGTATTTGCAGCTTTGGGATTTACTGGGCCTTTGAACTATCTCCTGAAAGTGTTACGTGCGTCCGAAGAAGGGAAATTCAGCTGGGGGTACCGAGGGGAATGTAAATGTCCGAGAATATAGCATGATAAGAGGTGAGAGTTCAACATTGAGCTTAAAAGGGATGTGGAAGCTTAGCTTTCGTCCACGGTGGGCTTAGTGCAGCCAGTATTACTTCCCGGGTCAACGGGTATAGTGGATTGTTTGATAATACTTCCCCAGTTTCGGCCAAAAGCTTGCACCACCCTTAGAATGCATGACTCTCGTAGTATGCTAGGAGCCTCTACAAATCATCCGCGAAAGAGAAGGCCTTTCGAAGTCAGTTTTGGGCGCACTGTGGGAGCATGTGCTTTAAGCCCGTACTAGATCTCCCGCTCTGCGAGCGTAGAGCTTAGACACGCTTGTAAGGTTAAACGTATTTGGCATTAATCCCTTTTTGGTTGCAGGGAATGAGGAAGTGGCCGTGTTGGAGCAGAGCTTGAAGCTTTCATTAAGGGTGGAAAAAATACGGTGTTATTTGGTGAACGGAAGATGAATTTATGCTATCTAGCCTCTCGCACACGTTAAACCTTTTGGTAAATAATTTTTACCAATTAGCTATCAACATTTCAAACATTAAACAAATTTTGCATACCCACTACTGCCACAAAATAACAATAAATGGAGATTCCTACTTTGATAGAATTATAATCAACCAGCACACAATTTTCGCCCTCGAGAAGTTTGAAATAGAATGATATGACAGCATAATTTTTCTGAGCCACATCCGTTGCCAATACCGCAATAAGCAGTTAACATAAGTACTTGCCATTTTACTTAATTTTTTAATTATAATTTTAGATTTTTTAAGTCGGCTGCATTAAATTACCTTTTACCTAACTTTATTTATTGTGATATTAAGATTATAATTTAGTCAGTCAACATCTATATAAGTATGGATTACATTGAAACATGACGGAGGGCGTTCAGTCATGAGGCAGAATTTACAGGCTTTTCTTGAGTCCTTTCTGAGTAAAAAAAATGCAAAAATTCGCCATGATCGTATCCCAATGCCAACGAAAGCTTACGGCGTTAGGAAGTGAACGATTTTGGGACTGGAAAAATGTGTTATTTGATCACTGGTCTTTATGGGTGAATAATTAACACGGATACGATTGGCTCATAACGTTGATTTTGAAAATTTTTTCTGCGAGTTTCATAAACTTTTTAAACTACTTACGTTGTATCATTATCGTCAAAAAACAAATTTTCAAAGAGTCACGCCAAAGAGATACTTTGGAGAAGATGACAGCTTAATGCAATTGAATAGCCCAGGTAAGCAAATTTGCTCCTTTCCCGCCGGTCGAAAATGCATTGAAGAAATAAAATTTGGGAACATTTCTCTAAGTTCATTCCACTCCCACATATACACCTCCTTCTCATTCGGCTCATGATCCACCACTCGATGAGTGCGCATCTTCCCAGAACCAAGACCAAGTTCGTCCCATATTTCAGGAACGCAAGTTCGGCGGCCTCCTCAGCTGTCCTTTCAACCGGTGCGACCCGTTGGGCAAGACCCGAATAGGGAGAACCCAACACCCTTTTACTCTTCCTGAATTCCCAACTACTCCCAGTCCTTTTGCGACCGACCGATCCACCATCCCGTGTTCGGGAGAGAAAGCGTTCAGGTCTTGAATAAGGCAAAAACACTTCTCCGGTCCGGGGCGATATTTATCGCCGGCGGGAGACAATGGTCAGGGACCTCGGAAAGGATGACAGGTTCGGTGAGCACACGACCCGCCGATCGACCTGGAAGTTGGCTCGGGATTCGTTGCAGCTCCTTAAGGCACGAATAAACTCATGATTCGTCTTCGCCCATGCTTAGATTCTAAGGCCAAATCCTCATTCAAGCATAACACCCTAAAATATACAAATTACTAGCCATCATGATTTGGAAAAAATATTGAAGGAAAAAAACTTGAAAGTAACCAACCACTCAGGAGTTGGCGATGTCATTAGAGTTCCGATTTATTAACTCAATTAGGAAGAAACTTCCACAGAGAAAAGGAATTGCTAACGACAGTGTAAACTCAACGAGCCACGCGAGGCTATCCATAGGACTCAAATAGACTCATGATTCGTCTTCGCCCAAACTCACGATCTAGGACCGAATCCTTATTCAAGTATAACACCCTTACATATTCAAATTACTAGCCATCATGATTTGGAAAAAATATTGAAGAAAAAACCTTCAAAGTAACCAGCCACTCATGAGTTGATGACGGTATTAGAGTTCCAATTCATCAACTCAATTAGGAAGAAACTTTCACAGAGGGGAGGAATTGGTAGCGACAATAAGAATGAGGGCTCAAGGGAGCCCTTCGAGGGTACAACACACCGGGGCCGGGAACCAAGTCAGAGACTTATGCGCCATAATATACCATAAACGACACTAATACATGAAATGAATTTTAAATCCAAAATAAATTATTTAAACTTAACTTAACAGTGAATCATTATAAATCAAATAGATATTAGGTTAAAATGTAAACTTTGTTGTATTCCACACAGTATTTATTTTAAAAACTCAGCCGATTTCGACCTTTAAGGGCATAATCAAAATGTAAACATCACTATCAAGAGATAAAGATATGAAAAGGTCGAACCCGGCTGAGTTTTTAATAAATACTGTGTGGAATACAACAAAGTTTACTTTTTAATCTATCTTGTCACTATTCCACAAAGAGAAATCGCAAATTATTGATTTCATCTGAAATTTCAAATCATTTCCATCTTTCAAAGATAGAATTCTAAGAATTTAATGAATATCATATCTTGAAAAATTGATCGTAATCTTAAAATAGCAGGGAGTATTCCCTTTGAAAGAAGGGTCAGTACCAGATGTATTGTCGCAAAAAAAGGAGACGAATAAGAAAAAACCTTAAGCAATGCAATGTGAGCAATGCAATTCCAGAAACTCTTAGAAACCTCGAGAGACCAATGATATCTCTTTGCGCAATACTTATGTATACGCATATACTTGTTGTATATATATTTTAATTATCATTCGTAATATTACTTTACCCTTGCTTTGATGGGAAGTAGGTATTAGAGCTTGAAAGTTTTCATTAGCTGTATATATTTCTATTTGAAAGGAAAATGACGGATAAAACAGTGTTAAGATGAATTTTCTCCAACTAAATCGTCAGTTAACTTGATTGCAGACGTAACCCAGGATGGCCTCATGTTAATCAACTTCACGAGCCATGTTGAACCATAAATGAAGCTAAACTATGAATAACTTCGTATCAAGATTTTAAGTAATAAGTCAATTGGAATTTCAAAATAGATTACAAAGTAATTTTTTTGAATATTCCACACAGTATTTATTAAACATCAGAACCGATTTCCACCTTTTCAATCAAGAGGTGAATTTCGAAATTTTAAATCATGTCCATCCTTCAAAGAATAACCTATATGCATTTAATGTGGATCATGACTAGAAAAATCGATCGTAATCGTTGGATAGCAGGGAGTATTCCTTTTGAAAGAGGGGTCAGTACCAGATGAACGGTCTCAAAAGAATGAGATGAAGAGAAAAAAAAAGTTAAGTGAGCAATGCCATTCCAGGAACGCTCCGAAATCTCAAGAGAAAGAGACACTCCCAAGAGAGATTTATCCTCTGACTAGCCGTAATAATGACTTCCTCACACCACGGACTTATTGTTTTTATCCACCGAAAGGCGGCGGCGGCCAGTACGTACAAGTAAAAATTTCTCTCCTCCCATTTTATTTTCATCCCTTATATTCTTGCTCGCAGCCTCCGCTACTGGAGCTGGCATCGGGCCAAGATTTTTTGCGGGATTAAACCTTCTTCACCCCCACCATTCCTCTCTAACCTTATTTTGTTACCTATTCGGTGACAAAGGGCCATTCTAGTCGGGTAGCCTCGTTTCTGCCCTATCTTCCATTACTGACCTCTATTCCTCATCGCCAGGTCAGCGACGGATAATAATGCCTCTCTCTCCCTTCCCACTCCACCGTCTGATTTTATACGGGTCACCGAGATAAGAGTTTTTTCGCGAGTGCCCGGGTGGAATAAAATACCACGTACTTGAAATGGGAGACTACAGAGCTTTTGCCTCATTAACGACGTCAGGGGGACTCGGTGCGGAGGGAGGGGCAAGAAAATTTTATACATGTCTTCGTGCATCAATCGAACCTCTGATACTACCCATGTTAGTGCTTATGCAGTTTGGAAGACTCGGTCCTAAATAAGCGAAAATGCGAATGAGGACATGTGTGCATATATCATGCATACTCATCAATTTTGTGAAAGGTACCACTGTTATATAATTTGTAACGAAATAAGGTATTTCATTCTTCTACGATTATAATTACCTATCGCCAAGGAAATCTTCTTTTTGACTGATGAGGCACTAACTGCATCATAGAAAATTTTATTCCTTCACGCATTACATAAATTCCTCCCTTTCGGCAAAATTTAACAGTTTAATTTCCCTAAAACAACCTTAAGTTCAATGAATAACCATGTATATGATTGAATAAAGGTGGTACTGCATATTTATTCCTATCAAGTAGTGTTTCAGATTACAGCTTTCTAAGTAGTCATTAGTGAAACGCTATATGTAGAGATGGTGGTCACAACACGGTGGTACACCTAAAGCCGTAGTCAAGTAATCATGAAAGACAGCCGTAATTGTTTTACTTGGTTTTATAACCGATTGTTAAATATTACGAATAACAGATTCGAAAATGCAAATGATCATATCAATATCTTTAACTATATTTAATATCTTTCATATCAATATAACTTTACAAAATCTTCGAAGGTTTTGTCGATAAATTTGTGGGGAAGTTTGTTATTAAATGAATTAAAGTGGGGAAATTTTATTTGATAATATTGAATTCATTGATCACGCGTTACGGATGGGCTCAAGTGACATTAACGACACTCTTTATAATGAATAATCAATGCTGTTTTTTGTCAGGGGAAAGTAGAATTCGTATAATGTTTATTCCGATGGTTCTTTTTTACAATCCTGTTATCAATTAAAAATATCCAACAGGATTTCTAGTTCCTTAGACCCCCCCCCCCCCCAGCGATAGATATCTACGGGAGGGCACACATTTCACGGAAAATATCTTCTCATGTGAAATATGGTTTTAAAAGCTTATACAGGCTCCCGGAAAAGGGAAATAATCTTTTTCTTGAGGCCAATTAATCCTATATATAATTTTTTGCAGGGCTGTTTTCTGTAAAAACTTGGGTGAAATAACATTTTCAATAAAAGATTCAACAGGGGTCAACTTTTTAGGTATTCTGTGAACGGAGCCGTTACCTGACGAAAAGGGACTTTATTTCAAAAGAGATTAATATACAGAGATCTTTTGAAAACTTGGAATGTGATTGTAGCAGACGAATAATTTCTAAATATTTTCGGAAAAGAGTAGAGACCTACCTCATTATGAGAAATAAAATTAAAATTTTCTCATGCCAATATTAAGTACCAACCCTTGAAAGGCTCCGGCTCGTAATTTTTTAAGGCCTCATCGTTGACTGTATGGAAATCAAAGAAATTACGAAAAGGAAAAGAGACGAAAAATATTGCCGTGAAATTTTTTTCCAGCGCGCTTCAATATCAAAGAAAGATATATAACCAACGTAACTACTAACATGCTTACAATTTAATGGAGGTACACGGTCTTGATTCAGAAATAAAGGAGCACTCCAAAAGAACATATGGGTACAGAGAAAACGTTATACCCATTCGCGAATATAATTCATATCTTTTTAATTTTCATGCCTTTAAAAAATGAAGAATCCTTTGCGAGCAATAATATTTCAAATATCAAATGAGATGAAACTACAAGCAATAAAAAAATTGCATGTACGTTTGTCCGATAATCATAGGCAAGAGCAGGTCAAAAGCAAAATTGCATTCATTCGTAGCCATGCAAAAAATATTCCTTTTCTCTCTTTAGAAATAAGAGGACTTACTTATGTCCCATTGAATTTGTATATTTTATCTCTTGGATATGATTATTAAGACTAATTTTTAGTCAATATGTAAGTAATTTAAAATTATTTATCACATTTAATCGAGGGAAATCACTTTGAATCTCACACTAAGTGATATTAAAATGCCATTGTCATTGGATACTATTTTATTTTGAGCCTATTTATTTATTTTTTATGATACTTTTGGCTGCATTCGTTTGTAATCATTTAACGATGGCTGCCAATATTTTGCAGAAAAACGTGTCCATAATATGTTGATGATGAACAAAAATGTATTTCATGGATTATCTATTCCTTATTTAAATATATTTTAATTTAATTCATGTCGTATGATCTGATGTAATCGTCAGATTTTCTTAAGTCATGTGCTCCGATGGGCAACTAAAGTTTATCATACGGGAGCGACTTAGATGGGAGTATTTTCACGACTATTCGCTCGAAATTCCATCAGTTCTCCTAAAATTATCAATGGATTTTATCAGCACTGAATACAGGTCGAAATATCCAAAAGAAAAAGAAAAAAATCATCTAACTCCCTTGGCTTCCCACTGCGCTATTTCGATATAATCCTCATGATGACTGAAGCCATTAGTAGGAGAATATGAATACATGAAAGCAAATTAGAGTTGAAATTTGGAGACGATTTATATACAGACTGTCCCAAGGGTCGTGTGTCATTTTTGACCTGTAATTTTAGTAACTTTCCATAGAGCAATGTTCATGAAAATTGGCACACTTATGGGAAAAGGTCCTAAGTTTTGTTGAGTGTAAGCAAAATTTTACAATTTTGACCTTTTGACCTCTCAATTTGGGTCCAAACAAAAAATTAATTTGCCTTATGGGGTTTCAATGTTAAAAAAATCGAGATAGAAAAATGTCTGAAATTCATTGACCAAGATGTCAATTCTTACGGTTTCGGACGCGAGAAACCCAAAAATAACAATTTCATTCACGAAAATTCAACCGTTGACCCAGTAAGGTCACCGTCAAGGTCATAAGGGTGGCAAAAAGAAGGCAAATTCAAATTTTTGGTTTGGACCCAAATTGAGAGGTCAAAAGGTCAAAATTGTAAAATTTTGCTTACACTCAACAAAACTTAGGACCTTTTCCCATAAGTGTGCCAATTTTCATGAACATTGCTCTATGGAAAGTTACTAAAATTTCAGGTCAAAAATGACACACGACCCTTGGGACAGACACTGTAAAGAAATTGTGAAAATTATATGGGTGATTGTTGCATTCATTAAGGATATTTTAATGAAACTATTTCGTGGAGGAAAAAAGTGCATAATTAATTTTACAACCAAAAATAATGATTAAAAAAGATTGAACGCTGCATTATGGAAATTAAACTACAAATACCTAACTTGCTAAATTCGAATTTTCGCTATAATTTAATTATTATGCCCACCGGGATATTAATTCGGTGGTAGGTTACAGCTCAAAGCCTTAGGTATCTTATTTTTTTCAAAGAAGTTTGCTTAAACCAGGTGGAATGTGGAATTTTTACCGAAAATGTTATAAGAAATTAATAAAATAAAAAATATTTGACAGTTTCCAGGAAAAAAACTGCTTGGTGCCCGCTTCAAGTGTGAAAAGAATTCAAAAAAGAGAAAATAGACCTGAAGGCAGAAAAAAACGGGTCAAGATTTAAATATGAAAACAATTTATAGAGTGAATATTTATAAAATACGGTAAGAAGCTTTAATGCCCACGTTAAGAAGGCCAAGTTAAGTTAAGTTAAGCCACTATATTTAAGGAAAAACATATTCAGAGTCATCCAATCAGATTTCGTCCCATCAAGGAAATCGATATCCCTTCCATAACGATGAAGTAAAACTGTTTTGCTGTAAAACTGTCCGAATAAGTAAGCTTGAAAAAACAATTATGTCATAGGGTATCCAGGAAATTCAGCAAATGTCCACATTAGTTCTGAGATATAAGAAATGCTTGAAAACCTTGAAGAAAGTGTAGGTACGAAAAAAACATTATCTGTGCCAGAATTTTCCTAAGTGCTAAAAGAACATATTCGCGTATGATGACCGATCTCTTTAGGCCACAAGGACTCGCCATTCCAGTTTGTACTTACTCGCAAGCAATGATGCTTTAACAAATTGATGATTGTGCACTCCAAATTTTCCCATCGTTATCCGGGAGTATTAATATTCATAAGGAATTAGATTGGATGAATGGTGGCAGGGAGGATAGGCAACTCTGCCCTTTTAATACTTCCCATAGATGTACATAGGTACAATATTTTTTTCTCGTGTCGCTTATTCCGCGGCATAGCTAACTGAGTTTTATTGCTCCTGCACGTGGTGGCTGATGGATTCGCGAGGTTAAAGTGGGGAAATAATGGCTCCCTTGACCTTCCCATCGATGAGAGAAAAAATTGCTTTTCCCAAACCTTCATCCCAGCGTGGAAAATCTATTCCTCTAAACATCCATGGATAAATTCGCCTCGCGTGTACAGATACGAGCTTGAGAAATTTGAAGGAGGCTCAATAACTGGAGTATTATGAGGTAAGCATTGAACGTTTTTCAACACAATCGATATGAATGTATGCTATAAAGCCACATCCATCATGTGTATGTTACATTATGGCGGTTCTTATTTTCAAAGTTCTCAAATTACTTTTGGGTCGCCCGCCAGTTTTGTTCCATTTGGTTAGCAAATAAATCGTGAAAATTATTTTTGCAATCCGATGCCGGGAAAACATGCCGTATCGCACTTAAAGATTTGAAATTTTGGTATTTTTTAATGGTATTATTTGGTTTTGTCGGGCATAGGTGAAGATAATGTCAGTCACGGATTTTTCTCTCACTTTTTTGTTTTTTACAACGACTTGTAGACATTTTTAGTGTTCCATCTCAAATACCTTTCATTTCTGCCTTTTGGTTCCCGTGATATCGCACCCAGCAGCCACCATAGGCAGACCTTTTGAGTAGCACGGGGGTTGCATGCGCGAAATATTTGTTGATTATTCTCACACATCGTAATACCATAAAATTATGTACATAAACTTTAAACTTCAACTTGAATACTATATTTCTAACTGTATATTGCCAAAACGGGCTTAGTAGCAGTGATTCATTCTCCGCAGGTGCTTTATATTTAAATAATTCACATTGTTACATTGCCCCATGAATGCGAATTGATAGTGTATAAAGCCGCTATAACTTTCGCCCACAAAAATACCGAAATATTAAATGAATTATCACAGTGAATAGCTTAATATCTCTTGCAGTACACAAACTTCTAAGCCACTAAACGTTTCAGAGTCAATAGGTATGTTGGCTAATATTCATCAAATTTGAACCAATCAATCAGCACAATTGAAACAAACCAATCAATGAACGAATCTACAGTAGCTATTTACTTTTAAGAATAAAGTAGTTAAAATTAAAAGCATCAATCGCATATTAATTGCAGTAATATATCACCTTAATACAAATATTCCAATGTACCAGCGTAATTCCGGAATTGTAAGTCTTGAATGGAGAAAAGGATGCTGATTTAATTAAAATCGGAAGATTTTTTCCAGCTCAGCACACATCATTAAACGACCACAAAGAAATTCTTTTTCTGACCGATTTAATGTTTTAGACACATGACAACTCAAAGGTAAAACACTATACAGGGATACTAAAAAAATATCGCTCGAAAAATATCAAACGCTTATTCAGATCAAAGAAAGAAATATGTATTCATAATTCTTTAAGATCTAAAAATTGAACCATTCCATACCGTAGCTAGCGGTGGTTCCTAGACCTCGACGATTTTCTTAAAAAAAAAAAGAATCTCCTTTTCTGGTGAATAAAACAGTTTTATTTACTCCAATAATTAAGGCATAATTACGATTTTCCACTCAGAAAAACATTCCCTTCATCATTCGCGACACTCTAAGCATGCTCTCTCTTTCAGTCAATACCAACGAGAAATTAAAAAGCCCCAAGGGCCCTTGGAAAAGCAGCTCAAAAAGACGAGCGAATGTTTAATTTGGCCGAAAAGAGTATTTTTTTAAAAGCTTCTTACCTCATCATATTTTTTTATCATTGGGGCAGAAGGGAAAGGGATTATTTACGGGGAGAACTAGCAAAAAGCCTCTTAGAACTTTCCGTTGAAGGGTGTTTTCCGCTGTTTTGGACCTGCCTGTCGGCATACATTTACTCATTCAACCAAACTTAGACCAAATAAATGTATCAGCATCATTTTTTTTTTCAGAAAAAACGCCTCCAATATCAAACACTTCACGCTTACTTTAATAATCTCATGTTTAACACTGACCTTGCGGATTTAATAAATGAGGCATGCACAATTTCATTACTCTTGAGCTCTGTTACGAATAATTTTATACACAATAAGAATTATAATTAATAATGATTTTTTCATAATTTATCCCAAACCCATATCCATGCCATATCTATGGTCTTCATGGCATACTAGATGTTAATGTTAAATTTTATGCAATCGTAGATGTTATGGAAAATGAAATATTGAACGTCAATACAAGGAATTAAAATATTAAATAGAGCTACCATTGCAAAATTAACATTACCATTCAATATTTGTTCCCAATTTTGATACTTATTTTCATCCCTCATCTATGTCGTATCATTTTATCGCAGCAATTAATCTTACGTCTATGATAAGAATATGTATCCTATAGGGATCATTCATAATTGAACGAAGTGACTGTTAAACTGCAACCGCGAAAGTCAAGCAAGAGTACCTACCATCTGCATTCTGAGATAGGTACTTAAATCGTTTTATCTTTTGAACATCAGGTCAAAACAGTGAGGATGAGGAAGCAGTCTGGATGATTTATTCGAAAATTATTGACTTTACAAGCCATTGCTTGGAATTGGTAAATCTGTGTCTCGTGTTTCGATAGGTCGCGTTCCACTAATCAAAATGCAATATACTGTTATAATGTTAAGGGAGTTGGGAATAATTTCTGGTTTTCTGTGCAAAAATATATGATTGGCTCCCTTCATCCCGGCCCTGGCGCTGTACCATCATCCTCATCCCTAAAAACTCAAAACTCTTATTTGGATCTAGGTTTATGGAGAGAGATCTTAAAGAATTCGAGACCTCAGAAAGATAATTCGCGCGCTAAATCCAGCGTTTCCACGGGAGATTGCAAACCCAAGTGGAAGGGAACGGAAACACCGGAAAGGTATTCGTCCGAATTATGTGTAATCGTAAGAAAGGGTAATGCATATGAGGGCACAACACAATTGTTGTGATCGCATGCCGAGAGGTAACTACGTCAAGAAGCGGTGAGGTAAGACCATATGGTCTGGGGAAATCCTGCAATCACATGCATATTTATATTGCCCGTATAAATGCATTTTCGCCTTAATTTTTTTCAGTTAGCCATTACTTGCCAAACCAAAACTACCGAGCAGGTGCGCTGACAAATATATTTCCAGGGCTTTGAACTCTCGGTACTCTTGAATTGTAATATCGGAATACGTGTTATCCTGTATTTTTCGCTCTTGGTTACAATCCCAAAATTAATATTCCTGGAGATTTCTTGATAGAAGCTTTCGCGGTTCATGGTGATTAAATAGAGGCATAGTATGCCGATTAGAGAGAGACATAGTAGGCCGCGTGATGTATCGGAAATTGCCCCGACGTTTCGCGACCAACTGCTGGTCACTTCTTCAAGGGAATGGCGCTAGTGATTGGTTCTGCTGCCTTTTTATTTCAGGTGGGTGAGGTGGGCGGAGAGGGTGAGTAGTGAGTACTAGAGGGAGAGACTCCAAACTCCTGCACCATTTCCTTAAAGAAGTGACCAGTAGTCGGTCACGAAACGTCGAGGCAATTTCCGATACACCACGCGGTAAACACCCGTCTCTCGTTAATCGTTGGAGATTGATTAAAATTATCCTGTATTTTCACGTACGTCCTTGTCTGTTGAATAAGAATATGATAACATTTTCAGCTATGCAATTATTTCTGGAACACCATGCTAAAAGGAAAATTATATCAAGAGAAGTTGGAATGGAATTTTTAATCATTAATTTTGCTATATAAAATAGCCTTTTTATTCTTAGGGTAAGTTGTGCCTGTATATTTTCTTATTCATTGAGCCGGGAATCATCATAACTACAATATCCATAATACTTGTTTCCACATTGTTTCTATCTCAATTTTATCGCTATCGGGAAAACTTCGCTTAAATAGATGAAAAATTTCCCGGGATTCCCACTGGGTGTGGTATTGGGTTAATTCTCCCTACGTTTCAATGGCTGAGTCTGCCTTTGTCTTCAGGGGTTTACTCTTGATGGTACTTTTTTATCTTGGCTTAAACAAATCAGAACTGCGATTTATGTAGACGGGAACTGCGATTTTGTATTTTACAAGTGTTGACTCTGTTGGAGATATTGATGCATTTTTACTACTATTATAGAATGCATTACAATTTAAATGAAATACGATTCCGCATCTAAACGCTATGTCAAGTAATGTGAGCTTACTAAATATAAGACAAATTATGCTGGAAATAATCGAAGCTTTCGTCAGTCTTTCTGTTGGGATTAATAAAAGTAATAAGCATATACGATTAATACTATTAATAGATGTAATTAATTAGCCGTTGACAAATTTCATATAAAGGTTCTAAAGATAAATTTAAAAGGCAATAATTGTTTTTAAAACACAAGTACGTTGAAATAAGTGCTCTACAAAACATACCATATTTATCTTGTTGCTAATTCCTTTTTTCTATTCGGCTATGATTTATTACAAAGGATATTTCATTATGAAAGTTTGCGTTTAACACCGTTACCTTTAAGTTATAAATTATAGATCAATAGAAATTACTGCATTTATAAATGAGTTCTTCCAATTTCCTTAACTAAACCCATTTTTTTCTTTACAGGTGAGTTCCCTTGAGCAGTTTTTGGCGTTGCTTTATATGAAAACCATTGAATTGTGAGTAAAATGCATGGATGATTTATATTTCGCATAAGATCAGAATTTAATATACAGCATAATTTTAAAGCAAATTAGTCAAACGAAGCCACGAGTGAAATTATTTTGCACTATACACAAAATTTCTACATCCCACTGTACCGGATATTAGAATCGTATTCTAATATTAATCCTTAAATGTGAGATTGCTTTTACATGCAGATTAAAGGTCTTAGGATAAATTAAAAATGTAAAAATGGTTTTTAGAGTAAATTTACTGATAATTGAGTGTTCCGCAATTCATGCCTTATTTCATCTTGTTGATATTACATTTTGTTAGTCGGCAATGATTTTCTCCAGAGGTAATTACGTAATGAGTTTGTGTGTTACACTATTACCTTAAAATTGGAAATTATGGATCAATAGGGATGTAGAATGGAGTCATAATTATGACATTTACGTTGAATTTGCATCCTTTGTAAATGCATCTCCCTCAGCAATCTCCATTCTTGATTTATGCCTATCATATTTCCAGTGGCCCTTGGATATCCTATTTACATTAAATAGAATAGAAATAGAATTTTTTCCGACCCCCACTTAGTCCCCCCCCCCATATCCCTAACCTGGATCCGCCACTGCAAATTAGTGGTGGTAGTGCCTCCTTGAAGTGCATCATATTGACTTCCTTTCGATTGTTTGACTCAATTGGAGCCGACGATATAGGCAAGGAAACCGTTACCGATACGAATAGTGGAACTTCATACGTAAATATTGGAGCAAGCAGCTGTAACGATGGTTCTTTCCGGTAGAATATGTTGCTGTACAGCTTAGATAAATCGTATACAGGGTTTCGTTGAACAAATCCCTATTGGATGAGACAGTTAGCACGATACAGTGATTAGGTATGTAATTTATAATGCGTGTACAGATTTGCCACTTTGTTGCTATTATGCAATCCAGCTTTTCAGAAGGACGACTATGTCAATATTGTGAGGATGTAGTGAAAATATAAGCGCCCAATCATCTTCTTAAATGATTCCTTTTCTCCTGAACGGTTATTAGAGCTCTTACATGTATATAATGCTTTTCCACTGATTTGACGGCGAGTTAAAATCGTGAAATTTCAGATGATGGCAAATGATAACGTGGGTTGGCGTTTTAAAATTACAAGATCATTTCGTACTTTAAAACGATTAATTCACATTGGAAAAAATTGGTTAATCGGAGCAATGCCTAAAGCATTAAGTTGCAGTTTCAAAGTTAGATATTATGACAAATTTTTCTGGTTAAGATAAGAAATGGAAAAAATGTACTTGTTTGAGTGCCGAAATGTTGATATCAGGTTGCTTTACGCGTTGGTATCTGCAAGGGATAAATAATTCAAAGGAGAAATGGTAACAAGAGTTTTTTTTGGTAGATTTAAAAGAGGATCCCTGTTTATTGATCCATGGTTTACCGTAGTGTGAATCGCCCTATTTCAATATCATGTGCTACTCTTTATTTCATCTCTAGTCTCTTTTTCTAGCGTCTCATGTAACCGTACTTATAATCATACAAGAGGAAGAAATTTTTTTAACCAACGGATAAACTCTCTAGATAAAAAATTTATAACATTCTTCCGATTGATATAAACTGTTTTCAACTGTACAATATTGTTGAATATTCAGTAAAGGAAATAATTTAGGTACGTATCATGCGCTCATCATATTTTATGGCGGATATAAGCGATAATACACTCAACATGCATTGCTCATTGAATTCATATTTTTGAAAAACAATTCAGAAATGAAAATTGCTCACAAAATATCCTTCTGCCAATGCTTGCATTAGATTAAATTTTGCTGAGAGAACGTACGCATTAATATGCTTTTAAATATCAAAATGCAAAAGCGCGTGAATGACTTTTGCCATAAAAAATAATGGCCATATTTATCCTTTGAATCGTGGACTCCACACTGTACTTATGCCAAATCGCTTCGATTCACTCAATCGAAGAATAAACTTCCCAAGTCCGTAAAAATCGGGTTTAATGCTCAGTTTGCTAAATAATGTGCCCATTGCAGCCGGGTGTTTCATTATAGAATCAGCTTTAATCCCCATCGATATGTAAATGGATATGATCTTTCTCATATTCCGCACGAGTATGCACTTTGAATAATAGGCTCAGTCGAGAACATTATTGGTTGATTATTACCAGGATTTATTCGTACGATCATTCATTGATGAAGTTATTTTAATCCACTAGTTTATTTAATTCTATGAAATCAGGTATTCAGTATGTTCGCAAATATTCGCATCATTTACGCCATATTCAATTCATTAGGCATTGAAACAAATTTTTAATGAAGCCAAAAGGCCTGCTAATCCAGGAAACAAAACTGAATCCTTCCGTTTTGTATTTGCTGAATCTACGCATTATCGCTATCTAGGATAATTTTTTGTAGTTTATATCATTTCACTTACTTTGTTTTTCGACCCTCACGTTGGTTTGGTGAGAGTAAAGACTAATATCGGCGCACCCCGGACTAATATCGGCGCAAAGAAGGTAGAACGCTTAAGCATTTGTATGAAATCCTGCCGAAGCTCCATAGGAACGTGCAATGTATCGATTTACTCATTGTTTATTCGACTACAACAATGAATCATTAAACATTGTTTAAACGTAAACGTTTAGCTCATTCGGTCGAAACACGCGAAAAACTATGAGAACGGCGAAACCGTCGTTTTCTTCATATCGTCACGGGAAAAATATTTGATTGGTGCATTTCATAATATTTTTTGTAGACAAAGCAATAAATTATCATCACAAATAGCTTTTTAAATTAAATTTTACCCATTATTTGATTTTTACAATGGCAGGAAGGTAGATTTCTATTTCCGAGGTGACGAAAAGAAAATTAATATTGCAGTTACGTATGCTATATGAAAATCATATTTTCAAAATGTTCACTAAAGGAACTCTTTATATTGTTCCCCTTACTTAAAATAAACCAAAAAGACGAAAAGCTTCCCGTGGCAATGCACTCTTCCAAAACGACGATTGCTAGCTTGAAGTCTGATATACAGAAGCTAGACACCAGAAGCTATAAAGCTATATATAGAAGTTATAGAAACTAGAACTGTTAACCACCTCCCGGTAAATTGGAAGGCTGTACCATCCTACGGCTTGCGTTAACTAGACATTAATAAACCGGCTCTAAGTTACCTAAGCTGGATTTGAATCTTGTACTAAATAAATTAGATGTATTACCGATACCAGTATAGAGGTATTAGGAGTATATAGCCTATTCTGGAGCAAGCTCTACTATCTTCTATTCAAAGCGACTTTGATTCGGTTCGGAAGACTTGTTTACCTATGCATCTATGTGTAATTCGGTCACTGCTTTAAGAAATTATCGTGACCCCTATTCAGGCATACTTGAGTGGTACCTATATTTTACTTTACTGCTTTATTTATTGAATATATGTATTTAGCAACTTATGAATATGTAGAATAAATATTATTATTATTTTTCCCCCCTTTAAATTTTCTTCAGTTTTCACTGAGTTCGATTGCGTTGAGAAATTTTCTCGTGATATGACAGTTTGAAATTATTACAGCCTTTTGCAATTTGAAGTATGTATTTGGATGGAGGTTGAGTTTTGAAACTGTTTTGTATATGTTTTGGGATGATACCGGTAGCAGAGATGACAATTGGAGCTATATAAACCTGTTCCATATTCCATGTTATTTTTATTTCTATTGCCAATTCTTGGTACTTATTTATTTTTTCGGCTATTGTATTTTGGATGTTATGCTGTCAGCTGTGTAACAGGTACTATATTTCTTGTCAATCAACATTATATCTGGTCTATTATTGACTATAGTTTTATCTGTTTGGATAGGTAAATCGTAGTAAATTTTGAATGCGCTTTTTTCAAGCACTGTTTCGGGGTGCTATTCATTGTATGGCGTCTTGGTATCTATTAACTCGTCAACACCAGAAGGCCAGTTCTTGGAGGAAAATATTTGCTAATTGATTATGCCTACTTAAATATTCTGCCATTGCTAACTATATTATTATTATATTGTTGTTATAAAAATAATTATTATTAGTATTTGTTATTTTGGGGACATTGAAATAAATATCTTTTTTATTATTATTATCAATTTTGAGGGTTTGAAGGCTTGACGACGACGTTATGCGGATATATACCTATTGCAAGATCAGTATCGCCACTTTATCGGTATAAAATTTACGCGGCGGTGTTGGGCGGGTACGTACTGCAACTCGGATATGGCTGAGCCTTTCTCTCGTGCCTTGAGAGACCCCTTTTGTCACCGCTCCTCCTTTGTTCGTGTCCTTTCTTTAGATCCACGACCATCGCTCACTCCACCTCCCTTCTTAGCCGCTATCTCCCATCTCCCTTTACCCGGCCCTTGTCGTCTCCATCTCATTTCTTCACTCTCACCCTCTCCAAACTACTTAAGAACAAACTTCCAGATAAACCACCAACTTTCTCGCTGAGCTTAGCAAGTGGGACGAAGATCCCCAGCGACCACGTTCGCCACTCACCACCTAAAAACCCCTTCCTATCTTCTTGCCCCTCCTTTGGACTCTTTCGGGCCATATTTTTCCCCGTAACCAACTCCCTCGCTATTGCAGATCCTGTCTTGCTCCCTTAAGCCTGAATCACACGATAATTTTCTTTCGTCGTCAATAGAGTGATCGCTTTTCGCGACGGAAAAGTGATAGCTTTGGTGATCATTTTTCAGAATCACACGGTCCCTCCCGCCGTCGCCTTTCGCATCACTTTCGATATGACAGCTCGTTGTCATAGGCCCCGCATCACGAAAATATACAGCGCGTTTGTTTATCTATGTCGTTCCCATGATTGTCAAACGTTGCGCTGCAATTGCTCCGTACGGGAATGCATTCCGATTGGCTGATATGGGGTTTTACTGACGGTTTTAGCGACGGAAAATGCGACCGGACGAGTGATGAAAAATAGTGATGGGAATCCTCACCGCGATCGTGATCGCGAAAAACAATTGCCGGCGACGATTACTTGCGAGTGATCACTCTAGTGATCGCGATAGTGATCACTAGGAAATTACGGATAAAATGATCGCGTGATTCAGGCTTTATACCCTGTTTACTCACTGAAAAATTGCAATGACATGAAAAGAACAATAAGGTTTTACATCGCAATTGACTATTATCTTTATCCTTGCTTTTCTAGTTCCTGACTCACTTCCTATTTCCTGTTTGATTGTTAATAACAATTGATTGGGTTGGAAGCTAAAGGTTACAAGTGCTATTTTTCTCAACAGAGTTAGGAAAAGTTAATTGTTAGAATAAATACACAAAAACCTGGTTGCCAAGAGAAACGAGTGGGTCTCAGTTCTGTGCTGATATCGAGTGGAAAATCAAATGCACTACTAAACATCTAATTGATCTCGTTTGTTTCCTATACCTAATTTCTGTACCTTACTCTGTATAGAAAAGAGAAATCACTTGTACCCCTTGGCTTCCTATCCACTAAATTCTGGTACGAGGGCAATTTTTTTTTCAACCTCCGATGGGTCATGAACAGAAGAGGAAGTGATTGATTGAATATTATTAATTTGCTAAATACCGATTACACATGTGGTGTCCATTCGACATAATCAGCTGGGCGATTGAGGAATTGGTCGTGCCAGTGGACAAGCTTTACTATTCCTTCCTCATTGGATATTGCCGCCATTGACCTCCCTTGAATTTTGCCTGTCCTCAACCTCATCGCTTACTTGAAAACGCTTTCGTCCTAGCCATATCTTCATTTCAGCATTAAGATGGAAGTTGCATGGCACTTGGTCAGCATTGCACGGCGGGTGATCGAAAATGTCCTGTTGAAATTGTTCAAAGCAATAGGGCTGTATCAGCGCTGAGATGACTGGCGTTGCCATGGATCAGAACACTTCCAAAAGTCTCTTTTTTTGTTGGGTATGGGAATGGACGTGATGTTTCACAATGTTTCAATCTCTAGCTACGGTGTATTTTTTATTCTTTTTTTCGGCATAAAGATCTATATCAATGCTGAAGTCATTCAGCGAGTTTTCTGGCTGTCGCTCCGCAGCGCATGCTTTAAGAGAGATTGTGGCTTATTTCAAGGCGGATGAGCGGCGGTGAAATTCAAATAAATTGCCATGTAGTATATTTCCTTCCGTTTTCTTAATTGATGGACCGTAAGGTCCTAACACCTAGCACCGTTGATCCTTAGTATGTATAAATATTTCCATAAGGATTTTTAAAAACTGGAAAGTGTAGTGGATGTACAAAGGCCTGGACCGTGGTTCCATTCCCGGTCTAGGGAAATGTTTTTTCGGTGCAATAAATGTAAACCCCTTATATCCTTTTTTGCTTGCAGAAAAATTATTAAATACAATTAGGTTTTGCTTCAAAATATCCTTTCGTCTATATCCTTGGTCTTCAAGTGCCTTCCTTATTTCCTGCTTTCTTGTTTAATTTTGGACAAAATTTCTAATATCACTTTTTAATATTCCTTTAAACAACTTTGTATTGTACGTAACATTCCATGAGTTATTTTCCTGAATCCTTCCCTAGATTTTGCAGTCATTAACTATGTTTCATAATCAAGCCTTCTTTCTTAGGTTTCACTGAAAATATGAGGTTCAAGAGAAAGTCTTCCAAAAAAAAAATTCTTTCATAATTTTGTCATTAAATTTTACAAAAAGATGCTTTTATTCTCCTCTTTCTATGTCTATTTCATTTAAATGACGTACTTTAACTTTGCCTATAACAGCTTTGGCATTGGAATTGCTCAAAATTTAATCTTGTGAGGTCCGTAGTATATATTTTTACAAATTTTGTCATGTTTTGACGTGCTTATTACCTATAGTTTTTATGATCAATATTTCATTATTGCTACTAAATATACCACCTATAAAAGGAGATATTGTAAATATCATAATAGTGAAATGCTTTTTAACTTACCACGCGACTGATTTTCGACGGCTTTTTTGATAGTCACGGTAGCAAAGCATGCTACTCCTTGGTGTATGTTGTTGGCATTTTTAAAGATTACCGTCTGTACGATTCAAATCATTTACTTTCCTCATATGTGATTAAAATACATGTCAGCGTAAAAATCATCCACCAAGGTAAAAATTAAAATTATGGTGAACAAAAATGTGGATAATTTAATACTTGTATTTGTAATCTAGCAATGTCAGGTAACCATGGCTTGCTTTTTATGCGACTAACCCGATTTTAATTGAATTAAGGCATTAACTTGCTAATAATTATCGAACAACTCAATACCAACTCAAAACGTAGTCTAAAGACCAGCCATGTGTGTTGTTTTTATTATGATTCTTTTGTTGACACTTATATTATGTCAGTTTCTCGTCAACAAACCAATTATTTTAGCATGTTACACTTTTGGTACGCATAAGGAAGTTTCGCCATAATAACCTGTAAGTATTTCGGATTTGTGAATAAAATTATCAAATGACATTTCTGGGAGTTAAAATATGGAAAAAATACGTCCTGTTGGCCTTCAGCAAATGCAGGTCAATTAAAGGAGCATATTTTGAAATGCTGATGAAAAAGACATATGTTTCGCCTCTCGCACCTACCTCCTTAACGTAAGCGGGTGACATTTCAGGCGAGCCTCATAGATCAATATTTCCTTTAGCCCATCGGTCTTTTACTGTCAGATATCTCTCTCGGCTTTCTGATAAAATATTTCTTGATCAAATGGCTGAACGGCCAACAAGGCGACCTACGAATGATTATTTAGATGGAATATTTGACAGGGCAAAATAAAGTATATTATCTCAGATTTACGTCCATAATTTACCAATTAAGCCATGATAAATGTTATGTTAGATATCGCTGATTGATGTTTTCGAGGGAGCCAATTATATAATTATAAATCCATTGTTATTTGACTGGGGAATGGGTATAGTCTGGGATTATTTTTTTCAGTATCTTTATTTAATCAGCTCTCCTGCGGATCTCAAAATCAAAATGATGAATCTCTCCTCTGAATTTCACCGCTCCTTATTATCATATCTCTGTGGAATAAATGTGAATTTTGTACTTTGTAAAGCATTTTTTAATTGCCAGGTAGTCAAAAAGAAGTTTAATCGCTAAGTTATCCATGTTTTATGGGTCAAAAATCTTTAATTTAAAAAAAAACTTGAAAATTTAAGTGTTAGTAAAATGACTAATCTTATTTGGCCTTTACCACGAAATGCATTCATAGCCGAATATACTCAACAATTTTAATGGATTTAGTTGCTGAAAAAACATCAGTTTTTTTTCTAATTTACTCTGGGGTATGCAGTGATCTAAATGTAATTTTATAACATATTTCTATTGCAGTTCTATCACATTTTAACGGTGTACCCTTTCGAGTAGTCCCCATCAAGAAATCCGATTGGGGGACTAGATAACCTCCGGAACATTTTAGTCGAGAGAATTCCATCATGTCATGTTATAAAAGTGAGTGGAGTATTTAGATCTGCCACTACTCGGGATAATAATGTGGTGGTTTCCCTTGTCCCTCCTCATGGCAATACAACAGCCGTTAGAGTAAATGTTACCGTGCCCGTAGTGAAATGTGTGTCACTATACCGACCAAGATGGTCTCCACCTTCACACACATGAACAAACTCCGGGTGATTAGAGTCATAATTGTTGGCGGCTTCGAGTCGCCAAGTCATAGTGTCTTTACAGTTTTCAGTATCATTTAAAGAGCCTAGCTTATCTAAAGATAGAACGATAACCCCTCAGAATCTATTGCGGTACTCCAACGGAATTACAAACTTGTACTATTCGTAGGTTTTACTCTGAGCGCACCGATATATGTTGAGTGATAGATAGTTAAATTGAAGTTCCCCATGAATGAAGCTACTACCTTTCATTAGAGCTCTGCTTAATGAAGGTGGTGAAATCGTAGTAGCCGGGTTGTAGTGGATAGCAGACAAATAACTAAAACAAGCTGTTAAATATGGGATCCTTTTGAATATTTTGAATATTCTTTTATGCACAACCTAAATCTTGGACAAGAAAACCCATGTAGCATTGTTGTATGAAAGTAAATTATATTCAATGATCTTCTTATATCAAGTATTTCATGCCCAAAATTAAATTCACTCATTTATTTTGATATCTAGGTCGGTTATAGACAAAAGTATAAAATTTATATCAATCAAACTAAAAAGGGGCCAAGATAAATATATATATACTTAAAGTTAGATAATGCTGTTCTTCATTACCGAGTTCTTGATTTTGTGATTGTTATTGCTTTAGTTCTTGCCTATCATTTGACCCTGCAACAAGCACTATTCTCAGTCGGAGTTCGTGTTTTTCATGTTTAATGATGAATCGGAATTTAATCTCCAAAAGAGAATTCGGAGTATTCGTATGAAGGGAGATAATATCTAATCCCGATCCAATTATGACAAAGCCGGTAGTCATTAGATACATTTGCCGAGATTCCTGGTATCGCCGTCGACGATATCGTTAACTCCATTTTCTCCGTCTGGATCTAAATCCACGTCTTTTGTGGTTGGACTCCGTCCTAGAATCACATAAAACCTTACAAAGGACTACTGTTCTTGAAATATTGATGAACTGTGTTGAGAGTGAGCCATGCTATCCAAGGCATGAATGTCGAGAATTTGAAGAGCTTCGACGAATGGATACTAGGTGCTCACCTTTGTCTTTAATTTATTGTACTCCTAGTATTCTATTTTTATTTGTACTCTAGCATTATTTTATGCTGATGTAGTTTCTATCAAATCCTATTTTTTCATTTTATAAAAAAATTTCTATACTTCCACCCATTCTTTTATTAAACCTCTTGGTTTAATCTCTTTGTGGCATTATGAGGAGGCAGAATGGTTTATTTTGCAAAAAATTTCATTTCCATGATGATGCACGAAGAATTGAACCACTTCGTTTGAATAATAAGTTCATTTTGAAGTGAGTGTTGGAGAAATCTGCGAAGTGAAATACTATGCTTTTAGTTATATGAGATTTGTTTGGAACTTCTTTATCAATCCAAAATCAAAAATAAACAGTTCATTTTAAATTGAGCGTTATGTAATTCTACAAAGTTAAAATCCAAGCTGTTGGTTATATGAGATTTCTTTGTCAAATTCTTTGCCAATCCAATCCTAAAATCTCCTGAACTTCAGTATAACGAAGTCTAAATGTCTTTACTCCACGTTTCCCCATATGGCAAGTACATATTGAGCAATTTAACTGTTCAGGGATTGCAGATCCGTAACTATGCTTTGAGAGTCTTGTATCATCGATTTATTGAAGTATGTATAATTTCACTATTTTAGAACTCCCGTTGAACACGGTTAGCTTTTGATCAGATACTATTGCATTCATTTCGTATTATTGTGATATATTATTTATGCGCACTTTTTCATTTTTTCAGAATAAAACATAATGGTAAACACGGTATCAAAGTTGGGAAATGATTGGTATAATAGAACATTCAGAACATGGTCCACATATGGACCGATTTATCATATTTCAAATGGATCAAATCATATCAAAATGGATCTATTTCATCTGAATAGGGGAATGAATTGTATGTCGCTGAAAAATCATCAGAACCCTTATAATCCTGGATGAGATTTTGCCAATAATATCCATTTTCATCGCTGAAAAGGGTAGATTGGCTGTCTTTCTACAGGCTCTAGGTATTTGAAGAAAATTGGAGGATAGTGATCTTTCTCCCTTTGTAATAATATGATAGTGGAAAAAAGGAAAACTGGAGTGAACCCTATCATATATTTTTTACCACGTGTGACCCCCGAAAAATAAAACTAACCTTTGGGAAATAAGCTAGGACCGAGACAGTTAATATGTTTGCGCTTGTGATATCGGCCCTTGATCACCACCTATTGCGGATGAATGATTTTATTTGTTTTTTGTTGTCGGTAAAGCGGCCTATATTAAACACAAAGAGACGTGCTTTGTTAATCACGCAATTCCCCCTTCAAAGTCGGTTGCAAAGGAGGTGTCCCTTTGGGAAAAAATAAAAATGGCAAAAAATATCAATAAACAGGGCTGATGGTAAGGGTAATCCGGTTTCCCCCTGGTGGCTTGTCCAGTGAACGTTCGCAGAGATTTTTTCGTAAATAATGAAAGGCAGTCCAGAGATATATAATTCGTACTCTGTAAACGATCTTCCCGCTTCGCTTTCGCCACACCAAAAACAAATGAATACAATCGTGCGCGTACCAAATCCGATTGTGGCCGAAGCCTCGGATCACAACACACTGTGATGAGACATTTTGCGATATAAATTTTCGTTCCCTTTAATATTAATCCCAGCTATGATGATCCAGTGAATATGCCTTATAGAGTAGTGAATAGGCTGTAAATTAGTTACCTTTGTGAATTCAATACCCTGTTTGACAAAATAGTTTTCATGGATAAATATGCCGAGGAGAAAAATATTTACTGGTATCATATTCTATTTACGCAATAAAGTCAAATTTAAAGATATTGTATTATGTATTATTATTGCCTAATTTCCGAAAAAAAGACTCTGACAGGAGCTTCCCTATTTATATTTTTAGTGCGGGTGCTTATCGTTTAATAAATATAATTTTGCGTCTTTTTCAATGTCACTGAAATTTACTTCCTTCCATTGAAAATAGTTTCTGCCATCATGTCTCATCAGCCTTATTATTTTTCACTGAAGTAGAAGATGAAAGAGAGTATTAAAATTGATTTTCTGTTATACTCGAATTATTCATAATTTTAATATAAATGGAAAAGTGAGACCAATATTTTTTAAGTACTAGGAGATTCTCTTTGCCTTTATATGCTATGTCTATGCTTGCTTTTTATATTTCAGAGATTTTTGTGGAGTTCCGCTAAAACTATTCGAAATTAATTTATGGGTACTCCTTCCTTCTTGTGAAAAAAATAAATATATCTGCCCAAAACTGGTCATACGACTGATTTCAGAATATTTGTACATTTAACTCTTTGATTAATCTCTATTTTTTCTATGTATTTTAAAGTAAATTAGTTTTTTGATTTTTATTTATTGATCAATTTAATGTATTGATCTGCATTTCTTTCCACGATGTACTTCTAATGCATTTTTGAGATAAATCATTTGGGCTGTCTCATTGCTCCCGTATTCAGCCATCCGCATGAGATAATTAAGTCGAGATAATGGCAGTGTCTTAAATTCTGGGCTATGAATCCACGTTTTGAGTTGAGTTGGCTGAGGACTCGCGTGTAAATTTAGAGCATTTGGTGCCAATAGACGTAACGCCTGGCCGATTTCTTTTAAATCCGTCAATACTTATGGCCCCAAAAAATGGCAGAAATGGAAGCCCACCAAGTTTAACCGTGGACACACGTAATTTTAAGGGGCCCGCAGTTACAGTATATCATCGGTAAACGGCTGCCCTGCAACATTTGGGGAAAGGTTTATAGTCGCCGTGCGGGTCTTGGGAATTGGGTACAGTCCATTTTAACGACTCCCTCGCGAGTAAAATCGACGTCGGAGACATATTGCGAGAGACTGCGTCCTTTAGATAGGCCCCGTAGAAAATTTATTCGAATCAATAGTCGGGACTTCATCGAACCCGTCCAGACCTATTGGAATGGGAGGAGGATGTTTTAAGGGCGAAGAAATTGAGACGGAAATTGAGTGAGGTGTCGAAAATTTTGTTCAAGTTTATAAATCCACCGTGTAAAATATTCCCAGACGCTTCGAAAAGACGGAATTGATCTCTGATATAGACTAAAATACTCCTTTCATTGATTTTCTTTGCTTAGTTTAACCGCACCACTGTTTTTCCATATTGTATTTGCGGTGAATAGTTTTTTTGTAATTTATGATGAAAATTCGGCTAAAATGATATTATAATACGAAAATTCAAGCGTGATGGATTGAAATGTTTGCATATTGAAATAAATACTTGCAATTTTCCACGACTATTAAAGTTATTACGACCTTGGTTTCATCGTTACTGCATCATGTTAAGGATACATAATGTGTTAGGTGTCGTTTATAAAATTTGTAGCTTGAGGGATGTAGTAGCATTAAAACCTAGGTGGTAATAAATTTTACTATCGTGGAGAATTGCAAGCATTAATTTCAATTTGTTAAAATAATAACCGAGAGACGAGTAATTTCTTTGGTATTTTTTTTAAATTACGATCACTTCTACCCGCATGTGGTATGATAATATTGGTTGAATATTCACGCAAAAGTTAACAAATGATGTAGTCAACACCTTCACAACACCCAGCAAAGGGGTGAGGTCTTTCCCGGGTATCCACCGGTTTGATTTTTTTCTGTTTCCGGTATCACCCAGAAGGCGTTGGACGAGTCGTCCGTTGAAGCGTTGGTGGTACACAGCGCTTTAAAGCAGTGGTAATCCCGATGAGACTTCACTCAGATTATTCGCTAGGAAACTGTTTCTATGATCACTTTTCCATGCCGGCCAGTAATTCGGCGTTTTTATACAGGCATCTACCCAGCGTCTAGCTCGGTAATTTCGAGTAGTTTACTTCGCAGGTGAGCCTAGTCCAACTCAGAAAATAGGGGATTTATTACTTACTGAGATACAATTCAATGGAATAATGTGGACAATTGATACGAAACAATATGGTACTGTAAAATAAGTTTATTTTTTTCTTTACTGTAGATTAACTTTAGGTTAACATCTCCATTACGTGTATGTACTAATGTTGTGTGTAACACAATATAGATATGTATTACGTATATGCATGTATTTCTAAAATAAAACAGCTGCTGCCGTTTAATTACCTCATTATTAGTGATTTCCAGTAATCCGGCGTTTACGATAATCTGACTGTGCTCTGGCCCGATATCTGCCGGAATAACAAGAGGCAACTGTAATTACATATTTTTCCTCAATAGACATGCTTCCGAAAGCGCCACGAAACCAGCCATCAGCTAGACTCTAGATTTTTTTATAGAAAGTTATTTTATGCGGAAAAAGTAACTCCTTCCCACTTCTGTTCGGCCTAACATCTCTTATGCTTCATTTTTAATCTTTACATCAAAGCAAAATGTGTTACTGATCCCATGTAGGCGAAGGGTTTTCAGTTTTCAATCGGTTGAATTTTAATTATTATTTTCGCAAAAAAATTCTTGTAAATTAAATATTGAAACATATAATGATTGGGAAGCTTCCAAAAAGGAAGCTTTCTTGTATTATGTAGCTGTTGAATACATAATTGTATTACTTATGAGTGAATATTCAATTAATATAACTATACCACATGCAGTTAGAATCTGCATCCATTTCGAATAGATATCAAGGAAATTAATTATCCCCTCATTATAATTATATTTTATCCTCTTTCTTCAATAGTTTCCCTCCGAATCTAACATCAATTTCTATGTTTTTATCTCTGGAGATTATTAGATATTAAATAACGGAATATATACCTCGGGGAGGTATCCTGTGTGTTATCTGGCGAAAATTTGTCTTGGATATAATGCACCACAATTTCACAGAGAGATGTAAACAGGGAGGTGTGAAATATTAATTAAAACCCTTGTGTATGGGCGCTCAAATGTTATTACCATAATCACGATTTCACTAATTTACGCTTTGCCTGTATGGCCTTAATTAGATGGCTTGCGAAATTTTATATGCCCTGTGGGCTCATGCTCGTGTGGTTGAAAATTTAGTTTACGCGCTAGTAAAATTTTACTATGCTCCTATTTGTGCATTGACCCACTTCCGTGCACACTGAAAGAGGAGAAGTCAGCATCCTTTTGGTAAACGTAGCTCATTATATCCGAGCTCTCAGGGAAATTTTCCTTGTAATTTATAATCTTATTCTTTTCGCTACCCCCGCATATCTGAATGAAGTTTTACTGCTTTAATAAGAAGAGTTCTTATGACAAAAAAATTTTAACTGGTGTTCATTGTATCAGTTAATGTAACTGGATTCCTGCTGCATACGGCGTTAAATTTTCTGCTTCAAAAAGGTTCATATAATTATTGAAAGCAAATGTTTAGAGTAGTTGGCAGGTTGAGTTCTTGAGAGGTCACCCGCCTTTGGCCTCGTCTCTAGCATAGCGTAGAATACGTAGCCCGTATTCTTTTTATCACCATCAAAGAGCTAATGACATTATTAAACCCTTTTCTCGCATTAACACTTGCTTTCCAATTATACTTCGAGGTGGATAGAAATGTATTATAAGCATAATTAATATCGTAATAATACCATTTTAGAATACCAGTTAATTCACTACACGGTGCTCGCATGACACTTCGCATGCCTTTCACGTTACTCATGACTTTTTGAATGGAAGAACAATTTGATATTTCCGTCGTGTGATAATTTTAATACGTCAAATATAGCTATAGCTTTTGCTGCTCAGTTTTTAGTAGTGGGCGATAAAGTAAGTGTAATGTAATAATTTTTTGCATTAAAACCAGCATATCATGTTGCAATAATTGTGAACGGAATTGCTATCGATCAATGTTAGATGCATGATATCCTTCAGCTAAATATGACACATTAGATTTTACAAAATTTTGTTCTTCAAAATATACATTTTTACTTCATGAACTGTTGAAATTTGTATTTATAAAATAATTATTATGTACGAGAGTTTTACTCCTGTTGGTCATATAATACAGCAGTTTTTCAATAAACCATAGATGAAGGCAGGAAAAAAGTTGTCAATTTCACGCTTCTTGACGAAGACATATTCATTTAATTGTTGCGAAGCTTTATTATGTGTCTAAGCTCATTTCAAATGTTCACATTTGTGATGCTCCGGATAATAATAATAACTTTATTTGCCCATGTGATACATTGTAGACTAAACTCCAAGTATATAAGGCACGTCAAAAAAAACATATCAATACTAGCAAGACATACACAATCATTGCTGATGTTTTAAGTAGTCATTTACATTATAAAAACAGTAACACAATAGATAATTATAGACTAAATTCTTGAATACAGCCATTGTTTTTTCTTTTTTTATAAATTGCGGTAGGTGGTTGTACAATTTTACACACAAATGACGAGGTCCTTTAGAATACATAGCAATAGTAGATGACAGCACATGCATATCATTACACCTTTAGGTGATTACAAAATAAATCTTCGATTTCACAAACCTCTATATTTCAAGTCGTACGACTTATACAGCCATTTTTCCGTTATTGTATTTTAATCCTAAGATCAGTATATCCCACCACTGCATTTATTCCTTCATTTCCTTATTTTTCCATTTTTTTTCTTCTTTGCGTTCATTCTTCCGTTCATGTGTCCTCAGTACTTATCACTGTGTTTTCCCTAGGGAGACATTTTCGTCAATTTTCTCTCCCTTATATTCTGTGATTACTGTGTCACATTACATGTTCTTTCCACCGAGTTATTTCTGATTTATTTTGTAACACAGTCCCATTCTTCTCCTATAATTCCGTGCACCATATTTCTCCTCTAAGCCGTCTGCTTGTTCCGCAGCTGCCGTCACCAGCATTGAATTTCGAAGCCTTCGAGTATATTCCGAATAGCTATAACATTTGCTCAATTTTCCAATCTGTAGAGTGCATTACCCACCCGAATGTTTTCACATATTGCTTCCCTGTTCCATTTTAATACTCATTGAGCAAAGTAGCAGCCTTTTTACTACTATACGAGGAGTTTGAGTGGAGAGCTGCGTCAAACCAATCCTAGGATTGTTGACCAAAGATGATGACGAGGAGTTTAAGACATGCACAGCTTTGTCTGGAAGGAGTCCTTCAATGAATGAGAAAGGAATATGGGTATCGACTTCTCATCATATGGTTGGTTAACTCAGGGATATTACCTACCTATACCTATTAAAACTTATTGGTGCTTACTTTTTTGAATGAAACAAGAAAAATACCAATAATTTTAAAACACCATTCAACTCTGTTGCTCTTACCATTTGCAAAAGGTAGATCTTTGACAGAGATACTTTCTTTCACATTTTTCTTTGGTATCATTTTTTTCGCAGTTTTTTTTGTAGATATCTTTTCGACATTGAACAAAGAAGTCGTGCGACCGATACAGCTATTATTACTGTTACAGTATTACAATCCTAAGATCAGTGTACTGCAGCTCTGCAATTCTTCTTTCCCTTAGTTGCCTAATGTTCTCTTCTTTATATTTATCTATATCTGCCCTTAGTACTTATCACTACGTATTCCCTAGGGTTCCATTTGCCCTAATTGTCCTTTTTCTAGAGAATGGAAACGAAGCAAACGAAATGTACGGCAGGAGGTGGTGGTGCAGTGAGGAAACCCTGCGGTTTGGTGAATTGCTGAGGGTAAAAGGAACGGGGAAGAAAACAGAGGGTAGATGGAGTCTGGGTGGTCCACGGAATGGCGTGAAATGCGCCCGACGCCGGAGCCATAAATTAGTCCTTGGACGAGTGGACGCAACAAATGCGTCCCTATTTAAAGGATTGAAGGTCATTAGGCTGGATGGAAGCCTATGTGCGCGAAGGGACGGTGTTGTTGTTTGCGGTGTCGCTAAAAGGAACGAAAAAAATCAGTTCAGACGGGGAAGAAAGGACCCGACCTTAACCACTCCGCAGTATCTTCGTCACCCCGTCAGGAAACCGAAACTTTCTAATTCAAATTTAGGAAAAATAACAAATTTCGCTTTCTACTACTTAAATTTTAATCTTGGACTAATTTGTATGCACACTGTATCATTTTCAAGTTGATGGTATAAAACTCAGACGGGAAAAATAACAAGCATTGCATACTGTAACTTACCTTTTAATCGAAAATGCTTTTCTTCCTCCTAGATTTCTCAAGTTTTTACATTAAGACCGACGTAATTCCGCCTACGGCCTCAACTTCTAACATTGTCAATTTTGCTCTTGTTTATTATATAGCAAAAATATTTTAATGCAAAACACTGTCCCATAAGTCTTGAAAATGATTCATTGTATCGAGCTAGTCGACGATTAAAAGTTAAGTCGTAGAAAGCAACGTTTATTATTTTTCCTAACTGTGTTTTGTACCACTAGCCTTGAAAACTAGCCAAAACTATTCAATGATTAAAAATTACGTTGTAGAAATCGAAGTTTGCTATTTTTCATAACGTAAAATGGAATTATACGAGATTCAATTCTCAACAATTTATTGTTACTTTCTATTTCAGCACCGCGGAATATATTGTTCTAAAATGCTAGGTGATACAAATCTTTAAACAACCTTCGTGGGCATTAAAGTCATACTACACGTCACTGCATTATCTTAAGCGTTACTGTCAAGAATGCACCTATCCCTGGCACCAATCGTCACCTGGCGTCAATCACCCGGCTCCAGTCAGAGAAGATGTCGGTTTGTGTTAGGCAATGGGAGAGCTATGTTTCCACTGATTCCCGCTTGATCCAGCAGAGTGGGCATATTCACTTAAGGTGTAGAGAAAAAACTTGAAGAGGTAGAAGGAAACTATAATCCATTCAGTTGATGCTTGCGGGTGAGCTTTCGTGGGATCCCAGACACTTGGATGGCTTCGCTAATGAGGTAGGAGTAGTACCTAGAGAGAGAGGAGATGCGAACTTAGCGTTGCCAAATGTACATAGCCACCCTACTTTGTCGCTGAAAACGTCGGCGCCGAGTCAATGTACCTACTCATTTGTAAGGTATTGAGGATAATCCTTTCACTGAAGCCCATGATATTGCCAGCTACCATGTTGAATGAGACACCGTTGGTGAAAGGCATACTAAAATACATACAAGGAGAGGTTTGGCAACACTGCTCCACGGTGTGAACTCGACGGAGGTCTGAGAGCGACTGACTGAGGCAACGCCTACTGTCTGCTGATTGGCCAAGGTAAAGTCTCGTGTCGAGAAACTTTCCCTTCCTTCATCCCCCACTTGCTTCAGCCACACCGGCTCATCCGCAAAGATAAAATTAACAGATTATGGCTACTTTTTATTAAATCAGCTCGCCTATTCAACCGTAAAACAGATCAAAAGCTGAACTGATCCAAATGTGTCAGATAAGGCTTAGCGTACCTATGTGATAACCGCTGCCCGCCGCTGAAGACTGCCTGAAGACCGCCGGTGACTTAGCCTGCCTCATGAAGATGCCAAAGGCTTGCAGCAAACCCCGAATGAGGTCTCACGAAGGAAAAGCAGTCCGTTAAGACATGTAAGATTATCTACCCGGATGTCAACCAATAAGTTCTGCAGACAATATTGATCACTATCGTTCACTCACTCGGTGATTCAACCCGAAGGTTGGTCTGGATAGGTGAGAGTAGATCTCACCCCGAACTAAGTCACTGGTCTATGAATTTCGCACATTCAGGGTAGGGAGGCAAGTTCTCTCTCCCTCTCCTTGGGTCTCCTCGCACTTCGAGCAAATAAATCGTTCCATAATACTTAGGTAATACAATAATTCTATCAACCTTCGCTGGCGTTTGGCATGCGGTGATCTCTTATCTATGTGTATTACGATTTAAGCCGTGAATAAAAATGCTACATAAACAAAAATAGCAAAAATAATATTACAATCATGGTAAAATTATTAATAGCGTTGAGATTGGGTGTTTTCCGAGCTCATCCTGATGCATCTATTGTTATAGTATTATCTGTATATTATTTCATGGATATCTTAACTCACTATTCCATATGAACAATCAATCAACTGATTAGCAATAGGTGGACGTTTATACTGACTTATTCAAAGTGACACTTATTTTTTATACTCGTAAAGTTTTCTGCGTGGTATACTTGGCATTATTTTCAATATAACGGTACACAATATATTGCTGAAATTAAGATTTTATTCAACAAAAATCAGTGCATTGAGAAATTATTGGAGAGAGAGTTTAAATTCACAAATGCGTGATTATTATTTCTCAGCAAAGCAGAATATATGTCATGTACCCTCTGTGGGTACTCCCTGAATATTAGCCATTCATCACGTTGTATTGTACCAAATTGTATTAATTTTTATTCCCTTACACGGCATTATGTCCACGGATAATAGTTACAAATTAAATCATTGGTAATGAAATTTCGCGGCTGTGACTGAGAATAAAACCTAACTTATCTCGGTATACAGGCAGTTTCACCATTTTGTCCTGTTTCATCTTTCAGTCTTCAGAATTGAAATAGCTAAATTGGATTAATGAAAGATAAGAAGTAGTTCATGACAGGGGCGCAACTAGGAATTAAGTCTACGGGGTTTTAGGCGCAACTAATACTGGGGAGTTAGGGGGTATGGAATACCCTCCAGGGCAAGCGGGAGGGTCGGGGGCCCTCTCCCAGAAAAAGTTTAAGGCAAATGATTCACAATAGTGAGTTCTGAGGGCTATTTTATTAATTTTTACATTATTCTATAAATAATATTAATCCAATTAAGTAAAATAGATTAAACTTAAAAATTTCTCTGAGCTCTGGGGTGGCTTTATCCCCAAACCCCCCCTCGCTGCGCCACTGGTTCATGAGACTAATATTTATGTGCCTGGGTTGTATTTTGTCGTGCTGCCAAAAGGAACGAAAAAAATCTGGTCAGAACGAGAAAGACCTCCCTGAACTCCTCCGCAGTGCCTTGTCACTGCGTCGGAAACCCGATACTTACTAACCCAGTCAATCTGCAAATGAATTCGTGTCAAATATCTAAGCAATCTACACCTTCTAGCTACCTTCATGAGCGCATCAATTCACGACTGTATTTCTATCTTGAGGGAACAATATTAACTTTAAACACAGTAGCCTTTCCTGGTACATGACCATGAATTCCAAGCTACTCAATTCTCTGGGTAGTATCCTTCAAGAGGAAAGGCGAGTGGCCTGCTAGTTAAGCTATTAACTTATTAAATTTCTAAAAATACTCACCATAAACAAATAAAATGAGGTGCTTTTGAATCCAAAGTAATTTCAGGGTGGATCTCAGTATGTTCAAACTAGCCTCATACCCTATGACCTCGTGCTACACCTTCTGCTTTCAGTGGAATAACTTTCACCGTTTCCGGATGAAACACTCTTCCCTCGTCCGCTCAAATATTTAGGCGGCCTTTCTTTCGGGTCAAGGAAGGACACGGTGCGGCCCGAGGATGATTTGAGGGAGAAGAAGGTAGGGTATATGGAGGAGAGGCGATAATCCGAGGAACGTAAGGAGAAAGGATAAGTTTGTTGGAAAGACGGGTAGTCTGAGAGGAGGAAATAATTGATGAAAGGAAGATCGCTCGAGGGATAATCACAGACTTAGCAGGGCTCTCTGAAATTGCTTGGAGAGAACACGGGGTCGTCCACCAAAAAACACACGAGCTAGAGGAAAGCTCCTCGCAAATATCCTTATAGTTCGTCTATTATTTCATCCCTTAAAATCGTACGAAATTTTTCATATATTTAATGCACTCAGTAATTAAGGATTTTTTGAAGATACAGTTTCCGGCGTAATTATGAGGAAATCTTTGATATTTAACAAAATGAAAAGGGGTTTGTCTAAGTCCACATTTACTTATTTTAACCGACCCACGTTTCGGCACATGATGCTATTTTCAAGGTAGATTCTAAAGTTCCTAAACCATCACTCTAGGGCTAGGCTAATTTTTGTAAGCTAAGCTAATAGAGATAAGCATAATGTTTGAATAAATCTATATAAATTGATCATTTCTCGCCTACTTGTTCATATATGTATTTGGATCGTAAGGGCGCCTTGGATTAAGAATTGAGTTATTCAGCAATGGGTTCGGGGTTCGAGTCCCTTGTGATGTCTTCGTAGGAGCCCTACGGAAAGGTACTGTCCCCGTCCCCTGAATGTGTGAGATACACTTGATATTGGCTTAGTCACTGGTAAGGTGTACCATCATGTATCCTAAGAAACGTACATCTGAGTCACTGAGTGAGTGTTAAACATTTTTGCGCAATTTTAAGGAACAACTTTATCTCCTCCATCTATAAAAAAAATCGACCTCGATTAAAAATGTAGCTGTGAGCGCATTTAAATACCTCTATCTTTCAATTAAACCCTCATGACTCTTCGGCTACGTCATATTCAATATTACTATGCCAATTCCATTAGTATTCCACCCTTATTTATCACTATCCCCAACCTCACATCAAACAGAGGACTCTTACTAGATGTTGTTCAGCTTTTATGCAAGCCTTCCACTCAATCTAACTTTCTTCCAAATGGGAAATGACTTCTGAAGGAATAGTCACATTGATTAAAAAACCCACAACCCAAGAATTATCGCAGGAAACAAGGAAAAGTAGTCAGCCACTATTACTCCTATTTCTATTAACGATATCCTTGGCTATGATAACTATTATTACTTGGCTCCAGAAGTCACGCTCATGCATTCCGAAATTGATTTTTCGGCAAAAATTCTTTTTACAGTAGGATATCGATAACTATTGAATAATTGATATAATTATTGATTTTAATTCTTAAGAAAAACGTAAGATTTACTTCATCTTAACAGAAGAACATAGGGATAAAGCTATACCAAATTCTAATTAAGTACACATGTCTGTATTTCGAGACTCTCGAGAGTCTCGTTATACAGACATATCCTCGTCTCGTCTCCGTCTCAAATTGGTCTCGTCTCTTCTATTCATTTGATTATGCTTTTGACGAGGAATGAGAATTGTCCGTAGTCAAATGGAACGATAACTCTGTTTTTATTGTGGCCAGCAGACTTCCAGCCCTTAAACAGAGACCTCCTATCAGTCATATTTGAGTTCAGGTATCACATATTAAGCCGTGTTCTTTTTTTAATATATTTTAAATATGTAGAATATGATTCAATCAATCTAAATCAAAATGTGACGGATGGACTAGGCTTATGATAGGAGACTGACGATCCTAAGAAAATCTGCATTGCTATAAATATACTCGCATTAAAGACTCCATTCTTTTGAAATTCTCTGAACTACTTATTTGCTATAGTTCCTTCATTTTTCCGTATCATATAGTTGCCAATAGAACACGGTAATTTACCTGCGTAGCGTTTAACAGGAAAATTTTTGGACTGCGCGAAATCCGAAACTATTTCTTCAATTTCTATCGGAGCCTTATATTGATGGCGATGAAGCCATTTTTGTATGCTTTGAGCGCAATGTTTGTAAGTATGTATGCGCAAGTATGCGCAATTAATTAAATACAAGTAAACGGAATAACTATAAATTAAAAAATTAAAGTCAAGCAAAATGAAATATCAAAGTGGGTGGCATATGCATTGCAAATCCGAGCGTACGAAATGCCGCTATCTAGGCTAATTAATAAGAGATATCAGGTTTGGTCCAAGGAATCCGGATGAAACCTGGGATAGAACATTGCTACATTAATTACAATGGTATCACTGATATAAATCAATATCAATTACTAAGGTCTACTACTTGGTTCCATGTTTTATAACCTACCGTGATTGTCGAAGTAAGATTCGATGATCCCGGTGAATTATGTGGGCAATCTTCACCCGGGATTTCCACCGGGTTTAAAACACCATATTTTTTAACCTGGTAGGAATCCCGACAAAAGTTTACACACACACCGTCATTGTCATTTATAATGCATTCACATTCTTTCTCTGTCGTCAAATTTCCAAAGGAACATGGCAATTTACATGCCTACCTTTTCAGCAAACAACTTCCAGACTATGAGGGACCCAATAAATGTGCACGAAAAGTATTGCCCATGGATTTGATCGAATCCTTATCTTAATAGCGATGAAGCCATTTTTTGTCGCCGGTCGTTGAACTTTGGCTCGCCGGGAGAGAGGTAATGGGTCGGAAATGAAAGGGACAGCGGTTGAGGATAGTTTGAGATGAACAAGGGAAGGGCGTTGAAAGGAAAAGGTTTCGTGAGGGATCGCTCGGGTCGGATCCATCGGAGAAGTAAGTAAAAGATTTATTTGACGTCGGACGCTGGTTGGCCAGCGAGCCTTTCCAGTCAGCGGAAAAGGTGCAGGAAACGAATCGCCCGATGGTGGAGGGGGAAAGGAGGGGGACTTGGAGAACTGGAGTAAAGAATAAGATAGAAAATGTGTATCTCTATCTGGCGAAGTCTTCTCGGGTTTTCCACCTTGTTAGTTGATTGTAGGCCGACGTTTCGATGGCTGCTTCTGCCATCGTCTTTAGGGCACGACAATTGACGACGACGACGACTCTCAAAATTGACCGGTTTATACTCCCGTAGATGGGCCACCTGCCGCAAGAAGTCTTTAGCCTTGATATATAGTAGTCGGTTTCCCGCCAAAAATCGTCAGGAAACATGTGTCCAAAACGCCAATCAAGTTAACCAGGCGATTATTGGCGCGAAACTGACCGCTGTATGGGAAGGCACCTTTCTGGAATTGTCATGCCTTGAAGACGGTGGCAGATGCAGCCGTCGAAACGTCGGCCTACTATCCGATCACCCGTTGGAAAACTCGAGAAGACTTCACCTGCATCATACGCAAGAGCAATTTCATGTTTCTCTATCTTCTCTCGCTTCTAAAAACTCAGCGATTTGTTTCCTTTTCGCGGAGAAACTGATTGCCGGGAACCGATTGGGGTAAGTTAGGTAATATGCTTCTTGGTGGTTTCATCAGGGAAGTCATTAGGGAATCGTTCTGATAAAGTAAGCAGAAGTAGGTCTTCGAAGCAGAAGTGGGCCAAGTTGGATTAAAAACAAATTTTATGGAAGAGCACTGCATGAAACGAGTGACTTTGTACACAGACAGGTGCATGGATGTAAATTTATACATACCAAGGGTGAAGCTCGCCATGTAATAACTTTTAGCTTTCCCAGGCTTTGAATCTGAATCTCCCGTTTGCCGGTGAAGCGTGTTAGCCAATTATACCGATCTTGTCAGGATGAACTTCAGGAAGTTCTCTTCATGTAATGCGAAGAGCATTTGTATATTTTGCAAGAATATGGTGTTTATAGCCTACTTCATGGCAACTTGGTAGGTATATAGCAGTGGCGGATCTATGGGGGAGGGGGGATAATGGGGCTATAGCCCCCCTTGAATATCCATTTTACACTAGGTAGAATGGTAAGTTTTTTCGGACCTGCAATACAGCTGGGAGATTACCCCCTACTTAGCCCCCCTTGTATCTATTCTGGATCCCCTACTGGTATACAGACCACCTAAGACGCCAATTTTATTAATTAGATTCAGTGGAGTGGTTTCATTTTTTATTTATCGAAGTTCTTTCACTCAAAATGAAGGGCTAGTGTTTTTATCTTTTCCGGCCTCGGTGGCGGCGGGGTAAAGTCCTCGCCAGCCAAACATGAGGTCGCGGGCTCGAGTCCCGCCTGGGTAAGTTCCCCTTTTCCAGGGCATGGTTGTTCGTGTACGTTTCATTGTTGAATTTGTTGAATACCCCGATTTAAAATGAGAGCTGTATTCGGAGGTTTGGGAATAAAATAAAAAAAATAAAAATAAAATGGTAATTAAATTTCATAATTCTTTCAATTGATTTTTTTCATAGTTAGTTTTAAGTGAATGTTGTTTTCAGCTGAAAAATTACATTTTTTTTCTCTGATCCCACAATAGAATAATTCCTTGACAACCAATATTAAGAATAAAATAAATTTTAATTTTCAATCTAATTCTAATAAAAGGACTTAACTCCCCACTCCAAAAAAAACTTTTTTTGATTTTATCCTACAGTACTTGTGGCGATAGAAACCAGTCAAAGAAATTTTACCAAGCTGTACCTACCTTAAGGGGCTGAACCAATCTCGTTAACTATAAGCCTAGGGATTAAAGCTAAAAAGAGCCTTGTAGAGTAGTTTCCTTCCGAATATTACAGCAGTTGAAGGTATCTGCTATGTCAGAGTTAAACCCTAGGCTCTTGGCTTGGAGAATCTTGGGGACTGGTTAGACACGGAGCGCCGTCCATAGCGACTCTACGATGTAATGGATATCCCTGCGGTTTGTGCGGGAAGACGCATTGTGAAGCAGAGATGACAGCCTTTTGCAATCATCGCTTTAGCTCGTAATATCCCTTGAGTATCAAGGAGAATTTTTGATCCAAAGTAACGGCGCAACCACAGTCGTGAATAAGTGACTTACTTTGTTAACGTCATCACATTGTCCCTCGGCAAAAAAAAACAAAAACATATCACCTTCCGCTCATCTTATTCTTCCTCATCGTCCTTCCCTAGCCACAACTCACTTTCGCAAGTGTTTTTTTTCCTTATCCATTTAATAATGCAGTAGGGAGGTCCTTGAGAAAGTAGCTCTTTGCCTATAACTTCAGTCACCCATACTTCAGCCTCTCCCAATAAGTTTAGAGCACCCTAGGTAATATGAGGAACCAGTGGCAAACTTTCTCTTCCTCCATCATTTTTCCCCTTAAACTTACATTATTACTCGTACGCAATAAAGTATTTTTTAACAATTATTGTTTGAAAACTTTCAAATATCACGAATCGATTAATTTAAAACAGTTTAGTAATAATTGAAACTGGTGTAGTAATTTCCCCACTTTTTTTATATTTCTCGACCGGTTTCAATGCTAACGCATAACGCATTTTCAAGACAGCTTTAGAAAATGATACGTTAGCATTGAAACCGGTCGAGAAAGATTAAAAAAATGTGGAAAATTACTACGGCTGTTTCAGTAATTGCTATCCATGGACTTCCACAGAGTCAACTCGTCGACAATCAGTCTGATGAAATCGTTTTTTTTTCCTTGGAAACTAATTGTTTTAGTAATGGAAATTTGGAAGTAACATTGAAATGTTTCCACGAATAGTACCGACTGAGTACATACAAATAGTGTCACTTCCTGACGTGAAACAATGATATCCATCACATAAATGCGCTGACATGACTGTTGAATTTGTTTCATTTCTTGGAGAAAATGAGCATGCCTCTATCGTTTGACACCGTTGAATCCATGACTTGAAGCGATTTTTCAGAACTTTTAATCATTATATAACGACATTTTTGGTGTTCTAAGAGATTTTTGGCTTATTTTTTTGGATTTGTGAGTAAATTTCCAATTACATTTTCGTAGTAGCAGAGTACACAAATTTTATGCATGCTTGCCATTCATTTCTTGCCAAATTTTTCTATATTTTACCTTTTTTGATATCACTTGGTTCCAAAATATCCACTGATTCTTTCAACTTGGTTAATTAAAGGCTCGTCAAAATGATTGAGGTAATTGAAATTGTGGTAAAAAGATGAATATGTGACAAAACCGTACGAAAAATTAATTGAGCCTGAAATTAACTTCATTCATGAGCTTTTGAAACGCCTCGTGTCTTTTTACCCACGCCTCATTCATTCGCCGTCTCAAATTCCATTATTAACTCTTTGGTGGATTCAGATGTTTTTCATACTGCACACTTATGGGATTGAAACTCATCCTTAGGAAGCTGATTATCACTAAAGTTAGCTATATCGGGAATATATCCACGCTAACATATGCGAGAATATTAAATAAACTTTGAATGGATTGAAAGGCATTGGATTTGAGTAAGAACAGAAATTCAGAGGGGCCAACGTCCTGCAAAACAGAGAAAAAGAAATGAAATCTGGAATATCATTAGCCTGAAAGCAATCGAATGAAATGCATTTAGAGCACGCTTGGGTTTGATACCGCTTTTTTTGATTTATCTCTTTTTTTCGTTATTTTGGATGGTGAGTTTTTTTTTTCTTTGGACCTGGGAAAAATCCTCGGGAAAGAACGTTTATCTCCTAGAACTCCAATGGGTATGTTCAGAAGAAAAACTGGACGAGGTACGTGGATTTGGGCCTAGGAAAAAATAATATTCCCACCAATGGTCTAATAAGCTCGCATAGAGAATATTCCTTTTACCAGTCTCCGTAGTGTGCCCGGCCAAGCTGAATTTATCGCTACCTACATCTTTCTTCCATTGTGTTCCAGGGAAGCTAACTCTCTGGAGGGAAATATATTAAAGCCGCGGATAATCAATTCCTTTATCGCCATACCCAGGATTGCATAATCGAATGAAGGCAATTTTCCATTCCAAATAAAATTGGAAACTTTCTTTGTTTTATATGCACACACGTGGGGCAGTGACCAAGTACGTGCGGAGCTCCTCGGTGTTGGCTGCATCTCTGCCGTTGCTGCTTTAATGGAATTGGTTTATCATTCGACCGGCACAAGTGGTAAAAAAAAAAAAATGGGTTCGTCCTGTGAGAGTATCCCGTCGTTGGGTATGCACCGTTTGGTTTGTGAACGTGAACGGAATATGATGCATGGCGGAAGTCAAAACTTAGCAATCTGCCAAAATTTGCATTCACTCTCCCAGCTTAATATAATCTCTTAGAGAGTTTCAGCGCTTTATCCTTAGACTCTTTGGTAGGATTTCCCATTTTTGTTAAAGGGGTATTGCTTGAAACTGAAGGTAAAAACTGGTTCTCTGCCAAATATTTCCTCTCATAATTTGGACTATATTTACTCTTTAAGATAAGATTAACACTTCATCACCTGACTTATCATAAGAAATTTCCTATCTTTTAAAGCGGTTTGATTGGAAATTGGAGCAAAATATGAAACATGGTCGAAGTAGAAACTTACGATACGTCCCAAAGTTCCATTTCAATTCTGAGTAAAACATAATTCCTTATTAATCAATATCTGTTAACCCAACATAAAATAATAATTGTGAGAGTTAGTACTCTATATTTTGATTAGCAGGCATACTTGATGATTGGATGGACTAAAGGCTCCATCCATTAAATTTGGGGATGTTAAATGACAGGATATGTCTTCTTTGGCGAAGGAAGACTAGGATAATCGTATAATATAAAAGAGATTAATGAGATGGGAAATTCAAATTCTTATATTGTGAATACTTAAAGTCATTTTAATCACAGGAGTTGGTCAATTATGACCCTCTTTTTCCCAATAATCTATCTAGGTATATTTTAATTTCAGCCTAATTAGTTGGTACACAAACTCATCATATTTCCCATTTATCTTTCTTTAGAAGGATTTACTGCCCTTGACAAAGCAGTAGGGTTGAAAGTGACAGCAAGAAATTAAATGAGGTCGAAGCAATTTGCAATATGGCCAAAAGTTCTATTTCTAGTCTTAAGTTTTTAAATTTACATAAAATTAAAATTATGAGAGTAAGCACTCTGTAGTTTGATTTTCGAGGATACTTGATGGCCGGAGAACTAAAATTAGAGTGTTAGATGGTGGGAGAATATTTACTTAGCAGTAGATGACTGGAATTCAATCCCAGGAGATAACATACATATAACAAGAATACTTTACATGCATATTTAGTTTTTCTCCAACAAAAAGTGGATAGATTTGGAGCTGCAGCTTATTGGGTAGGAACTCTTTTACTCTTTAAATTTTCCTTTTATATTTGGAGGTATTTCACGCCCTAGAATAAGCGTTATTTGTGTATACGGAATCTCAAAATGGAACGTAGCCGCAGTAGAGACTGGCTATATAACTAAATGTCTGTTTTAATGCTGTTTTTATTACAATCTGACTGTGGGAGTTCAAAACCCTACCGATTGATGGGCATACTCGATGACTAGTGGGGAAGATTACTCAAACTAGATTTTTAACGTTAAGGAAGGTGCTAAAATACTTCGGTGGAATGAATCACCCGGATAAAATTCTTGGAGAAAAGAGTTATTAAGAAGATATCTTTAAATTTAATATTGGTTGACAGCAGATAAATTGGTAGGTACTCGTCATAACTCACATCTCACATCATTTCTTTTCGTTTTCTTTTATAATATCTGTTTCTGGCATAACATCTTACGTGGTTTCTCTATGCCCTTCCTATTTGATTTTCCGATCCCTGATTCCTCATCGATTTTCATTACAATGCTCATTAATGTCTCATCGCGTCCCTAAATAGATGAAATTATCTGTTTGCGATAAGCTTTCAAAATCCTTCATCCTCCTTAACTTCATTCGATCGTTTATTTTCCTATCCTTATTATCTTAATTTATATTCTTTTATTTATCATTACTATTAAATTAGTTTTCTGCTGGCACATTTTACTCCATACTTCAAATAATTTTTGCCACATCTTTTTATCTGGCCTTAAAACCTCGTATTTTATATTAATTAGAGCCATAATTTGCATTTTCATGCGTTTTCATACGATTTCGCAAAGTTTTATCGCTAAATGATCGGTTTTTTCCGTGGAAAATTCCCACATGGTACCAGTACTTTAATGGAAGGCATTTAGGTTTTAAAAGGTAATTCCGTATGAAACTTGTGCTTAATTGTCATCAATCCTTATCCTTATCTTAGCGTTTACATAGGTCTTCATTCAGATATTACCGATACTAATATTAAAATAGATACTAATATTAATAACCACAGCTAAGCACAACAATCTAAACGTATGATTAGTGGAAAACATATGCTTTGAAAGGAAGAGAATTTTGAATTTGAGAGTACAATCTGTATCAAGTGTTGATATAAGAATTGATATCAAATAAAAGTCAATTATGAAGCATTTCAGCCCTAAATTATCCTATTTTCATCCAATACATCTCTTTTGCCTTTCCAAAGTAGATTTTGTGTTTGTGCGGGAATTTCTTTACAGCTAAGTATTTTCTATTAATTTGGCTCCACTAAATATATTGAGCCACATTTGAGGTGCAGATTTAATCCCAAAGCTAAATTTTCATCCTGCCTTTTCCGCAGAATAATGGGATGGAACTCATCACTTTTTTCAAAATTAAAACCCATCGTCTTTAGAATGTCTCTCAGACAGTAGATTTGGGATAAAAATTAAGCAACATTTTTTTTCTTTGCTTAGCGAAATTGATAAACGACTCCCTGACTTGATCGTCGCTACAGAAAGTTAATCTGATTTGAAATCCTCCCCCAGTTGGATGGGCCCAGGTATGCAATCAACCAAGCCAGTCGATTAAGAATGCATGAATATTTTTAAGCCGACGGACCAAAAAGAAAGCCCGGATAAAAGATGGGCCTCTAATCGCATTATATTCACGGGAGCGTATTTGGAGTCTAATAAACGCACCCCATGATAATTCCCGGGAGAAGAATTTTTATTTTATTCATACTGTCCCCGGACGAGCGAGTTGAAAAAAATAAAGTAATATGAGGGATGGCAGATTTTTTTTATATTACCGTCAGAAACACTTCCACTCTTGAAACACTTCGAAAATTCTCCCAGAGGGAAAAAGAACCAAACTCAATATAAACCCCATCGTCTTTTCCTCCTTAATATCGTCCTTCCACTTTTTTCCGCTTCTCTTAATAAGTCTCCGAAATTCCGCGAGGGATGGAATGATGGGAAATGGGTAGGTTGTGCTCAGTTTTAATAGGGTATGGAACGGTGAGGAAGAAATAGAGTGATATTGGGAGTATTGAGGAAGCAGGCGATATGGGTGAATGAATATCTCGTTTGTATTCGAGGTAATTGCGTATTAAATGGGCATGTAGCTTACTGGGGTTATTTTGCACCCCTAAGGACACTGTTGCTTCATAGCTTCAAATTTAACCTTCAGTTTTGCATTAACACTAGAACCGCGGACGGGACTTTTTTGTCCCACCGCCCTTTGCAAATGTTTGCCATTCATGCACTAGTGGTTTGATCCCTTTAAAATGTACTTACTTTGACTCATTTTTTATGCTCTTTTGAATGGTTATATCGAAAATATTTTACAATGTTTGGTTCACGATGAAAACGACGATTTACCTAGAACTGCGAGATGGCACTTTTTTGTCCCATATGGGGAAAACATACAATTTCAGTTTTTTTGTACACTTATTTTGTATTTAGCATAATAGCAGTTTATTACGAAGGGAATCGATGCACGGATACCATTATTCTGCCAGTTAGAAGCGCAGAAGGGAATAATCTGTGCACTGCGTCGACCGCCTACTCACGCAGCGCCGGCCGCGTCACCGCTGCCCGGCGCGTCTGCAGGTCTGAGCTTGCAACCAACACGTCAAAATAAGTGTACTGTATTCCTAGTTATACTTAATAAAACGTTTTAAAAATTACCTAAACACGTGTTTATTTCACACAAACCACAAAAAACCGTCAATTATACTTAAACATGACAAGATCAACGTATTTTGTCAATTGGACAAAAAAGTCCCATGCCGCGGTTTTGGTGGGGTTGGAAAGTACAGCGGTTCTAGTGTTAAATACAAATAATTATGCGGCAACATAATATTTTTGCCGACTTTAACAGCAATATACTCAACTAGCAGGCCACCCGTCATTGCTCGGGAAAGACATTCCCCAGAGAAGTGGGCAACTTGGAACTTGGAATTGGTAACAATGTATGCAGTAATCCATTTTAGAACGGTTTGCATCTTCTTGGTGAGGTTGGAAGTTGAAGAATTAGAGTGAGGTTGGAAGTATTGAGGAAGTTCGCTATATGGAGAAATTAATATCTCGTTTGCACTTGAGGAAATAGCATAATAAATTGTTATATCGGTAGGTTCGTTTTGCACCGCTTATGATACTGCTTGATAACAATCTATGCAGTTATCCATCTTAAAACTGTTTCGATCTTCTACTTATTTTGAATGAATTATGAACATAGTAGTCTAAAGGTGAAAAACTCTATCTAAAACCCTAATACGCGCTATTTGAAACAAGATTTTAATTTTCGCATTAACATTCTCAATTAATCTTTCATAACATGACCAGTGTAATTTTCCTATGCTATCTAACTTATGGAATACATAGCAGTTTTGTTATCCATCTCGATTTAAGCCTAAAGTGTGTCGTTAGATCTAATTATCAATTCCAATACGTCGTGTCAGGACTGCAACTCAGCATAATGCTAATTGCAAACATGTGACAATAATTTCAGACTTTTAATTCTACCGACTTGACTTTTAACTAACAAATAAAATACTTCTGTCATATTTCCACTCCTTTGATCCCAGTAACTTATCCTTATTACATTATATTATATTATTCTTATATTGATAATTTTTTATTAGCCTCTGCCTAATAGTTAGTACCTTGCATGCTAAGAATACCATGGTCGCTTGGTTATATGAGCCCCCACCCCATAAACTGAAGTATTGTGGTTTGATAACTACATAAGCCGTATTTTCAACCACTTTACCATCTTAAGCCTTCGTTGTGTCCAAAGTTTGTGTGAACGCCCATCTTTTTTCGCCTTATTACGTTTTAACTCATGGTTTATATTTTTAGTGTTTTCAGGGACTTTTACCGACTTATATTTTTTTGGGGAAAAAATAGGATTTCTCTCGATTACTTGCGAAATAAATTCAAAATTCCTTGGTGGTGACAGTGCCACCTTCGAAATAAATTCAAATTTTCTGGATGGTGACAGTACCACACGACAAAATTTTCGAAGATAAAAAAGGTTCATCTGCTTGATGTGATTAATATTGCGGGCCAGGTTCCCGAAATGATGTGGATATTAGTTTCGGAAGAGCTGGAGACAATTTTCAGGGATAAAAAGTTCTGATAACGAGGGATTTTTCATATATTCTCATATTACTGGCTGGCGTGTCTGTCCATAACGGTGGCTTATTGATCATTGTGTATTAATGAAATTCGAAAAAGTAGGAGGAGAAAAAATACAATAGTGCAGCAGATTATGAGCCAATGTAGTTTGATGTGATACATTTCCGTCGTATCATCATTGCTTCACATAACATGCGTGCGGCTTCCCGAGCTACCTAATGACATGTAATTCAAAGTATTTTTCTTCTTAACTTCATTAAATTAAGTAATTCCAGAGAGGATAATAATCTCGGTAATTCGCATCAAGGCGAAGCTAGTGCAGCTTGACGAGAATCACATTGCAAATGCCTCCAATCGTTGCTATAGGAGCAGGATATTGTAGCCTTGCATGGTATATTTCCTGCTACAAGAACATGATTAAATCCTTTTCATGGCATCAGCATCTTGAGTTAAATGAATTAAGCCAGTTTTTTTATTTGCATTTTCGGGATATTTCTTTTACATCCGACGGTAAACTGAACGTAGAACGTTTAGACCGAAATTGCATGCTCTCGTATTTTGGTATGACAAGGGGGTTCAGTTTTTACTGATTTTTTAAGTATAAGAGACCAGCTTTTTTTATCAAATCGATTTCAAATTAGCTTTCAATACCTTTAGATACATCTTACCTTACATTTTCTCGTGTACAAACTTTTCACCCTTTGAATAAGGAATATTTTAAAGCAGAAATCAGCAAATTAAAGACAAAACAAGATTACCAAGTTTGAAACTATTTAAGAACTATCTTGAACCGCGTAATCAGGAATGCTTTCAGAGTTTGTGTTGGTTAAATTTTTATTTCTATTAAACTAGTTACTATAGGTAACTTGTCATTAAATTTAATCTTTTTCTATCTTAAAATCGAATCGTGATTTGTGTATCAGAATTTTAGAGGTTAGTCCTTCTCTATAACATGTAATATGCATTTTTCAAAGGCAAAATAATTGCTATTGGTTGCATTGTGTATACTTCAATTTGATCTTCTATTAATTAACAATAATTAAAACTTTATTCCGCTCCTGTGTAATTATATTACAACAGAAAACCCTTTAAGAACGGAGGAATAATATAGGTACCCCTTGTAAGATCGTTTTGGGGCTACCATCATACACTGTTAATACAGGACTGTTGTTATGAATACATGACAAATAAATTTCTTTCGTTGAATTCAGTAATATTTTTTTCTTATCGTTTGCATTCTATTGTGATATTCTAGTAATGTATATGTACACAATACTAATACACATGGTAACTAACTTGCTTTTAGAAACGCATAACAATTAAATACATGCTTGCAATATATGCATGTGATGCAACTACATTACTGACATTTGCAGAGCAGTAGAAAAGTTGTGATTGACACTTAGGCTATATTCTTTTACTGAAGTGAATTCTGATGCTCGGTGTGTCAGTATAGCTGTGAATCAAGCTCTTTCATTAGCACTGAATGATTTCCTCTAGCATATGGACAATTTATGGCCTCGTTAGGAAAAAAATCCCTTTTTCTCATTTAGCACCCAATGTGCTCTTTGTTACACCCAATAAAGGAGCAGCCTGTGTAATCTAATGCAAAATCGTTACTGTCAGCTCCTCGCAGTTTTTTCCTGAGAAATTTAAGTGCTCCGGTTTTATAGCTCTCGACAAGCGTTTGCAAGAACCCCATCCATCAAGATAACCCTTAAGGTTTTAGTGCGCGCAACGTAGCCATTTAGAGAAGTTTCCTCTCACCTCGTCTGCGAAAAAAGGTTCAAACCTATTCCCTAGGCAGGGTATTCTAACTCATTTCTGCTTGCCCGTTCCTTTTGCTGTTTCCTCCGTTACAGTACTCCACACTACAGTCCAATCGGAGGATTACTACACGGGGCTACTACGACGGAGGAGGCCTTCCAAATACCGTAACATCATCCAACTTTACCCTCTATCGCTTAATTTTAATTTTGATGTTGCTGTGGTGAAGTTGTGCAGCGAAAATGGACACACACATACAGAAATGTTGCTCCTACTGCAATCTCCAAGAATTTCGCAGACATCATCTCCTGAAACAAAACACGAATCCTCTTCACTTTGCGTGTTTTGCACGCAGGAGAATTCGTCGGGAATTTTGCTTTCTTGTAGGTTCCGAGGCACGATGCATTGGAAGTTTTTAATACTTGTAAAATTGATAGGTACTTGACAATGTTGCTTGTAACAACGAAACACTTGGTGTTAAAACAAAGTTCAATGGAAATATTGAATTGCGTAATTTTACTAGTAATTTCGCTTTGATTACTCTTCTGATTATCGGTCGTGACGCCTAGGCCTATAAATATGTGGGTACATTAAATTGCACTTTCGATTGCTGAGCAGTTAGTTGTATGGATGTACGACAGCTATAAAATGGGCAATGACTTCGTTTAGCAGGCCTTTGATAACGTGGAATGGAATTCAATGCTTAGAATTTTGAAAGAAATCGGCGTACTCTACAATGATCGTAGAATTATTCATAGTTTGTATAAAAACCAAGTAGCTATGATCAAATGTGGACAAAACCGTGCAGAAGCAAGAATAAGAAAAGGGGTGAGACAAGGTTGTGCGCTTTCCCCCTTAATTTTTAATGTTTACATAGAGAAAGCCATCAACGAAATCAAGCAGAAAGCTTCGGGTGTCAATATCCACGGAGAAATAATAAGTATGCTGCGATTTGCTGACGACATAGCAGTCATAGCCGAGACAGGGAAGGATTTGAAGAAGACGTTGACAAACATGGAAAGGACAATGGCCAGATATCAGCTGAAAATCAACAAAAAAAAGACTAAGATATTAGTTTGCAGCAAAACAGAGGAGGCTAAAACAAACATCAACCTAGGAAAGCATAAGCTTGAAGAGGTGAACGAGTCCTCTTACCTGGGAAGCCGAATTACCAGCGATGGACGGAGCAAGAAATAAATACACAGTAGAATAGCTCAGGCGAAGAGGGCTTTCTACAAAAAGAAGAATCTTCTTACAGCTGAAAATACCAGCATAGAAGTAAGGAAACAATTCATCAGATGCTATGCGGCCCCGAATGAGTTATATAGGACAGGTTATAAAGGATGTAAAAGAGAATAAATATGTAGCTATGAAGAGATTAGCGGATAGGAGAGAGAAATGGAGAGCTGCGTCAAACCAATCTTAGGATTGTTGACTAATGATGATGATGATGACTTCGTTTAATAGCTAATGCAAAAATCTCTCTTGAAATGATAAGCTATCACATCCCTTTTTCGTTGTAACGTATGAAACTTTTTTTAAAATATTTGCGGCCAAGATAAACAAAATAATACTTCTACAGAAACCCTATCTGCCCCGTTAAAGTTTGAATTTTTTCCCCACTTGGGTCGCATGTTAATCACTTTTTAGATCTCTAGGTCGCTGATTGCTGGGCTATCAATTTATCCTCAGTATTTTCAATGTATAATTTCGATCGTGAGGAATATCAACAATAATTTCGAATCTGATAGATTAATTCGTCGAGGACAAGACAAGGACGTGATTTAAGTTGAACAGCACTTATTATAACTTGTTTCCTCATGAAATTCGTTGTCTACGATAACCTCTACGTTCAACGATCGAAAGAGTAAAGAAGAACTTGTGAAAATCTATAAAAACGGCGAACAGTATGCCGTCCGTAAGTTTTAAAACACTTAATTGCCTGGGCACTGAGTGCAAGGCCGTACATTAATTCGCATTGAGTATTGTATTCGTGAGGAATATCATCGAAAAGTCTCGAATTTGATGCATTCATTCATCAAACACGTGAAGTTAGTTTACGTCATTGGCGGAGGACTTAAGTCCTCACCTATAGAACAAGAGGTCGCGAGTTCGAGTCTCGCCTGGGTTGGTAGCCCCTATAAAGGGCATGGGCTTTCGTGTTCGTTTAGCAAGTTGGAAACCCACGATGCAGAAGCCCATATAAAGTTCAGTTTTCGGTGGTTCTGTAAATAAATATTAAAAATTTTAAAATCCTATGAGAATTGAAAGAAAATAGAGATGGCACTTTTCCACAGGTTTATATAAAGTACGACGCGTTTCAACCGTTAGGTCATTATCAAGTACAATAATGATGATTGTACTTGATAATGACCTAACGGTTGAAACGCGTCGTACTTTATATAAACCTGTGGAAAAGTGCCATCTCTATTTTCTTTTAATACTTATGGAATGTCATTCCACTGCATTTCGCCTGCTTCTGTTGCTTTAATTAAAAATCCCATATTATAAACTTTTTTCTCGAGAAATTCGAATCAAACCGCCATCAGCGACGACGCAACACAAGTGGCGGTTATGGTAAAGAATTTAAATCCGGAACGGGTGACAGCACATCTACCTGCTGAAAAATCATCGATTGTAATACACTAGTTAACATCATAGCACAGTTCTCTATTTTGATGCTCAAGGGTCTCTTCCTTAAAATCGTTTTTCTTGCTGTTATGCAGAACTCTTTACCTACTATCGACGGCAAGAAGGTAAAACGCTGAACTTTAAGCATTTTTGTAACATCTTGACGAAGCTCCATAGAGCCGTGTTATATATCGTTGTACTCATGATATTCGATCACAACAATAAAACTTTAAACATTGTTCTGACGTAAACATTTAGCTTCTACGGTCGAAAGAGTAAAGAAGAATATGTGAAAAACTATGAAAACGGCAAAAAGGTCGTCTTCTCGTCACGGGAAAAATGTTTGATTGGTGCATTTCATTATATTTTTTATAGAAAGTGCAATAACTTTGCATTACAAATAGATTTTTAACTACATTTTACCCAATACCTACTTGATGATTAAAATGGTCGAAAGATAGATTTCGATTTCCGAGGTGTAGAAAAGAAAATGAACATTGCAGTTATATATGCAATATGTAAAAATTATTTCTAAACTTTTCATATAAGGAAATTTTTACACTGTTCGTCTTACTTTAAATAATGTGGAAATACGAAAATCGTTGTTTTGGTAGAGTGCATCGTATTTATTTGCCTAATAAACAAATGCACTAGATTATACTTTTCCTAATAGCCACTCCGCTTATAAAAAGTCGTTACTCTTCGTCTGATAAATCAGTTTCAAATGAAGCGGAATCCATATGCCATTATACATATGTGATTTTTTTTCGGCTTTGATTTAAAAAAAATGAGATGGTGTTTTGATGCAAGGCACGGACTCAGCAGCGCAAATGATGTTGAACTAGATGTGAAGCCCGAATCGCTGCGGTAAAAGATGTTAATTCGTGTTAATGGGGAATGCATATGGGTTAATCCGAATACTGATGCAATGTTGATTTGAGTCCGATTTCGACCATCTGTAGGGCCGATAATGTCGTCAGTATTGAGGACTGTATGTTCCTTTTTTACTGCATCCGTAATTAATGTGGCTGGCGGAAGAGAGTGATTGGGTTATTTTCGTCGTAGATTTGCGAGCAGTTAGGACTGGATAGAAGTCGTCACCGATCGTAGTGATTGCTAACAAGGTTTAGTTAGCGAAATGTTTGCCGGCGTATTAGCGGATTTGTGGTTCCACAGTTTAAAATCTTTCTCCCCCATATTGCGTTGTCTGAGGCGTGACTTCGTGAACATTGCTCATTATTATGGTTGAAAAACTCATGCCGTGTTTAAATTAACAATAATTTTAATAATGATGATTTTATTGGTCAAGCGATTAAGTACATGTTTAAGGACAGGCCAGCAAAAATAAAGAACTATTTACTAATTGCTTGCACAAAACATAAAATAACAATATTATATTCTATCATCAATGAAATCTATAACTTTGTCAATCATTTTATGAAGTAAATATCTTGATTTTAGACTTAAAAATGGAAAACTGTTTAATCTCTTCGATTCATTTGGTAAAACACTACAAAGTTTTAGATCCATTGGATTAGTTCAGCAAAGTGCAGATGTAGTGCATACATATGGGACATGTTGGTCATTGGAACTTCTTGTAAAATGATTTTTTACAGCACTATTTTTATTTAATTGGTTATTGGTATTATGAGTATACAACAACACATGTAAAATATAGGTAGATGGAAAAGGTAAGAGGTCCAGCTTTCTAAGAATATGCTTGCAAGGGGCAAGATAATGAGAATCAGCTATTTGTCTCACAGGACATTTTTGCATTTTAAAACTCTGGACGTGTGGGGTTAAATATCCCAGAACAAGATGCTGCAGATTACATGAAATTAAATCTGCCCATAGTATGATGCCATCAGATATGTTGTGATACTGGGGATATCATGGATCGTGTTAGAAAAAATTTGGAACTTAACATGCAGGTCAGATTATCAATATGAGATTCCATGTAAGCGAGGAATCGAGCAGTAGCCCAAGAAACTTCAAACGGTTCATTTGAGGAATTAGTTTTATGTTAATTTGAACTCTAATAGCACTGTTTTTTTTTGTTCGTTTTTTTAAAATATACAAATTTTGGACTTCTACTCATTAAGATTGAGGAGGTTTTTGGAGCACCAGTTACTGTTTATCAGATACTAATTTACATTGATTAGACTCCTTGTTTATGTCAGTTGATGCAGCAAGAACATTGGCATCATATTTTTGCAGGCTTTCGCGGTGTGGCGAAGATTCAGCGGAGAGGTTTACGGGATTTAAGTAACCTGAAAAAGCTATCTGCATTGCCGGCGAAACTGTATGTAGATGGACACACGCGATGTAAATCCCGTAAGTCTCTCCGCTCATATTAGTATCATATGTATATAGAACAGGATGAGAACCCAGAATATTTTGGACAAATTTATATTTTTTGCTGTATGTAAAATAGAAAAATTATTCAATTACATAATTTTTTTAAAGTAGCGGGCTGGGAATCGGGTTGGTGTGGTGGCTAGAGTGTTGGCTTCCCACCCGGTGGGCTCGGGTTCAAATCCCGGCAGTGGCAGAGAACTTTCAGACTGCCCGATCCCTGCTTGAGTGTTGTGTGGTGGAGATTACAAGCGCAACACTCCGCCCGTCGGATGGGACGTTAAGCCGTGGTCCCCTTGGCGCCTTTCGTTAAGAGCAGGATAATGCCGACGCCAGGTTTCTCTCCACCTTTCCTTCCATACCCTTCTCTCATGGCGTAAATGAACTCAGCTGTCGGTCGCCTCCTCCAAATACCATACCATACCAGTAGCGGGCGTAACTTGGTGGAAATCCATAATCGTAGGAATTGAAGGAATAATAACTTTGCTATTTCCACATGGTAATTTATTGAGACCGGGTCTCATCACACCATATGGAAATAGCAAAGTTATTATTCCTTCTATTCCTATTCAATTACAGTTGCAATTATTCTTCGCGAACGTGAGTTTGCACCATTAGTGATTCAACTCATAGGCTGCTCAGTATAGTTGAGGGCAGGTTTCGCCCAAGCCTAAATCATACTGTGTGAAATTGGCACATTTCCTGCTTCATCAATTATTGTCTGACGGTTTTCGAAATAATCAAGACCTCGGAAAGTCTGGTGACAGCGCGTCGGGAGTAGAGGTTGAATGATAACTGCACCATTTCGGAAACAAAATTTTAACCGCTAACTAGTTTAATTATCCGACCTCGGTGGCGGCAGAGTAAAGTCCTATCCTGCCAAACAAGAGTCGCGAGTTCGAGTCCCACCTGGGTATGTTTCTCCGTAACTAGGGCTTGGCTGTTTGCGCACGTGTTATTGTTAACTGAAGTTGAAAAACTTCGATATTAAGGCCCATATGAATTATTGTAGGTGGCATGGGAATAAATAAGTAAAAATAAATATATCTAATAGAAGATGTTAAAGTAATTGATTCTGCTGTCCCAAATGAAAGGAAAAGATTGAAATCGAGGCCGTGATTACGGCTTCAGAGCTTGAGAAGAATGTAGAATAGTTTTAATCTATACATTTGGCTGGAATTATTCACACCCTACGGTTTAGCCACTTTACAGGAGCAATTTTATTGATTTTGGAAGCCTTTTGATGAATAGAATTCGCTTTAAAGACTGAATATTGTGGATAAAAAATGGCATGATGTGCAATCACTTCACCATTCACGCCTCAGTATCGGTAAATCACGCAAATGTCGGAGTAGTCTAGTATAGCAAAAATTTGCAGTGCGTGCTCTCATGTGATACTCGATATGAAATCCGATTATATCTCGCAATTCATACTATCCATATTTGATTCATTTTCTATTTTGAAAATCCTTGCGCGGTAAATAACCGCTCTTTGACTGAGATTTATATCCGAGTTTCATAGATGCATCTTTATTTTTGGAAAAGTCAATTTATATATCGATTTTTGTACGCTCCAACTTCCCATTTTTCCCAGTCGCCAATGTCTTTTAGACATCTATAAATGACGCAATCAATGGCATAATTCTCCCGGAAACGAATGAGCTAGGTACAGTGAAAAGTTGATGGTTTGAGGCATTACTTTACGGAATTTATTCATATTGAATGAAAATTTAATATATAAAATATTTATTACATCACTACCACTGCGTCATCCTCAAGCCTAAGGATGACGCAGTGGTAGTGATCTCATAAATATTTCATACGGAAAAACATACTTTAATTTTCTTTCAACCACGGTGTAAAGTCTCGTGATGTCATTAAATGAAGTGTGTTTATCTTGGAGACGTATTTTACCAGCGTAGATATTGACTATGAATCTCTTTGACGTATCTTATACTCTCCTAGTAGCTCTTCCAATCAATATCTTTGTCAGAAAAACCCAAATCCACGATATGAAATATGGTATATCCACGAAACGAAGTGTTTCTACAGAAGAATTTTTAAAATTTCATCCATATGGCTGAAATGTTGAAACTGCTTCTATTTGATGGTGTTATACTTACTTTTATTCGGAAATGAGGAATATTTGCGTGGATTGATTTTTTTAATCTTCACTTTCAAATGATTTTACTTACATGATTGGATACATACTGATCAATTTTCTGAGTCATTACACAGAAATCCACAATTTTCCGGCTCAATAAGTGTACATCTCACTCTTGCTCTGCTGTTATTTAATAGTGATTAATTACTTTTTTTTAAACTAAAAAAAACATCTTTAAATTTTAGGGATAAGGAATTAAAACCTTTAAAATATTTTTTATTCTCAAAATTTCAATTCTTACTTCAAATTTTGGCGTAAAACTTTTCTTCGGTAGTAATTATAATTATTTTTAAAGGAGAATTTGCATTTTTCTGCAGTTGCTACCAAAGAATGGTAAGTATAGGATGGGCCTTTAATTGTTAGGAGGTGGATATGTGGAAACTTTTTATTAACTAATTAGTCTTTTATAACCTTTTTCATATTTTATACTTTATACTTAATCAGTTTTTGGGATACAAGTTTTCTTAGAGCATATGCTTAAAAGTTCAGTTTGGTAGTAGATGTTAAAATTTTTTTAAGGCACTTCGTGTCTACTGGCGTTTGTACTGCACTTTCAAACACGGCTTTGAGGAAAAATGGATCAGATTATAACGAACGCCATTTCTTCGCTCAAAAGTTTTTTTGATGCGGTGATTAAGGTCAATCTCAGGGTACTGGTTAGAAACTTTTAAATTTTGAGCACCAGCGAATGGCTTTCGAAAAAAAAGCAAAAATTATATCCAATTTAAAACCTTTCTAATTTTAAGACGAACCGAAATATAAACTCCCCCAGGAAACAAAAAATTTTGTTTCTACAAAATTTTTAAAAGTAATCCGTTTTAATATGATGTAGGAAGGTACTAAAACAACTCTCTAGATAATAATGGGCTTTCAGGACACGCCTTTGTGGCAATTTACATTATAAATCAGATTTTTTTCCTATCAAAGTGCATGCCAAGTTAGCATCTACAGTGCATGTATAAAAATTATGTGGCTTTATTGAGAACACAGATTCGTCACAATAAAAATACAATTTGGCCGAGACATTACGTTGATTTCTCAGTTAGTTCTTTTTTGCAAGAGAATTCTGCTACCAATGAGTTCAATAATTAACACTGCACTCCTGATGACTGTAACTGCAGGAATTGGAAAGTATTCTAATTTTTTCCCTATGTCGCAGCTGCGTGTTTTTTTAAATGCAATCGATTTTCCTTAAATAACTTTTTGAAAAATTATGTTCTGTACCTGGAATTATGTAGCCGTTAATGTTTGTGTATGATTCACGGGAACACTTTTAAAGACTTTGATTGCTTGTATTTTTATGTTCGTATCTTCATTGCGGAAATTTCAATCTCTACGAGAATTTGTTGTTTTTATTTCTAAAATTTTAAATAATTAGTTACCTGCTCTCATTGACATCATTTCGCAAGTGTAGTTTTTATATTTTGGACTTCATTTTCCAATTGTTTATAATTTTCGTGAGCCTTTTTTCCCTTGCCCTAATCCTCAAGTCTCGTGTTACTGCATTGGGCTAATGACTCGCCATTCTTGTAACCTTTTAAACTCTTCTGACCTTTCCTCACGTCTCTTTCAAGTCTGCTCACGCTCTGCGCACCATAAGTGGGAAGATATTGAATTTATGTCACCAAGTGCGCCGGAGAACTCCCACGTAGTAGGCGAAACATTAACTAATATCCATTTGTGTCTGAGCGAAAGAGGAGAAGGAATCTTGGTCCGTTGAAGGTCTTCGTAGAGGACCAATTTAACCCGGAGTAAGGTTTTAAAAGGCTGAAGGCGAAATTAAATTTTCTGCCTTTTCTTCCCTCGTGTTAGCATCCACAATTCACCCTCGCCGAGGCCATCTTGTGCAGATGAAATATCCTTGTCTTCTCACTTGGGAATCTCACCTTCATATTGAATATTCTATCGTCTAAATCGCATTACGCTTGAGTGCTGAGACAGCTTGAATTAAGGTGCTCGCCACCTCATAAAATATTGACAGGGCAAAAAGCTTTATGATCGTTTCAAAACATGAGTAGAAAGCGGTGTAATTTACCACTAATCCAATACATTCATGTAAATCATGAATTATTTTAATATATCCAGATGTAAATCATGTTCCTCGATAAAAGTTAAAATTTATTATGTTGTAATTCATATTTTTCAGGCGCTTATTTTCATAGCTGTATCTTCTTCTAGATATAGACTTTACTGCGTTGGAATTCGGTATATGCGTACCTCATATTTTTCCGTTGAGAACGATTTTTAGTAAATAAGTTTCTTCTCATGAGAAAATAAGTAAGTAATTAATTTGCACTGCCGAGCGATTTTGTTAAAAAAAAGGTAGTTCTTACATTATATCTTTTTGGGTTTCTTACAATATTTGTAATAAGATAATAGACTACAAGAGTATAGTTTTGGCAATATACATTATGTATATATCCTTTTCATCGCTCTATACAAGATTGCAAGGATTAATATCCTTATGCCTAATTATTTTTTAAATATAGCTCAATGAAGATTTTTTTCGAAATGGTATCATTACAATAAGCTTTCTTTTCACCATTCTTTTGGTAAGCCGGTTTGCCACCAATTTTTCATTTTCTATTCGTCATGCATTTTGTGAAACTTTTCGCTACAAGACAAACATCATAACGTCCTAATTACTACCGTGAGGTATAGTATCTGTTCACTTATTCTCATGGTTTTACGAGCTATCTCTTGTGAGATTGTACGAGACTCGTTATGCATTTGTCTTTAATTAAAATGGTATGGTCCGCAGGGAGGAAGTGGTTTTAGCATGCTTAAGAATTGGTCACTGCTTATTAACCCATTCATACCTCTTCACCGAAGAGAGAATAGAGCCCCAATGCTTAAATTGCGATTGTCCACTAGCAGTGCGACATATCCTGACGGACTGTGCAAGATATCGGACTGCACGGACGAATCATAAGCTCGGAGATAACCTAGTTGAGGTACTAGGAGACACTCCCGTGAACATTTTCCGACTGATAGCATTCCTACACTCAACTCGACTTTTCAATAAAATATAAATGATACCTCTTGTAAATTATTGACACGTTAATTTCAGAACGGGCCTAATCCCCTTTATCAATTCCAGTCAGTGAGTGGTGCAAAATGGCCTTAGACGCCGACGCACCCTATAAAAGAAACACTACTACTACTTTAATTAAAATCATGGTCTTAAAATCACTTAAAAAATGTTTCTGGTGATTATAGAGAGGCGGTAAATAAGCCAACACATTATTATTGAAAAGTTTTTTTTTCTGTGGACCTAAGTTCGTTTTGAGTTCTGTTTAAATGCAGTGGTTTTATCCCCAGAAAAAGTGCAAATCTATCGACTTAAAACAGTACTATTTGGAATGAAATGAGGTCATGAGGACAGAATATCTTCTTCATTGTCCAATGGTAACTTCATCACGTATTGATCTAGTAGTAGCTAGTGAATTTTTCATTAATCTCTGTAATTATTCGATTTGCCTTTGGAGCTTTGTGGATTGTACGTATCGTTAATTGAACTTTATCAGAATCGTTAGACTCATGAAAGTTCGAGTGGTTTTTTGCAGTGATTTTTTTCCCCATTACCTACATCTCTAGCTGTGGAGCGGAGAGGGAAAATTAGCGGAGAAATGTGTACGATATCAGATTAACTTGATTGTTGATGTCGTCGGTAGTGGAATAATTTTCTGGTAATCATTGCGACGAAGCGAGTTTTCTAGGAACTTCAGTCAGTCATGAATATGCATCTAAGTCCTCGTTTTAATCCGGATTCTAGCGCACGTAATTAAGGTACTATTTCGAATTCTTAATGAGATGTATCTTGGAATAGGATTCGAAATTCCCAACTTTGTGCGTTCTGGGAAAACTATTGGAAATTGATTTTGCACCTACACCGTATGAAAGCTTAAACGTCCCTCTTACTTTCGATCCAAAGTCTGTTTATTTGCAATTATCATTTCATGTTGTGAATATTAAATTATGCAGCCATTACAAAGTTTAAATTAACATCCAATCTTGTTTAGGAATGAAAAGCTTCTTTTCGCTTTTAAATTTCGTTTTTGGAATTGAAAATTTTGTTTCATATGATTCATGTTATTCTAGTTAATCTTTTAAATAATTATAGCCATTCTTTTGGATATGAAGCCTTTATAAAAATTAAATTTTGTTGCCATTATCTCGTTTTCATCCCGTTCCAACCTCGCTTAATTTTCAGTGAATCGAAAATGTATGACAAGATTGTCGTCATTTATTTATTATTTTGTTTGGTGAGAATTTCTATCCGAGTGCTAAGGAGTAATATGCATGTAAATTCTACTCAAGCTGGTCCGATGATTAAGAATTAAAATTTTACTAATTTTTTCTGGCATACTTTTGTAGCTACTAACGGCCGCACTTCTTTATCCCGATATTTTCTCAGATTTTTCCAATAGCCAACATAAATCACGTGGTAAAGTGATGCCGAAGATTTTTACGAGGCTGAGTTGCTTAAAAGAGGTCTCTTCACGGTTTAACTCTGTACTTTTTAATGCGCTCCGGGTGAGGAGAATCTAAGCCGTCGCGTCGTTACAAAACATGGCATCAAGCACTCTTCTTTCGTTTATTTTGTATGGATAAGGATGGCTAGTGCAGCAGCCTACCACTTATCTGAGATTTTCTTTCATCTTCGAAGGTTTCTATTATGTTGTATTATCAGGGAGATTCTGTTTTCATTCGTTCGAATAATTTTATCATTATGTGTACTCTAGCTACTCTCCTTTTTTTAAATCAAACTTATGGAAAAGCATTCAAATTATTTGTAAATTTAATTTATTTTCTATCCATAGCTCTGAACAATAAATTAGTAATTTTCTGCAAATTTGTTTGAGCATCCGATTTCCCATTTTTTCTCAGCCATAACCTGAAAGCGTTTACAAGCTGAAACTAATTTGAAACCGATTCTGAGCTTTCTATCCACGAAGTTGAGGGGCGTAAGTAATCGGGTACAGTGACTGTGCACTACCCGGTACACTATAAACATTTAGAAATAAAATTTATATTATCATTTATTAAATCACTCATTCCTTCACCTACTGTAAAATCACATCATTGAATAAGGTAATTTTTTCTGTTTTCAGGTGAGTGACCCGCTGATTGAAAACTCGGACCTAGAGAGTGTGAGTAAAATTTCATTCTCGACCTGAATTTCTAGGTTGTGGGTCCTTTGAGTGTGTTGAACTTCAACTCGGCTCCTAGTTTATTCAATAAAATCACCGGCAGCTCTCATCATAATTTGCATTTTGCTCGTTTTAATTTTATATGATATTAATATTGATCTTCTATTATTTTGTTTATATCCGCAAATTTTCAAATTAGTGAAAGTTCATTAAATACAAATTAAACATTTCTCCAAATGTAAGCTCAATTTACACTCAAATCTCCCCAGTCGCTTTCTGATTGGTGGGTTTAGTGACTCAAAGAATACATAAAAATTCCATTTTGCTGTTTCACCACAGTTAGAAAAGAATTTATAGTTTTCCATGCTTGGGAAAATTTATAAAATTAACGGGTATCTACTTATAATGTAGTGACTGTAACTCTATTTTTAATTTTGATAATGCACTTCAACATAGATAGATTGAAAGTAAATTATTGCACAATTAAATTGAATGGGAGTATGGTCTGTTTTGTTTGAATTTTAAAGTCAATGATCATTGGCTCTAAACGCCATGGTTTTTTATTACATGGTCTTCATTTCAAAATCTATCCCAGTGTCCAATTCCGTTTAAATTGTTGTGAAACTGAGTAAATTATTATTTTTATTACTAACTAGAGTACCTAAATACACCGACTTGAAAAAAGCTGATTTTATCATGACTGAAAATTTTACTATTTGTAGAAAGTATAGCGTGTAAAGTGAATATACTTTAATTCTTATTGTAAAAGTAGAAGATAACTATTTACCATTGAGTTTATTATTGAACATTCAAGTACAAGATGGCCGAGAGCAAGGAGAAAATGTTTGAATTCCTTACTAAGTACTGCGACCGTGAGATTTTGGTTCTCCTTCACACCTCTTTCAAACACTCATTACCAATATTTGATGTGGGATTAGATTTTTTCTCGTTATTCACAATAAAAGAAATGTATTAATGATTTCATTTTATAGTATAAGCATTGCAAATTAAATACATTCTTGTATATATTTTAAATGGATTAATTTATACTCCAATAACGCAATGGTGTTTGATCTGACACTGCTGCAAAGTTTTTCGTACTTTACTGATGCTACCAATTACTCTAAAGTATAACTGATAACTTCAGGCTTTACTTTGTGAAACCTCTCCATATTGGAAATGAAGAAATAAAACTTTGAAATAATGAAAAAATAAAGAAAAAACCTGACAATATAACCAAATTACGAAACCCGGGTCATGCCCATAATTAAGTAATTGTGAAACTTACAAAGTTTTATTTCTTTATTTCCAATACTCTAATGTAGTTTTTTTAAGTCGATGTAATATGCTTATGGTATTTCACGTTCTTATTCAATTTAGGTTCGTTAAATTTCATGTGGATAACTGAGCTTGGATGGTATCGAAAACCCAGGTGATTTGAGTCCTCCTATAATATGCACCCATTCTTACCTGCAAAGATGCTAGCCCGGGCAATCGCCATAAATTGCTTGTACTTTGGTGATTAAATAAATAGGCACCCTTAATAGGCACGAGGGAGTTACTTAGACTTTCTTCCAGGCTCAAGTGCTGCATCGCGTTGAAAAAATAGACGGGCATAGTCTCCCTGGTGGCAGCAGTAGACTTAGAGATTTTTACTGTAGACCAGAGAGTTTTAGTTATGCTTTGTCTTTTCATTAATGGTACTATTAAACCCCATCAGGCCTTAATTTTTCGTTGCACATTTTATTTGATTTGAAGAAAATACATGTATATATTTAAGTTTTAATGTAAGCATTTCCAAGAGCAATTGAAGTCATTTAGACTAAGCACTGTCAATTGGCGAGCATATGAATCACAATATTAAAATTGCAAGATGACATAAGTCGTGGCATCCATTTCTCCGTATCTGTAAAATATTTCACGGAGAATTTTTCCTGTAATTTTTCCCTCCATTTTGGTCTCTACGTCATTGGTGAGTCTTATAAAATGCCTAACTATTGTGTTCTTACACGCATTATTTTGCTCTACGGCGTCGTTCTACGATTTTTCTGTGTGCTTCCTTATCCTGTCCGTCCATTTTATGTTCAGTATCCACTTCCAGCACCAAGTTATGAAAAGTTTTATTCATTTTTTTTTTATTTTTTATAAGCTCAATATTTCTGATTCCAAAAATGTCATTTCCCACTCAATTTCTATCGGAAAAGGTTTAAAAAGTTGGCATGAAAACACATGAACTGAGTTTTGCTATAGCCACTTAAAGCTGCAATAAATTACGCGCCCAATCAACTTGTTTGGAGAAACTCAAAGTTCACCGAAGTTTTATTTAGTTGAGGGACCGTCAGAACTCACAGAGGCTATGATGAACGCTATAAAGGTGTTATGAGCTGTCAAGGGAACAGCTGAGGACCATGCAGCGTCTTCAAATCTCCATAAATCTGTAGGGTCATGGTTAATTGGCTGAAATGGAGAATGCAGAGTGGCCCGTGCAGGGGCCCATAAAGATAACTCCGCACAAGCAGTGAAGAACCCCTGAGTCGTGAAATTATTCCGCCCCTAACTCCGTTCAAGTTTCCTGCTAGGTCTTATAGTCGACTCTAGCCTTGAGTTGTCTAAAGCCGCTGTGGCGGGTCATTGAGTTCTCACCTTAATATTCTTCTGGTACTCTGGAAAATACTGAGATGCCGCATTATTTGGCAAAATTCCGCCTTGACTTGAAATTTTATTTAGAAATAAAAAATTAAATAATTGACGGCAAGTTTTCTTCGCTATTTTTAAATTTATACACTTCAGTATTGAATAGTGAGAGTGAGAATACAACGTCAATCATAGGTGGGATTAATTTTGACTTTTTAAACAGATAATATTTAGAAATTCTTCAATGGACGTTTTTTCCAACCGCAGCATGATGCGATATTCTTTACACTTAATCGTTTTGACCACAGTTACAGTATTTGGATGCAAATGACTTAACATATTGTTCTGTGATGATGTAACTAGATTTTATTTTTAATTAAAGTTATTGGTTATGACGCACCATATATTAGTATCGAAGGGAATATTAAATTCTAGTTGAAATGTTGCATTTTCCTACACTGCGCTACAGTAGTAGCATAATAAGAAGCTCTCGGATTTGTATAGCCAAACGTAAGAGCTGAAGAAACCAAAGTTGTTGATCGTCAGTTGCAATTTTTAAATTAATGTCTTCAAACTTATTGTTAGATATAACTTGGACTCACTCAATTTCCTGTTTAACCATCTTGAGTAAAACATCACGCGGTGAATCCCATCTCGTGGGAATTTTTTTGGGGTTAGGATTACTTTTGCTAATGTTTTTAAGTCAGAAACAGGAAAATAAACACAGTGCAAGACATTAATATATAGCAACTCAACAGCACATGGTCCACAAATTGATTTTGCGCAAAAAAGTGAAATATTCCGTGATACTATCAGAAAAACCTCAATATTTTACCACTTAATAGCGAATAAATATTTAATGTAAGCTTCAATATTGCCAATAGAAAGACCAAAGTAAGAAATTTGCCTTTTTTACTTTTCACCCATTTATCGAATTTATTTACAAAACGCCTTGTAGGGTGAATATCAATATGGAAAACCGGTAGCTTCTAGCCATCAATGTAACTACCTCTTTCATGCTTACGTTTTTATGCCTCCGTTATTACTTTTGGGAAGGCGAGATTTTCATCCAAACTCTCAGGCCTCACTGCTCACATTTTTTTAGAAAGAAACAGCTTAAAATAATTATGGTATATTTCAAAGATGCAAAGAAATATGTGAAAGAGATAGGTGTGAAAAGGGTGAATTGAGTCGGTGAATTGAGTGGAGAGCTGCGTCAAACCAATCTTAGGATTGTTTGCCGGTGATAATGATGATGGTGTATTGCATCCAATGATACATTTACTACTGATATTCCCCGTGTCTCTTTCACATTAATCCTTCTCCGTGTTAGGATATAATTTTTAAATCCCCAAAATCTTTCATCAATCGTCATGAGTAGGTATTTTATATTAAGTGTGAAATTTGGGCAATTTCGGCGTATGAATAAAATTTTAAATTGGTCTTGACTGGGCTTAAAATGCTTTCAAGGCTAAGATTTGTGTTGATGGGGTAAGGTGGGGGAAGCAAGGGTCTGGATGTTTAAGAGTCCGTAGGGTGAGAGGAAGGAAGAAACCTATTTTGGTGTAATGGCTATTTTAGGGCAAGGCTTCTCGCTTCAAATGGATGAGAAAAAGGTGTTGGTGGCTGGAATTAATGTATTTCGGAGAAGAACACAGGCCAAGTTTTGGAAATCATGGTGCAGGGAAGATGATTTTTTTCTGAGGAGCCGACGAGTGTAAGTAAGCGAGTCGCTAGTCGTAAGAATCCTGTCAGTTATGTGTTCCTCCTGGTGATCCCCCCTGTGTCTGTGCCTGTACCCCTGTGTCATTTCATAACACTAGGGGTACTCATTGGAACTTATTTATATCTATATGCCATCCAGCAAGTCATCACGTAGCCGTGTGACGGAGGGTATCACATTACGACACCACGTTTTAACCGGAAAGTAAATAGTAAAAAAATTATCTCGATTTCATTTTTATGAATTTACCTTATTCTCTTGGGAAATCTATCAATAACTGATAACTTCAGGAGGTATTAAAAGAAACCTTTCCATTATGGAAAATGAAATAATAAATCTTTGTAATAATTCGTTTTCTCGCGTTTGACTTCATTGAATCAACTTATCACAATGAAAAGTAAAAATTTGTTATTACGCCCACACTTTGTTAGATTCACTTGTATATTTCCTAACAAAGCAAACAGTTCGTACATCATTTGTACCGGAAAATGTCTCTCCCGCTTAATCGCTTCTATCAGACCTATAAATCGCGTTTGTATCAAAAAATTATGTTTTCCGAGTCTCATATGGTTCCGTGCCAATTTCTCTTAAATTCTTTGCAACGTTATTCTATTCGTTTCTTGCAGATATTGTCAAATCGCGAGGCTTTCCATTATATTTTATTAAGCTCATGAATGAAATATTTCGGCGCCAGATCCCATTAACAGCAATTTAAAAACCTCATATTCAAGCCATGTTCCCACCGACTTATCTTGACTTGATTTGGCGTAACTATAGAGATAAAACTCAAAAAGAGCGTTATTTGGTTGACAACAATATCTAAGGCGTAACTCGTCCGAATTTACTCTTGAGTTGAGAATTACTCCTCTTAAATTTAACCAGTTGCATGTGGTTTTTTCGGACGAAGGACAAAAAACTTTATTAATTACTATAAGTCAGCTTGGAACGAAGGTATATGTCTTGAATTGTTATGGTTCGGAACAAGTCAACTCACATCGACCAGGATTTTAGGGGTAAGCATTCTACGAACTAACCGAGCTATTTAGATGAGGACGCATCTAAACCAGCTTTAATGGAAACGTCGGTGGAACCACTTTCTGAAAGAGATATGAACGTTGATGGAAGTGTCGTAGGAGGACTTGGGTCTCGGGTAGATGTATCGGAAAGAAGCTGCTAACTTTAACCCAACTGTCTCTCGCTTTATTACACCTGTTCGTCCGTTAGTCTTGTGCTTGGAGTCCCAGCCCTCGTCCACGAAGTATTTCCTCGATATACGACACGACCCCTGCAATCTGAGGCCCTTGCAAGCCTTCACCTTCTTCGCCGTCTTGTGTCACCCAAGAACTTACACGTGTTCCTATTCACCTTAACACAACCACATTTTCCAGGAAATATTCTCTCCACGACTGGGAGCCCATTAAAGAGCTTAGTTCATTACAAATTGGAGTGGTTCCATATTTATACCTGAGTATACTAAGGTGCGACTTAATATCTCGTCTGCCCAAAAAAATGCATGTTAAAATTGGGCTATCAATTTTTTTCACCACTCCATGTAGAGTCATTTCGCTTTGGGGAAAAATTTATAATGAAATCATTTCAACAAATCAGTATCCACTGATGAAGGTATTTTATTACATTACTGACAACCAGCCAGTTAAATTTGGCCAACATTGAATACTACGTACATCATACTAATGTTACAAATCACCCTTGTCTTTACCAATTCTCTCACTGAATTTCCTTCTTCAGTTGGGAATGTATAATTTCGTATTTCATTTTATCTGTGTACTTCCTACCTTTTTCCAGCTTACAATGGTATACATATGTATGTGAAAAACACTAATGAAAAGGGGAAAAGTCATTCATGTAAGTGCCTAGCACTCAGCGCATAATCAATGGAAATGTAATTGCATTTCGAATGCACCCATAACTTACTAATCGCATTCACTGTCATCACTATTTATTGATACACTCACTCGTTGTTAAGAAAATGTGCTGTTGTTGATTTCAGAAAGAGAAGTAGGGTTTTGAAACTATAAATATTATGAGATTATAGTGAATCGTGCAAGAAAATCGATTGAGAGTAATAGTTGCCTCATGTATTTCGCCATATGATTTTTTAGTCTATTTTGTGAAAAAGTCGAGGGGAAGGTTACAACAGCCAGGACCCCCAATAATAAACCCCTAGAGATCTACCAAGTGCGTGGGAGGATTTACCACCCTCTATGACATGGATGTATGCGATTGTCAGACAAGAAAATTGTAATGGGGGACTACCTAGTCCTAAATTCGCTTGCAATAAATACGAGATTATCATTTTATTATCTCTAAGGTTTTGTCAATGGGGGCCTTTGCTGTTATGACCTTCCCCTTGTAAAAAAAAATAATGTATGGGCCAAGTTCATGGCGGCCGGTGAAACGGTGTCGAATTTTGTTGATCAAATATTCATAGTTATAGATGTAGATGATGTTTTGGAATAAGATAATTGATTTTTTCGTTTATCTCGATCAAACTATCTTGAAAGGCGGAAGGAGGAGGCGTAAGGAGGGTCAAGTGGAGTGTGTAGTTGATTACCGGGGGCATAGGAGGAAGGTTGAAGTGGGGTCTACTTGCAAAGAGGCCTAAGTGTGGGAAGCAGGAGCGGAGGGAAGCACTTCCGCCGTTCGGAGGAAACTTCGCCCACAACTCTCGCAGCCCACCCTTTCCTTCCGCCGACATCCGAGCCTTAATCTTTCTTCAGACACGCTCCGGACGAACGAGTTCACGCAAGCCTTCGAGTTTGAACTCTTCCGAGCGCCCTCTTCTGAACGGTGGTCACAAATCATGAAGCAGGAACAAGCTGTCCCCCGCAATTACGACCCATTTAGGATGTCTCTCGCTAGACGTCTAAATACATCGGCATGCATGCCACTTTTGTAGCGCGGTGTTGAAATACTAGTCCCGTGAACTACAAATTGGAGTAACTTCTTGAAGGTTTTGCGTCACACCTGCGTTTTGATTTTGGACATGTATTACCTGTGGGAAAAAAGAATTTTTTCGGTGGGGAATTTTATCATCAGAACTTAGCGCATGTATTTTTTCTGATTATCAATCTTAAATTGTAGAAATGAAAGGAGGTTGCACTTTTCCACAGCGGTTGAGGGGGTGAGAAGCCAAGGGGTACAAGTGATTTGTTTTCTAAACAGTGTTAATTAAAGAAATTAAGTAAATAAAACGAATGAGATGAACTAAATATTTTGTAGTGCATTTTATTTTCAACTCGATGTCAGCACAGAACTGAGAATTACTGGTTTACCTTGGCCACAAAATTTTTGTATACTTCTTTGAATTTCTGTCCCGAACTATGTTGAACAAATCAGTTTTACCGCTTAGCTTCGAAGCCAAGCAGTTTAAAGTGTACCGTAAACCGGGACAACTTTGCCACTTTTTTTTCTTTTTCAACTGAATTCTTGTAAGTTCATGTACGACAATGATTTAAAACCATTATCAGCCATTACTCTTGGTCTCTACTTTCAAAATGTCTGAAAAAATTACAACTTAAGTAAATGTTTATACGTTAAAAAAATTGAAAACATAGTTGACAAAGATTTTCTGGAACTGGGGCAACTTTGCCAACTGAGTTATATCCAGTAGAAACCTCAATAAAACAATGGAATAAATAATTTTAAATAAGAAAACTCTAAAATATAGAATGGTACACACAGATACTCAAAACACTGAACATAATATACTATGGTTATTCCCCTAATTTTTTTTTATTCAAAAGTTCCTCCAATATGATGTGTGGAGGTGCTTGGAAGTGATTAAGTGTGATTTTTCCATGGTTTCTCCTGGGGCCACATTAATTTTTAGTCTTCTTCTCTATGGCGAACTTTTGTTTCAATTACGACGACAGGCTTGATGATGATTCAAAAATGAAGCACTTACTCTTGTAGGAGTGTCATTACAATCAGTTTTCTATCTATCCGGAATTCAAGACTAAACTTGTTTAGGATTGAGTGGCACGATGCCATATTTCTCGAATCCTGATATGAGGTTTAAGTTCATTTTACCTCCTTCATCCAAAGCACTGAGAATTTTTGCCAAAAGTGTTGAAAATGCTCTATTTTTGAGAGTTTTATGACTATCTAAGTTCCACAATTAATGTTCTGTTAGTATGGCTCTCCATTTATTTTTTACAAGGAACGATGACTGAAACATCAAAAGGTTGTAATAAATGATTGGACGATGGTGTAAGAACACAAAACGAATCAATCTTCAATCAGTGGCATTAAAAGGCATTCCCCGGTCAGCATAAACAAGCACATGTTCGACGATCTCTTCTTCCTTATCCTTGCTCAATGCCGTCTGTCACCCTGAATTCTTTGAATGGCGACACTTCACTTTACTGTCAGTTGTCTTATGTGGAATATTATATTTCAGGGCTGCTTTTCCACTGCCCATTTCATTATTAATCACTGCAGTGACAGCAAGTTGCAGCGTAGTGTCATCATAATTTCGATACCTGCGTCCTCTCAACTTGGTATTAAAGCGCCTTGGCATCTGAACGGTCTATAAAACGAATATAAAAAACGCACCCTTAGGAAAAAGTGTAATAGAATATGAAAAATGACAACATTGTCAGTTGGCAAAGTTGTCCCATTTCCACCACGCTTCCTGGTGCAACATTGCCAAGTTATATTATTAAACTTAAGTACAACATATATTTTACCATTTAAAGCGATTCTAAAAGTAAATTATATGCTCTAGTGAACGATACCAGAAGTTTTTACTTTCCTTTGAAAAAAATGGGCAGGGCGAGACACAAATAGCCTACCAAAATATTCAGTTTGGCGTGACGAAAACAAAACACTAATAAATACCTGAAAAAAACTCGTAAGACTACAAGTATGTGGAAAAGCTATCACTCAATACCTTTTAGGTGTGATGAAAACATAAGCCCTTTCTTGAACAATTAGGGAACTTAGTAGAGCACCTAACATAATATTTTTCAAAACCTGGCAAAGTTGTCCCACTTGGCAAAGTTGTCCCAGTTTACGGTAAATTATGGAAAGTTGCTACTACCAACTTTCATTTAAATTTGTCGAACTTCCGCTATATCGTGCCTGAATCGGTTGAACTTAATCTTAAATTAAGTGTAAGTTCCCAATTATTTTTTTAAATACTTGAGCCTGGGATCTTTAATAGGAGAAGAATAAGATTTATCTCAATGTCGAAATCAAACGTCAGGTCAACTGTTTCTCTTAGTAATGTCTGGGTAAAATAAAACCAAAGGAACTAATCAGTATAATATGACTCAGCCTTGCTGTTTTTCGTTCAACCAGCCTTAGTGAATAAATTAGCCTGCTTGTTCCTTAGAAAGAAGAATAGTGATGCGACTGAGTTTCATTTTTTTACACGATTCTTGGGCGATGACAAACCTTTCATCATTTTATTTCCCAAACGAAAAAGAAAAATTTGTAAGTAAAACATTCTCTGTGCATGGTGAGGAGTTGCTGGAGCTTTAAGAAATGTCCTGATTGTTTAAAGCGATATTTCTGCAATCAATAAACAAATGACAGATCCATGCTAAAACCTGTGATACTGGCATGGCCGATGCTTGTTTAAATTATATGGCTGTAACTATGTGGACCACGGGTCTGATATTCCACAATTCAAATATCAAGCGGCGATACGTTATATTCTTTTTTATTTTATTTTTTTAAGGCTGGTGTCCTAACATACCCCGCCACATGCCTATGGCAGCAGCTGAAGGGAGAGTTTAGAGATGCATAATAAATCTCTTGGCCGAATAGGAAGGTATCATTTTCATCATCTTCGCAAAACCTAACGGGCGGCGAATTTTCAGACTCGTGACTGGGTCTCACATACATTTTTTTAAGGCAGTCTGAAAGCAAAATACTTTTTTTAATTATCATAACTGTCCTTTTCGAAGGTGATGGTTTCCGACGATATGTAGAGAAATTTTAAAAGCATTTTTAATGAATGACTTAAACCTTGTTTTTCCTCTGAATTTTTTTAATTAATCACGGCCACGGTTTCGATGGTTAGCGTCTAACCTTCGAAATCATGGTCACGATCAACAATAAATTCTGTGGAAAAACCAACTTTAAGTCATTCATTCAAAATTAAAATGTTTCATTTCAAAAGTAAAACTACTTGAGTTGGGAGCAGCGTCGTTTTAAGTAACGGCTCATCTATTTATACTGCAGTAGGTACGCATCATAATTGTAGTTCTTATTATGTAGTAATATTCTGTAGTAATTCTGTATTCTGTTGTAATATTCTGAGTTTTAAAACATTTTTTTATTTATAATCTTTTATATTTTCTTTTAAAAGCGGTATCATACTCAGAGAAGAGGTTATATATGTTTTTTTTTTAACTTTCCGCGCGATCAAAGTTTGCAACCTATTAAGTAAGTCTGTAATTTATGGGATTAGAGGTCAAATGGTGGAGAACCTTTTGGATATATTTCTTAAATGTGTCTCGAAAATGCCTTTCTTTCCTTTTCACGATGTAACTGTAACACATACTTATGGCTCCAAATTCTTTTCAAACCTTTGCAAAGAATAGTAGTCCAACCCAGTCACCGCAAGGCATTGGGGCTGTGCCTCAACCCCCTCCCAGCCAATTACGGAGCTGATGTTATTACTTCTAATAACCCACCGCCGTCCTGCCGTTCGATTAAGTCTTATTAGCCACAATTCCGTTCCACAATGGCCAGTGCGGGTTATTGGTTGTATCCTGATGTCTTCGACCTCCCGCCCTAGTGAACTCCATCCCTAGTGTGAAATGATCTGAAGCCTTTTGGAGCGAACATTGCCAAAGTTTTATGTTCGGTTGTCGTTGATATTTTCCCGGGTGTGCCCCATGTACAGAGCGCGAAGGAGTTTATAAATAGATTACAGAAGGAAATAATTGAAATTAAATACACCAAAGGACGAGGTTCGCCATGAATAAAATTGATTTAGCCGGGACTCGAACCGGGATCACCCGATTGCCGGTCAGGTGTGTTAGGCAGTTACACCACCAAGCAATTTTCTCAGAGTGTAATTGGGGATGGGTTTTACCTAACAAGATGTTGACGTCACAAGTCCACACTGTGGCACATGTACAGTGGCGCCGACTCCATGGGGCCTGAGGGGGCCCGAGCCCCCCCACAAAATTCGTAACAGATGTGAGGAAAAATTGTGTCAGGCTTGCTGATTTTCCCCGGAGTGTCCAGATATCGAGATTCGACTGATCAGGGTACTAATGTAGATCATATGACACTTCTAAAATGCTTAAAAAACTTAAAATTCACTACCTATAAAATTTACCGGGGCGAGGTCCCCGGTTTGGGCCCCCCCAATATTTTTTGTAAGTCGGCATCCCTGCATATGTAGCGAGAGTCGTGCAATTATAAAATGTGTGGTGCCTATACACATGCTGGAGAGCACTATAGCGCGGAAGTTAGACAAAATAATACATTTTTCCGTAAAAAAATGTGCTTTTGGCAGTAGAAAAATGTAGGAAACAGAGTTGTTTGATAGAAATGATCGGCACGTGAATCAAAACGATGCCAGAATTATAGCGGAAGTTTGGTAACCCCATTCCCTCATTACATTTAATTCCAGAGAAAAATGAGACTAATATCGTATCAAAATCATTTATAGCATTGTCTACCAAGGTTACACGTAGTATTTTTGTGCCATTTGCACCGAGATGCGTTTCTGAATTTTTAATATTACCAATTTTTCAATACTTCAATCAAAAACATCAAATCAAAATTCCAAATTTTTTTTATTTTTTTAAGTACATCTCTGAGGTTAATTCTTCAAGTTCATGCTCCTCTGCATTTGAATCTATGTCAACTATTTTCCATTGTCTTACTCCGTGGTATCACGCTTGTATTAACTTTCGACAGATGCGATCAGATTACTTCTTCAAAATTAATTATTTGAATTGTATAAAGTTAAGTACTTCGCTGTCCACACTGTGCTTCTATGTAAACTTCTCCAATTTGAGTGTGCATAATTCGATTTTTTACAGAATTTTTCGGTAAAAAAGGTTTAGTCATATACAACCTTTGAACGGGCAATTTTTACGCTACATACTTGGGAACTAAGAATTATGAACTAACCTAGTGCTTTCGTGTCGATAAATAGCATTCGTGACAATAGCGATTCAATCCGTTGAAGTGAGGTGTACTCCTCAATTTAAATTTAAAAAAAACTTATTTACAGCGCTCGTGAAAAAATATGGAAGCATAAAACTTTAAACATAATCATTATCGTTTGAACTTCCCTTTGTCTCCCATTGGCTTGGAAATCATGAATTCTCAAAGCTCAGCGCTGCTTCTCTCAGAATATATCAGGAAATGAGACTTTAACCTGACTATTAATTAAGTAGTCTGCGCAATTAAAGTTAGATCCATTCACATTTAGTATCATGACAACATCTTGTCAAGTGACATAGTCGAAGGTCAAAGTGATTTTAAGAGCCAAGAAAAACCACATTTGGTTTTTAAACTAGCAAAGTAGTTAATGAAAATGGGAGGGTAGAGGTTAAGATTGCCCGCAAGCAGTTTAAAGTTTCTTGGACAGCAGTGGGAGGGTATCCTGTTGTGCCGAAAGTCTACAGGTATTTCTCTCTAAAGGATGCTTTAAGCCCTGTTAATTGTTAATGCGTCGAAGCGCCTCTCTTTAGAATCATTTAAAAGTTTTCGAGAACGCGAAAAGTTTGAAGAGAATGCTCAAGTCTTGGGCCAAACTTCTTCCAAACAAAATTCTTGGCAAGCTTCGGTATTTTTGGAGAACTTTTATCATCACTTCCATTTTTTGTTCGTTATAAAATATTATCACTCCAACCGTATTTATGAAGAATATGCCTTTATTATTTTCGTGAGTTTAGTACAATAATTGTTATTCCTGGAGTTTCAATTTGAACTTTTGTGAGATTGTATTTATAGAAGCATTTTTACGACACTTTACAGGATAATCTCTACAAAATTCATGTAACACCTATATCCATAGTAATGTCTCTATTTCTGAGATTGAACTTTCGTGTAACAACTAATAAGCATAGCAACTTTGCTACGTAAAAGGGGTCTATCGATTGGGTCTTGGACAACATAATTTTGTTCAGCTAAACTCTCCCATGTTCGATAAATTTGTTAATCTTATATATTAACGGTAACGCTTTGTCGTTTATTCGCTAAATCAATATCTAGCGTGCTGTTATCATTGCCTGTATTTAATGGAATATAGAAGTTTTAAGCATGTAACATATACGTTCATTAATCTGGTATTTCTATGCTATTTATTCGCGGAAGCTGTCCTACCTACTTTTAGGCACTTTTAGCCATAAATAATCCTGACCCGTTCCGGGTTTCACTACCCAACAGTGTGAATGACAGCTATCGTAATTCTTGCCACACAAAAAAAGATTTAATTTAATCCTTATATATAATTCCCAATTATATATGACTGTCATAATTTTAAGGTTGATAGCCTGTAATTATTGCAGGTTGATTGGATTTTCAAAACCACGCGAGGCGTATTAGTTCCAGAGCGAACTCTCGTTGAATTTTACTGACGTTAATTCTTTTTCTCGTCCTTTTTATCCGTAAAACTTCCATTTTCAAACGTAGCCACGTAAAAGGCTTGGCACCCTATGTCCGTTGCTATATTTTTCACAAAGTCTTGACATTTCAGCATGGAGAGACATCCCGTGAAATATGCGGATGTGGAGAACGCAGTATTTTTCCCGTGACGGAGCTAGATACAGCCTGCGGCCGAATCGTGGAGATGGGTATTGTTGGGTTAGGTTGACAGATTTTTTTACACCTTGCATCACTTGCAGGCTTACAGAAACATCTCGCGTCATGGTGGCAGGGCTCTCAAAGCGAGTGTCGGAGACAGTGTACGTCATCAACCCCATCCCATCCCTTATGAGGTGACGCATAAGAAGTAAAAGGAGTGCCTATATATAAACTAGGTATGAGTCGATTCCTCTTTTTACCGGTTCTTTCAAATCGATTCCCGATTCTCAATTCCATCGATTCTTATTCATACTAAACGGTCATTAAATAAGCTGAGAAGCTTTCATGCACGCCATTAATTAAAGTGTTTTTTTTTAATTTGAAAAAATGTTTCTCGGGTTTCCCACCGGGTAATTTGCTGCATGATTCCCGATGTTTCGAAAAGCAACTTGCCTTTCATCCTCAGGGGATCTTCTGAATAGCGTCTCTTAAATTTTACAGGTATATATACACCCCTTCTATTGGTTAGGGGTAACCTGATCGGTTCTGGTTTTTTCTGTTGTTCCCGCCTTTTTTATGTTTATAAAGGAATTCATATCGGTTTCCAAGCATTAGGTACTGACGTGGACTCCGGAGTCTCCGCTGATGTTATTAGTATATTTTCGGATCTAAATACCTAGCTTTCGCGACAAGGCGGTCCCAGTATCTATGAGCACGGCAGAGCAGTTTTGCCTCCTTCCATTCTTTGGCATGGTCCTCATTGATGTTGTGCTCCACTACTGCCGGTTGGGCTAGCAGGAATTGCCTCTGATGTTCTTTTTTATTTTCTTTTACTCTCTTTATTATTTTATTAAAGCTGAGGATACATAACTATAACACTAATTCGCTATTTTTAATAAATGCACCCTTTGTGTCACTTCATTGTATGTGTTAAATTATTCCTTTCAATCATTATATTTTAATGATAGTAAAACTACTGTCAAATAAACGCTAAAATCATTTTGGACTCGAAGACGGGCGCCCGAAACTATCGACCACCAAAAATGAGTCGAAGCGGCATTAATCTGGAAAACAATTATCAATTTAATCACCGCGGAAGCCTCCGTAACAAACCTTTTCAGTGTGAATAAACTCTTCTCAGGATTCCCACCGGGATAATTTTTCCATATTGCTCATTTAATTATTCCTCATCCTTAATTTAGTCTCAGGGCTGAATGAGCATTGAGAATGAGCCCCGAGTCGGAGCTTAAAACGTTGGCAATTATAGAAAAATTAACCCGGTGGGAATCCTGAGAAGAGTTTACTCACATCATTCGCCGGGAAAGCATCAAATACCTCACATCATCATATAAACACTTTAACTGTTTCAGATATAAATTGCTAACTTGATAACGCACAGTGCACAATGGTTCAGGTGTCCGGTGGCTTTTATGCCTGAAGCATATCGTCTATTTTCAAAATATTTATCTTCCTGGAATCGATGGAATCGGAATCGACTCTAGGCGATCGATTCCGATTCCATTCATTCTTATTTATACTAGCAAGAGGAATATTGATTTGTCAGTTGCATTGCTCTCATTTTAATATTTAATTAATTGAGAGGAATAAAATAACAAGGAAATTAAGTGGCCAAATGCTACATTTATTAAAAATAGCGAATTATTATTAGATTAATATATATTCAGCTATAATAAAATAGCAAACACTTAAGCTGTTTCAAAAATAAATAGTTAACTTAACAACGCCACGCCACAATGGCTCATGTGTGTAGCGGCCTTTATGCCAAGCTTATAGTCTATTTTCAAAATATTTAACTTCCTGGAATCGATGTAATCGAAATCGACTTTAGGCAATCGATTCTCAATTCCGGTTCCGTTCCCGAGAATCGGTGGAATCGAGAATCGATATTTGGAATCGACTCATCCCTAATATAAACCATAGGTATGGACGGGCATAAAAGATACATGTAAAGAAGAAAAAAGTTCGTGGAAACAGAGTATGGACAAAGATTGATAAAAATTCTTACATTCAAGTGAAATTAGCAAAATAATCGTCTTAGGTGTACCAAGAATTATTCAAATTTTCTTAGTTTTTTAATAATTTTCAGCTAATTCTTTGAAGAACTTTCATTTATTTTAAATGGTTTTTAAAACTTTAGCTTTTTGTCCCTTGATGGCAAAATGGATTTAATAAGATGAGCATTTACAAAATACCCCTTCAGCAATGTAATTCATTGATTTTGTATTATTTTAATACTAATTCTATTTAATAACTGGTTGCAAAGTAAAATATTACAAGTTATTCACCGCATGGTGACTCACGCGGTCCCTTAAATGGAGACATACAATCTTCCTTTCATGTTTTCTAAGGATATATTAATCGCACTTCCATATAATCCACCCTCTGTCCCTTAAATAACCACTGCACTGGTCTCACCACGGTTTCATAAGTCTTCATTTCGTCACTTTATGTCAAAGTTGATTTGAGAAGAGGTTTTTTTACAAAATGACATTTATTGCAATGGGTATACGATATGTATTTTTTTAAATTTTTGCTTCCAATTCTCTCCGATAATTGGTTCTGAGAGTAAAATATTGCTATTCCTTCACTGTGGTGCTGTTATGGCTTTGCTTGCGTGGTATGGTGTCTCTTCCGGTTCCTAAAATGGAGTTGGTATCTCATCGAAAGGCTAGTGACCATTCTCCGTCTGCACGTTCAGGGGAAGAGTATATTGTACTAGTCTAAATGGCGCAGTCTGCGGTGGATTTATCACCCACCGCTATAAATTCTTGGCGAGGGATTTACAATCTCCACCAATGCCTTAAACTATCTTCCCAGGATAGTGAACGCTTTGCATGGAGAGGCAAGATTTCACTGTCACTTAAATTCGCCTTGGTATTTTTTTAAAAGTAAAGAGAGAAAAATTGTTATTTTTCCACTTACAATGTGATTAACATTTTCTTTGGTTATTAATCAGTTAGTTGTTTAATGTCTCTTTTTTTATTTATTTACTTAATTAAGTCAAAAAATACCAGACCAATTACAAAGGACTCATGATAACAAAGAAATCATTTAACTGTTAGTAAACAAAACGTATACATCATTGAAAAAAATAATATTCAACAACATTATCAAATAAATAATGGTAGTTTTCATAGTGTAGTAAGAGAAGTAGGGAGAAAATTAAGATGGAAGTGGTGTTAGATAGATGAGGGATGAAAAAAAATCAAAATTTTGAACAGATTTTGAACAGAAGTTACTGGTAGCAAGGACTTTGAATAGAAAAGAACGTTTATAGACAGATAGGTGGGAAGTTAAACAATGAAATAGATCATTTGGCCTCCCATTGATCTCTGTTAGCAATATCTAGGGTAGCATTTTTCAAACTTTAGTGAAATTGCAGTCGGCAATGTTGTTGCATATTAACTAATTTGCGTATCATGGTGACCTGTGCGTTTAATTTGTCGGTTTCTATTTCGAACCTATATTATTTTCTTTGGTAATAGTGCAAATTATGTACAAAATGTCACTTTTTTATGTTTAACTATACCTGTAATAGTTTTCTGATCGACACAATGAAGACGTTTCAGTAAGGTTATTTGGTGTTTTCAATTTTTTTTAATTGCTTTGCCATGTTATTCGTTTTTGTCATCATCTTAAGTAAAGTACGCATATTTCTTCGGTCAGGAAATAAAGAGAAAATAACTGCCCTTGTTTTCCAGCTGATCTTGTGATTAAAACTTTGGGGAATCATGACGGTGGTAGTGTTCAGTGTTTTGAAATATTTAATACACTATGCACATGATTCTTGGAGTTTTGCTACCTTATATACCTTCTGCTGTTTTAATAAGCGTAACAAAAAAATCCTCGATGTGAGAAGTGGCCCAGGTAAAGCCACTGCTCTTCAACCCATATCATGAATGTATGAATTTGGTTAGACTGTAGCTTAGTCAGGGTGAGCTTCACTCTTACTTATCCAAACCAGCCTTTGTTCAGAATCACTGTGGGAGAGAGTGATTAAAAGCTGCGTTGAGGTATTCACTGCTTGATGGAGACCGTTATTGCACTATTTTGCTGAACTCAGTAAGTACAAAATGTGTTCATGATAAAATATAAACACCAGTAGTTGTTTCCACACTTTAATATACAACTCTCCTATTGATCATGGTTTCGGCACCATTTTGTCATTCTCAAGGATTCTGTCGAAACCATGGTCGGAAGTGGAGTTGTGTATTAAATTGCGGAAACTACTACTGTTGTTTTCCATGCTTATGTCGAATTTCCACCACATCAAGCCTGTATTCATCCCATAAAATGTGTTCTTCAATTTTTCAAATCATCTTGTGACCTTTTTCATGATTAATTCTGGTGGTGTTAGTAAACATCTACTGACTTAAATTCATACAATTTACTTCCTTACGATGCTATCGGCAACTGAATCGCCAAACTTTCGGCCCACTGAGAACATTCATAAACCTCTACGCTTCCCTTTGATCGTACAACCTGGATATAATGGTTAGCTTTGTGGTATTCCCGTTGACCCATGTAATAATATTATCTGACCCGTTTTTCAAACAGCAGCCGAGATATATTTCTAGCTGACCTCATTAGAATTCCTCTGTTCTTAATGTGAGCAATTAGAAATAACAATTTATTGAGATCTATTCCGTTGCATTCAGTTCATAATGTTATATTTAACAATATTGATTACACACGTATCTATCAAATATGGGATAATCTATGTCCACTAAATCGTATTTCTTTCCATTGGTGTTGTTATTTTTTAGGTTTATTTCGTAATTCTTGAAATTTCGATAATTTTACTGTGATTCAATAACGAGAATTCACGTAAAAATTATAATACATTCTTAACTGGCTTCAGAATATGTACATCAAAATTCAAAATTACGTTTAAATACAAGATTTACTCCACGAAATGAGTTCATGTTTGATATGAGGTTCACAGAGCGATGATATTCTGATGATGGTGGCAGGAAAAAAGGAAAACCAACCTCCGAAAGTATCATGACGGAAATCACAAGGTATCTATAATGTATGCTGACGTAGTGCTGGCAGGGCGAAAATAAATCTTGGGGAGTGGATAGAAGAGATAAACGGTTGGCGATAGGAAAGCGCAGCTAACGTCGCCTACCAACCGGTGTCTGCGGAAAATCTCTCCTTGCCAACCCTCTCCATACATCACCATTTCAATGGAGACATTCCTTCGTGACCCTAAAAAAAAAGAAAACTTTCGACGCATATAAAATTGCGGAGACCATCTTCGGGAGGAAATAGATCTTCCTCCTTTTCCTTCCTCATGTAGAATCTATGGAAATGCAATAAAACTCTTCCCTTCGTCTTCTTGCTCTCGCCGGAATTGTGACGCATTCCCTGGATGGAAAGTTTTGGCCATTTCATGCGATTTCCCCTTGCGACTCCTTGCTCGCACCCACGCGGACTTTCCAATGCCGGTAAGGTAATGTGGAGGCCTCTTTCATCTATTATATGAGTTTTTTTCATTTTCCTGACCTCTTTATTTGATATTAACCTCTTCGTTCCGGGGATATTGTATACGATACATCGACGGTTGAATTTTTTCCCGCTTGGCTAGGTGAAATGTTATTGCAGTGGCGCCGACTCCATGAGGCCTGAGGGGGCCCGAGCCCCCTTAAAAATTCGTTATGGGTGTGAGAAAAAAATGTGTAGGCTTGTCAATTTTCCCCGGAGTGTCCAGATATCGAGATTTGAGTTACCAGGAGTGCAAAGTGCAGTGCAGTGAGTGCAAATGGATCGAAAAATGAAAATCCATTTTCCTCGACCGGTATTCGAAACCTGATCTCCAAAATCAACGTAATGTCTTAATGAATAACGGGAAATTGTTGAATTTCACGGGCTTGGAGTTTGTAGAGTCCGATAGTCAATTTTTTACATAGTTTTGGCATACGTAACCCTGAAGTAAGATAATATTTTTAACAGTGTTCACTGTTCACTTTGTCTGGAGTGCCATTAAGACGTGTTTTTTTTTTAGAGATCGGTGATTTTAAGCTAAACTTCAGTGCTTGTACGTAAATTTTCGGTGGAAGACATTGCTGTAACAATGCCTCAGCGTCCATATTCGCTAGACATGGCTCCGTTTGACTACGTATTTCCTATTTCCGAAAATAAATAAAACTTTTCCGTCGGTCGTTTGACAAGCATAGATGGCATTGAAAGCCAATCGCTTGAAGATATACATGCTATCCTAAAGATCGTGTTTGACTGCAGTGGCGCCGACTCCATGGGGCTTGAGGGGGCCCGAGCCCCCTCAAAACTTCGTTATGGGTGTGAGGAAAAAATGTGTAGGCTTGTCGATTTTCCCCGGAGTGTCCAGATATCGAGATTTGAGTTATCAGGGTTCTAATGTTGATCATATGACTCTTCTAAAAGCTGCTTAAAAAACTTAAAACTCACCACTTATAAAATTTCGCGGGGCAAGATCCCCGGTTTGTGCCCCCCAATATTTTTTGGAAGTTGGCATCCCTGCGTTATTGCAACTAATGTGGCGAGTCAAACAGCAAGTACGACGCGCCGACGCTGGTCAACGCGGTCAATGATGCGAGGCTGCCGCATCGAACCAAAACCCGAAGTTCCAGTGTATATAAACCGGCGGAGAAGCCACTGCGAGTAGCAGAACTATAAGAGAGGTGTCAGCAGAACACTGTGCCCACCTCAGTGTAACTCGATTGTGTTAAATAAAAATCGTACATTGGAGCCGTATATTGTTTTTGCAACACGACCCGTCAGCGACCTACACTAGTTAAGTGCTATTAGTTAGACCGATGACAGCGTCATACACAGCATGATTCACAGAAAGCGCTTATGTTGTTTGTTAACACCTAATTAACCAGAAAACATGAAATTCAGACCAAAAATAACGGTTTTTATGTCCCGGGACTGAAGAGGTTAAATCAGTATCTTTGAGTGCAGTTCTTAAAAAAAATGAAATGCAATTTTTTTCCTTCGTTTCCGTTTATTTTTAAACCTTCTTATCGGAGTTTGTAATGAAACTGTTTATTATTATGTTTTTGATTAAAAAACAAATAAGGGAACACAGAAAGTGTTTTTACAATAATTTGGTCTAAAAGAAACGTATTCAGATGTAATTATACGAAATATAAGAGATTTCCACTTTGGCATATTTTTTTGTAATGTCTATTCATGGTAGCTAAGCTAATGCTGTTCATGGTTACCTATTTGTTTTGAGTAATTAAATAACAATAAATTTTACTTTAAGTATGTATGTCTGTCATTTTATCGCATTTACTTTGGTTTTGGAAATAAATACCATTTCTTTAAATAATCTTTTTGTTAAATTATTCTCCATATCTAAAATTTTGGTATTTTCAAATCCGAAAGGATATCGTTTGGACAGTGGTTTATATACTAAATTACATGCAGCATTCCAGAAGTCCCTTTTTCCTTATGGAAGAGTCCAGTTGGGAAACGAAAAAATTTGAATTTTCTCTCGCCATTGTTTCGGTTGCAGATTCATCAAAATTTGGCAATGAAAGAAATATCGTTTGGAAAATTTCCCAATCATCACCCTATGGACGAGATACGAAATGCTTTACCTGATGTGCACAAAGGAGTTTAAAATGCTAAATTGTATGGTGATTGTTTTTCGGGTTCATTCTGTGAGATTCCGGGAGTTGACTCATATTTTGCGGACGACAGTTTCGGGCGCGTTCCAGCTCCTGTCTTCGGGAGAATATGAGTCAACGTGGAATGAACCCGAAAAACAATCACCAATCAACTCACAGCATAATTTTATGCTAAATTGTATTTTAAAATCCTTCGATAGTAGGTACCATTCCTGTTGCGTAAGATTTGAACGTTGATTATTATACCGGTTGAGTTTCACCGTTGATAATCAAACACTTTTTATGTAGGGTTGCGAAAATCTAATCGAAATTTTCTCGTGAAGTGTTTTCTGTTTATGGATAGGAATGGCTTTGAAGTTTATTTTACTTTGAAATTAAATATGTTCATTGTTCCACAGTAAGGTTTTTGAAGTTAATACAGAATGGGCTTCTTCATCAATCTAGCGTTATATTTCTCTTTCATTTATTTTAATAATAATGGTGTCGGCCTTTGGCATTTTCATTGTAATGAATTGTCTTTGGGCATATTCTATGTTTTCAATTTAATTTTATTGGAGTTTGAGAACGCATGTAGTATATCAGCTTCCTTAGTAATACGTCTTAGTGCTTTCCATTTTTTTCCTTTTTCGTGAGCCACAATCAATGAAATCTAAATATTTGTTTGGTACACATATTTTTATCAAGTTTGAAATTATTACTTTCCTTTTGGGATACGACTTTTATGATCGCAGTATTTGATTTTTTCAGGCAGCCTTAGAACAGTTTTTTATTGAAGGCAACCTAATTATACCGCATTAAAAATTTTTTTAGTTTAAAAAATGTATCTACACAAGGAAGCAATAAATTTATTATAATTTTCTTAAAAAATCGCGACCATACGCCCTCTTTAGGGGATCTTGGAAGGTTGCAATGAACGTTGAGTGATTAAAGTGAGTACTTGGCTAGCGGAATGGCCAACTTGATCGAGAAAAAGACAAAGCTGACCGTCCTACAAAAGTTGCTGCCTTAAAAATACCAGTATAAAAATGCTACCCAAAACCCCACGACTATCATTTTTCATTGATTTTTTTTTATTTCACTCCGCAATTTGCCTTGCAGTGCCATACGCTTACCAAAGGAGTCCAACTTTCTTCTATAGTTATATTTACCACCTCTTTTATCGTGCCTGCAATACAATATATCATTGATCTTTCTCCTACAGTCTTGTGTCGCGCAGGTTCGCAGGGGTATACAACCCCCCAAGGAGATCTGGCTTATTTCCGCGGGGAGTCGGTCGCTCCCCCGCAGGGCCTTCGTGTCTGGCGTCGGAGAAGAACAGGTCGCCACTTGGCAAATGACGGCCAATTCAATCACAAGCGAATCGTCTACCTCGTGCGGTGCAATTCACGGGGTGTCCCGTCTATTTTCTCGGAAAAATACTCCATCCAGAGCAAAATCGCCCCAGTACCCTCATGTAGCCTGCTAATGAGGAATGGATAAAAAGGACGCTTCACACTTGGGTTGTACAACAGAATTTTTTTGAAAGTCGCAAGTGCAATTGAATTATGTAATTTATTTTTTAGATAATTTAAGGTTCCTCTATAAACAATATACAAATACAACAAATAAAACAAAAATACAATATAAAACAAATCTTTTCTTCTGTTTTAATTGTTTAACTTAAGATTAAAAACCTGAATCGTTTAGAACGCACGATATCGCCGTTAAGCATTCATGAGTATAGAGTGCCACTATTTCATTGTATCTCATTTATAAAAATTTTACTTACGAGAAAATGCTATGGCAAAATCCTCATTTTTTAATATTAGTCACTCCTAAATTTTAGCATGATTTTGTGGCAGACAGTCATCAACTATTTAGTCACCTCGTTGTATTCTCAAAATAATATTTTATGTATATTTTATATGTGAATATTGGATATACCCAAATTTATATGTATTTTAACTTTTAAGGAGAACAGCACGTTTCAAAAAATTAATACTGAGTACATTGAACGATGGATTTGAATGGACATTTCCAGAGATGATAGTTGATTTTTGGAGGAATTTTTATCGCTTAAAAGTGTCGAAATTAGTTCTTGTGAAGGCAAAATTTGACGCGTTTAAAGTTTTTTTTATGATTCAATCATTTTTTGTTTTTCTTTTGACAGTGGCCAAAATTTAAATTACTCTGAATAACCCTTCATATTTACCTTATGATTCAATGTGTCTCCAGAAAGTATAATTTAGTCAAATTTCATTTGAATCTAAAGTTCTTATTTCGATTTTTCTCCTTTCAAAATATTTAGGGAAACGAAATTAAAATTATTTTTTGTGAGTTATGAATTGGAGATTATAGTAGGCACGTATACTGACGAAAAAATGTAATTTAACCGTCCTGCGAAAGTTTCCATCCAAATTTCGCTCAGTTTTCATTGCTTTGAGACAATTTATTAGTCTACTACATGTACTTGCATGTCTTTACCACTCCAGATTCACATTTCTATAAATTCTTCCATGTTTTCCGTGGAAACAATGTGTGGGGACACACGAAATGAGAAGAATTGAGAATTTTTTATCACCTGTCGTCAAGATACTAAGGTTATCTAGAGCGAATAGTGGCACAGGAATGGTTGTCAAGGCTGCGACGTTGTTAGGGAGTTGGAGCTTATCTCAGGACCGATCGGCGTTATATTTTTTTTCATTCCTCTTGGGGGTTGGTTCCCCTAGTGACGGTACACGGAAGAGCATGGGAATAAGTTACGTCGACACCTGTCGACTAGAGTTAAGGAATAGAATCGCTTTATGAATAAATTGTACGTTAGGGAAAGGAAAGGTTCTCTACGCTTATTCCCTGAGATACTTCCTCGAATAACGGATTCTGTGCCTTACACTAATGTAACGGTCTCTTAAATCCATAGCTCAGTCCAGGTATACCTTCTTCATACTTTTCCTATGCTTATGCATTGTATACAACCGCTCGGTCTCTATTCCTGCATCGTAGGGACCTAAAGATAGCAAAAAAAGATAGTAAACCTAAAGATAGCAAATGGGTTATATCGGTGTGATCGTTGCCTAAATGTAAAACAATGTTTAGTAATTCTAGATTAATTGAGAAGTGTAAACTAGAACGGCAGCAATGATGACAGTAAGTATACCATCTGGATTGATAGCGATAATTTAAGAATTTCAATATGCAAGGCTGAATCCCATGATATTGAAATACTTTCTAGTATGCTTTCAGACGCAATCGAACTTAAGAGAGACCAAGGATTTTATGGTTCAATCTTATGACTCTCTTGTCATTTATAGCATTCATTCTGTTCTGACTGATTGTGTTCCTTTCGCGGTAGCATTTACTAAACATTTACAAAAAAGGAGCCCTTCGGCAAAATATCTCTCCTATTTAAACTTTCCATTCTTACCAGGAAATATTTTGCGGTAAGCCCAGGAATGAATAGTTTTAAATTAATGGGTTGCATTTCTTCCTTGCCAATGAATTACTTAGCCGTTGTCGACTACTATCTCTATCTAACAAATAACTTCTTTCTATAAATAATTCTCTTCCTATAACTTTGCTGGTTTATTGCATGATAGGCCGTTTTTCTCACTTATATAAGACGGGCATATTTCGGATTTTGCGTCAAACATTGATCTGCCCTTTATCTTAGAATGGTTTTTGAATTGACTTTCTCTCCCAATAGATTATTTTTTCCTGGATTGCGACCCTTTACAACTCAATGCGGAACACGGTAATGATCCATTTATACTTGAAGGGTCATCATTTCTTCTTCAGCTATCATCTTCCTATTCGTTAACAGCTACTCTATCAAATAACCTTTTTTCAAGTATAATTCTCTTACTAAAACGTTTCGTATTTATTGCATCATATGCCCTCTTTTCACTCGCATAAGATGGGCATTTCGATGTTTCTCCCGAATTTTGCGTTTGGTCTTTCCCCTGTCTTTGAATGGATCCCTCGTTATCTCTGTCTTAAACCGCCATACGTGCTGTCCAATACAAGTCACTTTCTCCCTCCCAATAGCTTCACTTTTCCTGGCTCGCGAATGTGTATTACTATATGCAGAAAACATCAATGGTCAATTCTTACTTATGGGTCATAACGTTTTCCTCGGCTATCACTAGCATACTCGTCATGAGCTACTTTCTCCATCTAATAACCTCTGTCTAGAATAATTCTCTTCCAAATACTTTACATATTTATTGCACTATATGCCTTTTTTTCTCAATCATATAAGACGGCAACATTTCGATCTTTCTCCCAGACGTTCGTTTATCCCCTGTCTTTGAATGGGTTCCTCGTTATCTCTCTCTTAAAACGCCATACGTGCTGTCCCATACAAGTCACTTTCTCTCTCACAATGCCTTCGATTTTCCTGGCTTGTGACTCCTCCCCGCTACCTCTACATGAACCACGGGCGAACCCTTTCCCTCCAGCCAAAACCCAACCCTCCCCCCACCGACGTACCCTTCGTCTGCCCCTCATTCCCCGGCCACAACGACCGAACACAATGGAGTCTCGTTCCCGACGAAAACCCTTTCCAAATTGATCGGACGAGATGCGGAGGATGTATAAAAAAAATGACGGGACAAGGGTGAACTCGCGTGGAAGTATCTCGTGGGGAATGGACGGGAAACGCGGACAGACCGGCCTCGAACGAGGGACTAATCAGGCGTGCATTCAATAGGGAATCGTGTGGCAGACTAAGTTCTATTGGGAAGGCCAGCGGTATACATATAACAAGTTACGGTAAGAGGCAGTGGCGTAACTATGTGGGGAAAAAGAGGATGATTCCCCCCCCTTCCCCCCCCCCCCCCCAAGCCTCAGAAAAATCAAAAAATAATTTAAATTTCTTGTCTGGATTAGATATTTACTAACTGCGTCTGCTTAAAGTTAAATTTTAAGTGCCAGAATGATGTAAAATGCATTTCCAGGCATGTTAGTTTTCAAAATTTTTCCTTAAATTCCCGTTTCCAAGGGGGGTTGCCCCCACTAACCCCCATCGTCACTCCCCAAAGCCCCTACATCTCCCCAAAAGCCCCCTCATCCCCCCCTAATGTATATTCCTAGTTACGCCACTGGTAAGAGGTATGGCCGAAAGCGGAAAAATACTCAAAATGTAACAATGGAATTAAGGGATTCGAATGTTAGCCATTCATATATGTTGAGAAAACATGAGAAAAACGGAAAATTTGGAACCCATATATATGGATGAATTTCGCAGGGATTCGAAGCCGGTTCTTCCGATTGCTGGTCAGGTATTCTGCCAGTTAAACCACCAAGCTATATTCTACCTAAGCGAATCTCAGACTTCCATACCGTTACCAGATGCCAGAAACGCATACCTTTCCTTTGCGCCAAATATTTCGACACCCAAATTTTACAATCAACTGTTAGTTAATCATTTTTGCTAAAAAAAAATAAAAATCATTGAGTGGGGCACAGCGGACTTGTTCGCAGCGACTCAACTAAGCTTAACTTTGCGTAATTGTGGAGTTGAAAATTTGAGAAATGGACTTTCGAATAATAACCTGAAGGGGTGTAACTCGATCTGGTGTTGTCAAAATCAGGCGTGCGCTCAATAGGGAATCGTGAGGCGGACCACGCTTTACAGGGAAGCCCCTTAGTATACATGTAGCAAATTACGGTAATAAATAAGGCCGAGAACGATAAACCTCAAGAAAATATAATAATGGAATTGGGTGATTCAAATATTAGTAATGCATGTATCTTAAAAAAAACGTTGATAAAATGGAAAATTTGGAACCCATATATGTTACCAGATGCCAGCAACGTATGCCTTCCTTCTGCTTCAAATGTTTCGCCGCCCAAATTTTACAACGAATCAACTGTTAAAAAACAAAATTGTTGAGTTGGACGCCACGGACCTGTTCACGACTCAACTGGACTTAACTTTGCGTAATTGTGGGGTTGAAAATTTGATGCGTTGAAACCCATGCAGTAAACAATTATCTAAGACAAACATGCGTTTATTACTCGTTTAGTCAAATTTTGAATTATTTACCATTGTAGAAAACCTAACGTAGCAAATTAATTTCCACACGCGTAGATGGTGTTCTTTAAGCGCTTAATTGATTTTCTCACGGGAGATGTATCTATTCTGATAAATGGCCTAATGCACGGGCGTCTTTGAATCTCCTGAAGATGAATATAAAGCGGAGAAATTTCGACTCCTTAGTTTCGAGCGTTTCCAAAATGAGGCTTGGCTCCAAAAAGTGTGACAACGGTCTTTTTTCTGTAGCGCAATCATTCATGAAACATCCGTTGGCGTGGATAATTTGATTTCCATGCAAATCGGAGAAAGATTGAGGTACATTGGAAAGTCTCTGTCATTCTATGAGATTTTTTTCACAACCGCAACACTTGCCTCACTTAGCGGACGAACGTGAATTCCGATCATTCTCCGTCTTATCAAAAATTTATTGGAAATTGAAAATGAAGCAGGCTCGGTCAAATGTGATTGGAGTAATACCTTGACGGGTAAGGCGTGGATTATGGAGCAGAATCTTCGCACAGGAAATTGGCAGATAACGCGTCGGTCTTGAGCGAATTAGGAGGAGTAATAGAATACGCGATGGCAGTTGGAAAAGGGGCACTCGTTGAATCGGATGCTGTTAGGCTAAAAGTAACGATAAAGACGTAAGGCATAGGGGTGTAAAAGCATCAGTTCTGAATAGAGGACAGGCGTAGGAAATTGGATTGGGATATTGAACGTTCGCTACAGCATGGTGGGTTGCATTTATTATCTTTATAGATGTATAGGTCCTGTCTTTCCGTTGGGACCACGGATGCTGTAGTATGGACCTCCATGTCCACAGTTGGACATCTCTGCAACGTTTGTTGGCGGATCCTGGGATATTTGACAGATATCCATACCTTGTAAATTGGATTAACATGGATACTGGACGGGTATCATATGTTAACGCCCACAATGTCATCTGGATGTTAATGGGATATTTAATGGTGCTTAGGGTGTGAGTTTCGGGGAGAGATGTCAGGATTAAGCCATCGGCAGCCACAAAGTCAGGCGTGTTCTGGGTTCGAATTTTTTGGTCCTTAAGCGTGTCTGTTCATTCGTTTTTCTTTAACTTTTATCAAGTTATTATTTAGTAAACTTCTTTTTCCTGTTTTTCCTAGTTTGTTTGCCCTTCCGTGCAATATTTTCCAACTCAAAGTTTTAATCACTTTCCGATTAGCTATCAACTCCAAATTTTCAGTACAGATGGGAACTAGGTAATACATGCATTTCTTGTTCTTCAGAGATCCAAAAGTTTAGATAAAAAGCATTTGTAATTCTCGCTCAGCTGCAGCATAAAGTTAATCGATTTGCGGTGATTCAAAACTTTCCCCGGCTAATCGGCGCCGAGCGAATTTAAGCAACCGATTTCAGTTCTGGAATAAAAAAATAGTATAAAAAACGTGTTTATTTAAACCAAAAAGGAGGAAATATTGCAAAGAATAAAAATATTATTCTGATGACCTACTTTTTTATTCGAACAAAATAGAAAAAAAAATTTGCTTTGAAAAAGAAAATATGCTCCAAAAATGTCTGGTATTCCACTCATACATTTAAAATACATACGATTGAATTTTAATAAAAAACAAAGAAAGCAATTTTATCTCATTCATTAACCTAAATAATGTTAACTCTGAATGAAAAAATCTCAGGAAAGAAATGTTTTCTACCTTGGCTACGTAAAATGAGAAGCCAAGGAATGAATACCATATGCCACGAAAAATTATAACTGGATTCGCTTCTCTTGTATCGAGGAATTGCATCTTTTGTAACATCTCACCAGTACATCTCTCTTTTCTCTATTTGTTACCGAATTTTCTATGCATATCTTGCTTTCCGTTTCGCGTTATTCTGTCTCCAAAGGCAGTTGAGTCCCGTTTAAAGGCTTCCTTTTCATCCCAGAGCCCATTGCACGAAAAAATATGAAGTTACTTCGGATTTTATCTTGCTCGAGACTGAAAAAAAGACGTCGGGAGAAAGAGGCAGTTTTCATGACATCACAATCGATTATTTCCGGACCTCGGAGAAGTGAAGCGGCCCAGAAAAGCTATCTTGTGTTTGTGCTGCGCGATATTTCCTGGTACAAAAGTATCACCCCATTTGTTATATCTACCTACCTGTATGTCTCTCTTGCTCATCCATCCTTGTTCATCCAATTGAATGAATGAAATTTATAAATTGTTTATTTATTAATTTATTTATTGATTTATTTCTTTATTTTAATTCATTTATTTATTATTTCATTTATTTATTTATTTATTTCACCACCAAAACGGCGCAAAGGCATTGGATGTCCTCAATAAATAATAGCTTAAATATGATACAATAAATAAAAATAAAAGAGAAAAAAAATGTTAAACATCAGAAGGGGGATTATAGGTCAGGCCACGAATATTACAAAAGAGGATCCTTAAGTCAGCGTCTAAATGTGTTGTCAACCACTGTGCCTTTAAATGGGTTTACAAACGTAGCCACTTGCGTCGCTGATGGACAAATTGATCCGATTTTTACGGGAAAACTAGATTAAATTATAATAATAATAATAATGTCGTCTTTATTTCACAAGCGAATTTAGGACTACATAGTCCTCTCTTACAATTAACTTGTTTAACAATCACATACATCCATGCCCTGGATGGTGGTCAAACTACCCAACCGGGTTTCGAACCCGCGACCTCTAGGTTAGCAGTCGGGGACTTTACCCCGGCGCCACCGAGGCCGGCATTAATTAAAATTAGAGATGTTATAAAAAAAATTATATAGATGATGTTATCTATCAAATTCATAATTTTCCATCTTATTCCTCGCAGTTACAAACAATATAATGCAAAACTTTGGAAAAGAGCGGATCGTAATGCATTCATCACCGCCCCGCGGACATTTTTGAAAACCGATTAAAATGCGACCGAAATGGCAACATGAATCAGCCTTCTATGTGATGGAATTGGGGCTCCTTTTTGCAGCCCCTTTGGGTTAGACAGCGGTCAATTGTTCAGGTGGTATTTTAGAGAGGGTTTGAAAATCGTGGTAGAGGAAAAGAGGTAAAGGGAAGTATATTTTTTGTCCTGGGAAAAATACATATACTAAATACCATAAAACTATTAATAATTAACCCCTTAAGAACAAATTACAATATATATAACCTTTTTTAGCGACATAAATAGAAAAATAAACAATTTGGAACTAACAGAGTGAAAAAATTAAGTACCTATAAATTAATGCAATATTCACAATTTTAGAGATTGAATACAAAGTATTTAACAAAACCATTTAGGTACTCAAATTCATCTGCATACTTTTTTAAGTTAAAAATAGTGGAAAGAAACTAAATTAACATTGTATATTAGTTTTATAATTAAATAATTATTAAAAATGCAAGCACAAGTATGACAAGCAACATAATACAATATTTAGTGGTCAGTATTATAATATTTCATCTAAAAAATAGCAACAGATGAATATCTTTTTATGTTTTTGGGCAGGTTGCTCCAGATATGACACGCAGTGATCAAGAAATTATTCTTGAATTTTGTTTTGTGATAACAAGGAAAATAAAGACACCCAGGATCACATCAAGCGCAAATATATCATGCGGATTTTCCCTAGTGGAAAGTTTCACAGTAAACATGTCGTATAAATATTCCAGGTATTTTTCTTTAAACAACCAGAATAAGTACAATTTTAAGTAATATTTCCTTCGGGTTTAAATATCGAGTCATTGTCATGTGGACATCTCTGCGAAGGATGGTTGAGATGGTAGGATTATGATTTTTTCGGCTTTCTCGTTTAGAGAAGCTAATATTCCAAAAAAAAGGGTGATTTTTCCATGATGAACAAGACATATTGTTGCAGGTCAAGTAGGAATTTATTTGTTAGACGTTGACTCGTATGTGATACTAAGGCGGGTGGGCGTTTTCACTTCAAATGGGACACTCATTTCCGGGTTCACGGTTCATACTTCTCTTGGTAAAATGTTCTCTTAAGATGATTTCATACCACGTCTTTTATTTTTGTGTTTTCATGACTGCCTAAAAATATTCATTCCAATCTGATATTGTTATAACATCTATGCTACCACCTGGGTTCAAGTAGTACGTCATCTTAGCGTTATAAATTTTCTGAAATTTGTCTATGACAAATTTTAAGATCCGAATATAAATTATTTATACCTTCCGAGAGCTAGTAATATCAATGACCAATATATGTGTCACGTAAACGGTATTATTTGCATGGCACATATCTCATTAGCTCGTTGGAAAACCAAACATTACTTAAAGGTAATATTTAAATTATGTCGGTAAGATGTCATTGTTGCGTGCATAAAATTTTAAAATTATGAAAATGCAGCGATCAAAATATTTATCACAAATGTTTTTGTATAGTTATTCAACTGAGGGAAAAATAGAACATGTTGAAAAATAACAAATAACAAAGAAAGCAGTCACGTGTCATTAGTGGGAGCATAACGCAACTTTAAGTAGATATTATATCTGTAGTGTAGCAAATAAAATGACACTCGTAAATAGCTTTTCTCGGACTTTGGGTTGTTACTTATCATAATGTCATGAAGAGCATCAGCTGGTGAATCGATGGACTTCTTATTTGGTGGAAAAGTTCCTTGCATAATCTGCGATAGTTCTTCTACATCTAGAGAGGTAATTAGTGAATGACTTGAAATTAACGAAAAATATTATGCAATTCCTTTTCATTGTCATCACTTTTCATTTATATTTGCTTTCGTCGATTGCATCTCGTTTAGTTCCAATTCATCCCAGAACGATTTTCAAAAGCGACTTTTATTCAAATTTTCTACTTGAATTGACCGCTTAGGGTGGGTTTGAGATCCGAACTAAGCGGTACGAACGTCGTATGTTGTGGAAGTTATTAGGTATAATTCCAAATTGTTGCCATAAAAATTAAAAATTAATTTTTCTCAGTAGCTTTCTTAAGCGAAAATTCTGTTTAATTGAGTCGAAGTTGATAAAAAAATTTGTATAACATAATTCAGGGTGTTATCACCTTTTAATTTCTTTTTATTTACACGCATATTAATTTTTCCCAACACTTTCGAATTTGTGGTGATTCCAAGGTACTTTTGTGTGTCAAAAAATTTTAGACCTGATCGATTCACATTGTCGTATGGATATTTGAACTACCCTTCCAGAGGCGTGTATAAATACCTTGCTGAATGTATGCTGACAAAACTGAGCTAATGCAAGCCACAGGGAAACCATTTGAAAATGCGATAATGTCTCTAATAGACACGTAAAATATTTGTTCATTTGATCATCATGCATTGTATGGTAGAATTAGTAGATGCTACCTTTTTGTGACGGCATTAAATCCAGTGAGACCCCTGACGTGAACTACAAGGCCTCACAGAAATAAATTCGTATTTGGAATTTCCCGGCACTCACTGTATATGATCTAAGGGCTGCCTAGTTCTGAGCGATGCGATGGAGCATCATGCACATGGTTACTTATTGTTCGAGAAGTGACTGTCATGGTCATTTGATTAAGGAAGAGAAAAAAATCCTTTCTTTCGAAATGGTGATCAGAATCCAAGAGGTAACAGTCCCACGCTTCATGTTCCTTCCTGCAGATGTCGCCTATGTAGGATTCAGTGTATACTTGCCACGAGTTTTAGCGTAAATCTTTCATTTTTTGAAGTGAAAACTTCTTTAGCGGCGTTAAGCACTTTTGCGGGATGGAGAAAAAGCATAGAATTCGCGTGAGCGTCACCGCGATCGCTACAGCGAGATATACATATGCATAGTGCGTATAGTGTATACAATGGTATAGGTTGCGTCACCGCTATACTTTTACATACTGAATACTGGCATCTGTCTGTTTCTAGTTCTATACTGTACATGTGTACTTTTTCTATACAGTGCGTATTATTTTGTAGACTGTTAATAGAGATTAATATATACATTTGGTTAATACATTGTTAATACATAGACTGTTAAAGTCTTTTAGTTTTAAAAATATTAAAATTGAAAATAAAAATCTATAGTGTATATTGTATAAGTTCATTAAATATAAAGAGCTCGTGCATGAACGTGCAGAAGAGTGTACACTGTACACGCTATAAAAATACAGGTCAGTACAATTTAAGGCAGTTTCTTTTATGTGCATAGTGAACAATTATAGGTTTAAAGCATATTAAATAAAAGAAATAAAAGCATTTTATATTTTAATATATAAATGATGTTACTTTCAATTCATACACATCGTATTTTTAATATATATATTTAATAATAAACAGTTTGCTGAAAAAAATTATTTCAATTTTTGTTGAAGAATGAGTATTACTGGAAAAATTAGTTCTTTAATAATATTAAATCTATATAAAAAATAAATGGAAAATAATTATTTCAGTTTTCACTTCTGTCGGCCAGTCCCACGACTGCCCCGTTTTTTCAGTGAAGGTATGCCGTCAAACTGCATCAAACAGCCTGAAACTAGGCTAGATTCCACTGAATATCTCTTCACTATGATATCTTCATGCTTACCCTCTGTTTTTGCGCCTGGTGAATCCAGAAATATGTTTGGCGGTTCAGCTGTATTAGATGTTAGAAAGAGGTAGTTTATTTGTACCCAAGTAATGGCTAGTAATTAGTACGATATAGTATCCGCTGAATAAAATAATGTATATGCCCTGCAATTGTGTATTTGGTGGGGCGTATAAATTTTCTGTTTCAGGCAACATATTTAAGGGAATATGGTATAAAAGTACATTAATAGACCTAAATACTGATCAATTGACGTTGCAGAGGAAAATGTTAACTTCATTTGTTTTGAACTCTAATTTTAAGAATGTCTATTCTATTTATAATTTTTTTAACCCTTGGTTTTAAAATATCTTGAGGATTCCTTTACATCACTTAGAAAATTATATTTGGATCATCATACCCTGGAACTTAGGATTCAGTAGGGAAATTTACAGATTATAATGCCAAATCTGGAATGGTGTGATATTTGAATGAGGATTTCTCGGTCCTTAACTTTGTTCGTGCATTTTTGAAAAGAATATATTTTGAAAGTGATTTGTATAGTCTATTTTTCCAAATCACATTCATCGTATTGGTCCTTACGATATTTATAACTGATAGCCGACCTTTTTCATGAAAACTTTTCAAATTTTTAGCCGGTTATTCTGCTCAGAAGTTCAATTTTTAAGCTTCTGACGTAAAATCTCCGAACAAGTCACTATCTGTAACCTAAGACTTTCACTTTTTCATTACCTAATTCACGTATTTACCTTCTATGTAGTATGTTAAAAATTACTTTCTTGCATCTTTAAATGCTGTTACTCACTGATTAACAAATGCATGAAGCTATAAACTTGGTAGACCATGTTAAAAGGACATTTGGACATCCTAGGTTTTGGAGAGAATTGTGGCTTAGTGGCATTGCAGACGCTCATAAAAGATTTCCCTTCGACTTGTAAAAATGAACTATCCTGTGAACCGCACCAATCCTGATTGTGAGACATTTTACATTTTAAAAAATTATTACAATATAATAACAAAATAATTACGCTAATAAAGGGTGAAGCACTTCCCCTATCTATTTAAACCAACATTTTGATTGAATACATTGAAAAACTTCCGGCTTCTTTTTTAGGTGATCCAAAATCACGCATAAAAAACGTTAGCTTTGAAAACTTCCTCTCTGATAATGAAATACCGACTATGTTTTTAACTGATTACAGAGGTGTTAGTTCTATTTTAATTTTTTCAACAAGCTTTTATCCTTTATCATGACTGATGTCAGTTGAATTCATGGTCGATATGTATTAAACAAAGTGAAAATTTACAAATATTATCATTTATTCGCGTGTTTAATTAAATTTTTTATGAATGTTTTTGACTCATTCATTATTTTATAGTATTTCTGTGATCTATATTATTAAAATTAAGAATTTTTCGAAATTGGTTTTTTGATTTTTTTTTAAATTCCAATCATATTATTTCCGCGAGCATTTCCATGCTCTCACAACTGATGAAAATGAGTAAACGTGGTCTCCTTAGTCTCAAACAAAGACCCCGAGAGGGCAAAAAAGGAATCTGTACCGGCGCATATGCATTTCCATTTGTTCGCCGTCTTCAAAATACTCCGTAAAGGGAAATCCTCAGGGTTCTTATTCCACACAAAGGAAATATCTGGAAATGAAAGCGACCTCCCATGGTGTACTTTCAAGGGTTGAATTTTACTACACGATGCGTTGTACCCGTTAAGAGGAAACTGGACGGGTAGTCTAAAGGACTAACTGTAGTGGAGTCAAAGTCTAGATAGGAGTGTTTTTTTATGATGAGCTGGAATATCTCACAAAGAAGGAAGACAATGGCCCATGGATGGTGAAAAAGGGATGCTTGCCTGTGGATTCGTGAGCTTAGGCGAGGCTAGAGTAGATTCTGCACCTCAAAATTCTTTTCTAAGCTCTTCTTGTGCTTTATTTAGCCGTCTTAGTTTACTCAAAGATGAAATTGAGGACGTGGCTTTAGAAAGACTATTACATTAGGAGATTATAGATGAGACCATGCTTGCCAGAGGAAATCAGTTATATTTTTCAGGGATCTTGTGTCGTCAAACTGCGTCAAACAGCCAAAATCTAGGCTAGATTCCATTGTATTTCTCCTTACTATGACATCTTTTTGTTGCTTACCCTCTGTTTGTGCACCCTGTGAATCAGTAATATGTTTTACAGGTTCAGCTGTATTGAATGTTACGAAGTGGGAGTTTATTTTTACATAAGTTAGGGCTGGTAATCAGTGCGATATAAAATCTGCGGAATAAAATAATATGCTTGTCCTGCAGTTGTGTATTTGGTTGTGCGTATGTATTTCCAGTGCCCTAGGAAGCATATATCAAGTAAATAGAGTTCAAATAATTTCACCTTTCACATTGACATTGCTGAATAGAATATTAACTTAGTATGTTTAGAAATCAAATTTCAAAAATGATTGCTCGATTCATAGTTTATTAAAGCCGTGGTTTTATAATATATTGTGTAAATTCCATTTTATCACTCTGTATGGTGAAAAAGGGTTGCTTGCCTGAGTAATTACATATATTTTTAATATAATGGTCCATTGACTTCAGGGAAAAAATCTGGAATCAAAAACTCACACTCTCACCTGCTTGTCATTCTTCTGAGCAGTTCAGAAGTTCTATTAATTTCATCTTCTGTAAGACGTAGGTGAACAGGTAATCCGTTAGGGTAACTAACTGTGAGATTCATTTCCACTCCCTTGTTTTACTTCTGGAATTAATTATATGGGCAGGATTAAATTGAATTCGAGAACAAAAAGTACTTCTACAACATAAAGCCTATCTATGTCTTAAATAAACAATCGTAAAACTATAAGGATAACATGATCAGGGCAATAACCAAATAACTGTAAGCAAACCAAAATATTGCTCAGGTATTTGATGACTACCACCGTGGTCACAAATATACTGTTTCAAATTGTTCCCTTTGTCAAGAACGTCAGTTTCTCTACGGCAACCTTGATTTATTTTAAAAATTACTTTTCACTTGACGTGTGACAGTTGATTGGAGGACACAATTGACAATATCACATTATCTGACGCGTTGCAGCCCTCCAGAAACGATTGACAGTTGGTGGTTAATTTTAGCTGTTTTGGGTGGCTTTAGCGATATTGTTACAATAATTTTGCTTCTGCTTTGTAGATCTTTTTTACGACACAAGTAGCTTGGCTAGCCATCTATTAGGTCAGCACATGTAGTAAGGTGGACGTAAGATTCGTCTGCAATGGATTTCAAGGCAGCTCCCTTCGAAGGATAATCGCCTTTCAAGAGAGGTCGGTTATCTCCTAAGAGCACTGGAGCTGGACACATTCAAGAGAAAGCTAATCAGAGAGCAGCATCCAGCCAGGCTACGGTGTATAAGCGAGGCAGAAACCACACGCCGGTACCTTCGACCTGAAGACGATGGCAGGATACCGTTCGAAACTATTGTTCACAAGTCGTCTGACGCGGAATAAAACCCGAGAAAATGCAGAGTTCGTGTTCATTTCAGTTTTAATTAGGATTCTTTTCCCCTATCATGACTGAGGGCTGAATACTTGATTTCGTACATCAATTTCATGCCGTATGTTCGCAAAACAGTTAAAAAGTCGAGGTTAGGAATTTTCAAAACTTCAAAGCTATATTTGGATCCCAAACTGCTACGCATACGTTCGAATATCTCCAGTTTACATTGACAGATTCTGAAAAAATGTGTTCTGAGTGTTGAGTGGTTTTTTTACAATTTCTTGCGAGTTATTTTTTAGCGAACCCAGACAAGATGTATAAATATTTTATCGGAGAACCAAACTGCAAGCATAATTCCAATTGCGAACAGTTCCCAAAATTATATTAAAGCTCAAGAAATAAATTTAGTCCCTTTAATCATTTGTAAATCAAATTTACAGACAAATGTTAAATGGAGTTCGCTCGATCTACCCTTGAAATTTTAAGGATACATTGCTTTCAAAGATATGTTCACGAAATAAGACTGGGTGTAATAGAGGGGTTCGCTTTCTAAACGATACCCGTAAAGGAATTTTAGCGACTACACGTGGGTGAATTAGTGTATTAAAATATCAATTAATTATTTATTATTATGCAAACGGTCGAAATGTATTAATTCTACAATTTTTCCTTTTCAGGTGAGCACTAGCGTATAATTCAACTGTTTCCCGGAAGCCTTTTTTCCATGAATCAACGTAAGTGTTACATATTTTAACGAGAAGAGAACTCACAATGGCCTTTCGAATATTCAACTGTTCCATCACCCATATTGCTTTCAGTGCAAAAATAAATCCATTGTCCATTCAGTATCTTAATTCGTATTGGCACTCCTATGGAGTAAGAGGAATCTAATTGTAATCAAATTTAAATTAGTTATTTATTTATATCTTTAAAGAACTCTGAATTTTTATTTCTTCCTGTGGTTAACAATTAAACCATTTGTTCTACATTTAACATCTCTTATTTCGTGAAATACGAGTGTGCATACTCCTGAGTAACTTATGATGTTACTTGAATTCAATTTCGGCTCCTCTGATAAAGCAGCGAAGAAATTTATATTCAATTGTATCGTATTTTCGATAATTCTTTTATCTTTTTCATTTTCTTTTTTTCATCTATAGTCTTATTCTTTTTTCTTTGAAATTGTGGCCCAAAGAATGCGAGTTGTGTTTTCAATTCTATTTTATCCCATGAATTGCGCATTAATTCAACCTTTAAATTGGAAATCCGTTCTTTTTCGCGAGGTAGAATCGGTAAAATTCAAAATAATGCGGTGTTGAAGTTGGAGCGTTTCCCCAGATTTAACTTCAAGCGTATGTAAACAGCGTTTCATGATTGATGTTTTCGCATCAGAGATTCAGAATATTTAAACGCGTACCTATACATTCAAATGAAATGTTCTCCGAGCCGAAAATGAAAAAAATGGATCGGTCGTATCTGGAGCATATCGTTGAACTTCTGATCTTAAATTCATGGAATACATACTTGCTCAGTCTCTTACACTTTGATTATTATTTAATCTCTTACGTTGTGGAGTATTTTTTCTTTTACCATGATATGTAGATCATTTTCTTTCTATATCACATTTCAATAGTTTCCATATAACTTATCTCATCCCAATACGATCTATACGGTTTAGATATATCACTAAAAGTATGCCATTAAAATTCCCAAGTTTTTCGTTGCATCGATTGCATTGAGTATTCTGCTTCGGCACAAGCACTACACCTTGTTTTTTTCATGCGATTACATGATGAAGTAACCTTTAGCAGTAACGATGCATCATTCTGAAGAGATCGCTTTAGACATGTCATGCGTTATGCATCGCAAATCATGGAACTTCAAAGGGTAATAACAAATATGATATGGAGAACTCAATGAATATTTTATCAATAAAGCTTCAGAGAAAATTTCCTTGCGAATTCCATGAGTAACAAATTTTGCATATACACGACCTATCTCTTTAAAATCAAAATTGAAGCCCAAATTGTTATAGGAGAGTAAAACCATAATGCTTATAAAGATGACTGTATTGGACTGGTGTCGGAACAGACGGTTTATGGTGGCAATAACGCAAATCGTTACGTATGATGGACGCAGAATTAATTTTACCCGGTATATATTTATAATTCATTGCTATTTTGCCCAGCTAATTGTTTGAATACAAGTTTCTTTCAAAATATCCCCTTATACCGTAAGTGCAGCTCATAATCATATAAAATATCGTGGAAAATATGAAATAATACATTTTCAATGTTAATATAGAGAATATTTGAGGTCGCATAGCAAATCTTATCAAAATTTTTGCCGATTTGTATTGAAATTTTATTATAAATTAAAGTCTTTAAAAATGTATTGCGTACCTTTTACTTCATTTTCTCATAGAGACACAGCCCGTCCTAGTGTGATTCGATTTAAATCCTCTTTTTCGACTAAGCAGGAGGATAAATGTCCCATTTTTTTGCTCCAATCTCTATTCTTTAGTCCTAGGTAAATTATATTCTCTCTTAGTTTCTTAGATCGTGCATAAATATCGTGTTTTTCAATTCAAAACACTGTCATACTTTTTGATAAAATGCTGAGTTTCCATCATGTCGCCTGATTTTGATCTATCTTTGAAAATCCTCATCTCATGGGTTAGTTTAAAAGGCTTTGTTTTACCCAATGTAAGGAATAACTATTCAATGCAATGTGTAATGGTTCTTTTGAGATATTCTCTGTCACAATGAAGTTACAGCTTTGTAATTTTTGCATATTTGTACTCTTTTTGTAAAGTGTACAAAAATATGGAGATCAAATTTCCTCACAATTCTTCGAATGAAACCATATCTTATACTAAATTGAATCAATAATAAAATATATTCAATAATGGAGTCGGATTTCGTAGCTCTAATAGTATGAGAATAAAAAGCAAAAAAGAGCTAACATTTTTTTTGCTTTTGTCTTTCTTGGTGTATGCGCTGGTTTTCCTTCGTTGAAAATTTGGATTTCTATTAATAAGATCTGACGTTACTTTATTGTTAGGAATCGGAACTACATCAAGCGTATTTATATTTTTAAACGGATTACCATTTTCATCTAAATTCCGGCAACATAAGCTCGGGGTAGAGGCAGACGATTTAAGATGTTTGGTTGAGTTATCAAGTCACCTGCTAGAAATCCAAGCCACTGTAACCACATGTTCCATACCCCCTCTTCACAATCGAACTGCTCCAGAGCTTGTGAAAAAAATTCCTCAGGTTGGCAGACCTCTTCTTCCTCTGCCTATATTCACCAAATGATAATCGATAATCGATCTCTCGACGTTCCGGAATTCAATTTTCTGCTCGCACCCTCCTTTACCTTCCTCCGGAATCTCTCCTCCCGCCAACATTCGCAGACTTCAGCCTTTAGCCCTTCACCCTTTACAATACCGTCTCCTTCCTACCTTCGCCTCTCCTTCCAATTTTTATCCATCGTATTATGTAGTCGGACGCACTGCCTACATTTTTTCCTGTTCCCACGGCCTCTCAGTCGGTGATTTTAATCTTGTTCATATCTTTCAGCAATATTCTCGGGCTGTACACCAGGTTAATTCTGCCGTATTGACCATCGTCTCGGAAAACGGTTTGTCTTCAATTTTCAAGCGTGTCTGAATGTCGAAATTCACACTAAATTCTATTACTTATCGGTGAATTCGAACAGTAATACGCCTTGAGAATCGAAGACAAGTCGCTCTCCAAAACGTCCGCCAATATGACTGAATTCCTGAATATTATTCACCAGGAAGAATTAAAATAGTTAATTATTCATATCTTGGTTGAATTTTTACTCTTGTATTTGGGCATAGTATACCATCTCTATTTGTTCCAACCCTCCTTATACCTGAAAGCCAGAGGTTACACTAATCATCATGACCATTTCTTTCTTCATTGTAAGCATTCTTCATTCTTCTGGATTTTTTTAAAATAAATAGTGTAAAGCCTATTTATCCATATATAATTTATGAATTACTTACAATAATAAACATATAAACAGCACTATGGTCAAAAATTAAATAATGAACTAATGGAAGATATGGATTTATATATGCACATAGTAACACAATTCTCATTTAACCTATACATTAATCCTAGTATTCTAGTTATTATTTAATCTAGTTATTATTTTCGAGTTCGGTGATGGAAAAACTTTTCACTATATCACCAATGTTTTGAAATTTCTACCTAAATTTTCAGTGGTAACTAAGATAAAATAGTAAGAACGGTGGTGATTTTTGGTCAAACCAGAAAAAAATAGATTCACTTTCTCTTAGCATAAGAATACGATCGATGGGTAAACGTTTTATAGAATCGAACTGACTCTCTTTGAAAGTAAGTCCAACTAAGCGAAGTAGAAAGCACTTTCAATTACTTGAGTACCACGAGGTTTACCATTACGCATCACGTTTTAGTTCGGACAAAAAATTGATCATTAAAACATGGTATTGAAAGATTTACGTACATTTTCCGAGTACAATCCCCTATGTCACCTATCTATTAGTAATCCTCAACGTCAATTAAGAGGAAAGCTTAATGTTACTTTACATATTTTGGTCTAAATGGGCAATGTAAAACGAAGGTATTTGGCTTAATATTAGCATAAGCTAAACACACACTCCGAAATTTATGCTTCCCTTTTACCTGCCGAGTCATTTTACTTATAATAATGTCAGTCCTGTTCTATGGAATCGTGATTAGTTCGATAGCCAACATAATAATTGAATTAAGTATCCTAAAATTCAAAATTTAACTCCGGAATTAGATTAACAACTACGCGAGGTAAATATGATTATTGCACCAAAAATTAAACATAATTTAGAACTGCTAATGAACCCTACGTTGCGAATGAACCCAGTCTGAAATTATGCCTTAACAATTTCATCCAGGCCCTTTCCAATTTGGTGCTTAAATGCTGGTGTACGTACTCCATATCGCAAACCAAGAGAGAAGTAATTGGGCCCGATAGGAGTGACCTCTGAAAAAAAATTTTATAGTCCTTTATTTATAAACTATTTATTATTTTATAATCCTTAAAAATAAATTTTCATTCTAATAGCCTCTACGTAAACTATTTTTCATAAGCTTTGATACATTATTAAGGTTATTTTTTTCAACAATCCCATCCTTTCCTTTGTTTTTTAAATGGAGTGAACACTACTATTCTCTTCTCTGATTACTCCGAATCACAATGTATTTGTGTAACTTCTTAATCCGAGAAAAGCAGTGAGGTTTGTTCACACGTTAAGCCAACCCCTTTCTCACTTTTTTTAGCGATTCAATTGTCTGGCTCGCTTTTTTTTTTGTGAGCCAGCAGATATCAAGGGATCTCATGCATAAATTCATGCTCACGCAAGCGCACATAAATTTGCATCGGTTCGTGCATGAATCCGATCATGAGGACGCGAATATTTTCGCTTTCTTTCTTCATCACTTTTCATACCGGCTCCGTCCCTTTCCTAAAAACTCTGCTTTGTTGAATATTTGGTGCTAAAATGGTGATTGACCACCAGTAAAAAACATTTTTCTGTTATATTCCGTGTTTCATGGACTCGACATCTACATTAGGGTTTTGGAAAGTGTTGAAGTTGTAATTCTAAGGCTCAACTCGGAATATTTGTTTCGTAACTTTTTTCTCGTTTAGTTAGTTTCTATTATACCTATGTGTATGTAAGCAACGTTTCGAGGGATGAGAGACAAGTCGTCTCCCTTAACGTCGGCTTGTATAAAAGCATTAACCTGGCTGCAAATGCGAGAAATATTCGTCAGAATTATTCACCAGGAAAAATTAAAATCTTTTATATCTTTATTGTTGAAAATGAAATGAAATGGTCTATAAACGAATATGATTACATTAAATTGATACAGGACGGCATGAAAGAGTATTGCAATGATTTTTTACAATAATAAAATGAAATTATGCTATGTGCTCTTGAAAACATGTAGTATACAATAACCTTTGACTTCAGTAGTACTAAAATTTTAAATAGTCAAAGTAATTTAAAAAATATTTCAAGAAAACATTATATATCTTAGAAAAAACAGCTGCGACAGAAGATCACACATTGAAAATCTAGGTAAAATTTATAAATCCAAATTGATGGCAACAAAAGGTATCTATGTTACTGTACTAGCTTAGTTACAATCAATAACCAATCTTTGAAAAAACAAAAGGTAAATCAAAATTCTTGTCTCTTCTTTTTAACTTATGTGCAATTTAATTAGTTTTATTTGTTTATAATTGCAAAAAGCATTGTAATAATATTTCATTCCTTCTTATAACAATTTCATCTATATTCGTCCATAGCCCTGAAGAAGACATAAAAAAGTGTATCGAAACGAAGTCAAATAATTTTTCATATCATTCTTAGACCTATTCTCGGAGACGTACTTACATTATTATAAATTGAAATGTTTTAACATTGGTGGATCCATTTTTCACAAGTTTTTGGATGAAAGCATGGCATTAAGGCTAACTTGAGTAAATTTACGCCTTCCCAGTGCGAGGTAACATGTGACAAGAGGTGGCGAATGATTTGTAGTAGGTTTTCCTGTCACTGAGATCACCGTATTTGTGATGGTTTGACTGCAACCCATCTTCGAATCGGGAACTAATTCCGAGAGCTGTCAGGGACGATTTTTGACGGGCCACGTTCATTTTCCTTCTTTTAAAAATCTCTCTCCATATTTTTTTCTCCGCGTGTAAAAAAAAATTAACTGACTTTTCTGCTTCCTAGGCCATCGCCGTAAAAGCTGATTTCTGAAAATTTAGGTCGTGACGGATTTTGGAGATGAAAATTGAGGATTCCTCGAGTTTTTGATTGCATTTTTATTTCGCTCATCGCACTTCATATTTTTTTCTGCCAAAATATAAAGAATTCCTTGACGGTTGAGAATTTGGTAGCCGGACCATAACGGCTTGATGCGGGCTCAAATTTTGTAATGCTAATCCAAAATAAAAAAATAAAGTACGTTGATCATTGGTGGCTGCAAATCATGAGCTGCTCTGTATTATTTTAGAATGAACGGTATGCGCACGCATACACGCATGACATAAATTGAGTCATCAGCAATTGCACCATTTAATTTCTTGTGATAGCTTTTTTTATATGAGTAGATGTAGACTCTGTGTGTGATTCGTAAATAAAGAGAGCTGATAATAATTGTCAGCTGAGCTTGTATAAAACAAACGTTATTTCGTACATTTTTCCTAAATTGAAAATATAGCATCGTTGCATCCCCTTTAATCTTATTTATTACCATAACGATATAATTTACACCTTTTTTCTTCGCAATTGCAAATACCGCAATTATACCCTTCGATATATATTTTGAAATATCTCTATTAGACATTAATGCTCAAAGGAAATGAGTAATATCTGTCTCCTCATAACGGCTAAATGTTTTTCACTAAACGGTGTAAAGATAGAGTTATAACTCAGCTGGGGAAGCTAGAGTTTATGGATTTAGCGCTTTTGCGACATTACTTTAGCCAGAAAAAACCTCATCACATGTAGCAAGGCTTGATACAGTGGAGAATACATTCCTATAGTTGTAAATAATATATGCTAAGTGTTAAGGCCGACGTGGTAAACTATTTTATCTTGTGCTGTTGGCTGAGATGTGCCATCCAATTTTTGTAGATTAAAATTGAATCTCGTTCAACGGTGCATGGTTTTACCATATTTTTAGCGATGGAGGAGCTTGAAAAACATTCCATTAGATAGTAATAGCCTTATGAAAAAATCTTTACATGAATTATATTATTAAATGCAATAGACTCGGAACTAGAGAATCCCGTGAAGGATGTACTTTGAAATATTATGAAGCGTATTGCCACAAATACTACCTTTTTATTATGTAATAACTCTTTGATTTCGGACATTTGTATGAGAGTACCTTTCGAGTGATAACGAGTACTGATTCCTTTGGTATATTTATCGTGCTTTGAAGGAATTTTCAAATGGATCGGGGATTGAACGAATGCATGCAAATTTTCTGGGTGTACGAATCAAAGCGACAGATGATATGGTAAGCTCTTCAGCCATGCTATCTACTCTATCATTGGTGTTACCGCGAATCTATTTCATCGCCACACTGAGGGGACGTATTATAAACAAAAGAAATTCCTTACCAAAGGAATCAACCGTGTTTTACCGTAGCTCTTTCGCACTCAAAAAGCCGGCGCCACGATTTAACTATCTCTCGGAGCGTTATTTTCATAAAAGGACTTTTTTCCAATTAAGCTTAACGATGAGTCAAAGATATCAGATGTATTGCAGTGGCATGACTTCGTATCAAGGAAAGCGGAGGAAGGCTTAATATTTCTTAAAAAGCTACAAGAAGATTCATGGCTCTATTTCTCCAAAATACACTCTTGTGAAGGTTGGCTTTATGAACCGAGGTAATCCTACGTGATTATTTTATGTTTCACCCTAATTGAGTAAAGGAATTCAGATATTTTATGTTGGCGTTTTTCATATGTTCTCTTTGTGTGAGAGTACCTATAATATTTTTCCATCTACTATATGTTTATTTTACTTCCATATTCTAATACGGAGAATGGCCTAGCATCGTAAAAATGGTATGGTTTACATGAAATTTAAGTCCAGTTCAGATATTTGACCTATGGTGAGAGGGTTTTTTCCTTTTCACTATACCCTGAATACCATGGCGCACTTAGCTCTCGAAATATCACTATCCAACGACATTATTGAACGACAGGATACCAGATAAATCTTTCCAAAACGTTGATGCATAATTTACATACGATATACGGAGGATAATTAATGCACCATAATAGCGGTATTTGAGGTAGGTTAAGTGAATTGTGCTATGTAAAAGTTCTTGCGGCCAAATGCAGTCCACTTTTTATTTAAATCTGTGGAAAAATGCGTTAAAGTTTAAATCATATATAACCTTCTATAATATGAAACTTGAATACTTGGATGTTTTGCAGCCAATTTCAATTCCCTCTGATAAATCCCCGATGTGAAAATCCACAGAGAGGAAAATCATTCGCCTTGACCGCGATTCGAACCGGAATATCCCGATTTCAGTTTTTAAGCACTCAACTGGATAATGGGATATCCGGGTTTGAATCCCGATCAAGGCGAATGATTATTTTCTCTGTGGATTTTTCAATCAAGTTGTGCATGGCGGGTAACTCCGCAAAGTTATCACCGTGTAACGTTCTACCGGCAGCCAGAAATTTACTAATAGATCGGTTTTTGTGTTTTATAGAAGCTCATTATTAAATATATAAGTTTTTACGTTCAATAACAGTCAACTTGAAATTCCTCTGTAAAAAAACATATTGTATTATTAAAAAAATGAGCGAAAAAAAATAAATCGTTGGAAAGGAGTAACCTCGGAGTGACGTTGACAAAAATCTGAAGGAATGGAAGAGGATGGTAAGGAAATGGAGGCGGAGTGAATGGAGGTCGGATCGAATTTGATAAGAAGGTCTCGCGAAAGATGGAGTGGTGTGGTTGTGAAAAAAAAGAAGACGGATCGCCGACGTCTTCAAGAGGTTTATGGAACGTCGTGAGGGAGGGGGAAGGACTTTGAAGAGGTGAAGGACGCTTTGAAGACAGGTCCTTGATTGGGCTGGAAAAGTAGGTTCGCTAGATTTTCATCGCCGGCGGCGGTAGTTCCCGTACACTATGAGTGAGTTTCTGTGGGAGATCGGTATTCCATATTGCGATGTGTCATCTGCAGAATGCGATATGAAATGAACATCTCGCAGCGAAGTCGTGGTATTCCTCATCGTGGAAATCAGTTTGCAATATGGCCTCAATATCGTACTGGCCCGCATAGCTAAAAATATTAAAAAACAGATTGGAGTCCAATCACTTACTCTTTGAGTTTCAATTTATTCCCATGATACATTATGAGGCTTTCGATTATTATCTGGCAATATTAAATTTTCTATTGGGAAAACATTATTTCACCATTACTGCCTTAATCATTGCGAAACGTCGTGCGACTAAGCCTGTATTCTCTTTCAGAGCAATAAATATGGGAAATACTGAGGCTTAATCGCTGCAAACCTAAGATCCTGTGTCCTCCATTTCTTTCATTAAAAATCTCGCACCTCCATTTCCTTCATATATTTCTTCCTCGTGTCTTCCTTTATTTGCCTGTTCTTATCTCTGGCTTTTCTTATGGTGACTATTCCTTCAATTCCTTGATCTCCGTTACATTCCTTATGTAATTTCTGTGACTTAGAAATTCGCTTATCCACCGATTCCTTCTCTGGTATACAGTTTCCTTTCTTCTCCTATGCAAAGATACATCTTCACAATGCTCACCCTATCTGCAATATGATATACGCAACTGCCAATGGCGCCAGGATTAAAATGCTTTCGGTCTCTCTTGGCCAGTTTATTCAATGGCTCATGATTCTAATTCTCAGGGCGACTCGTTGCTAGATTTGAGATATGAGATTATTTTTTGTTCGGTATTTACTTTCATTCTACCTTGAAGAAGCACCCAAACGTCCAAACGGAGGTATCCTACGGAGTAACCGTCAGATGGGAAAAAATTGAGAAAACCACCAAAAGCTGAAAAATAAGCAAAAGGTTTGTTTTCTTTGTTTTACAGGCTCATGAAATTATATCACATCTATCGCTAGTGTTTTAACGGACGATGGTGGTGAAAGCTACGTCTCATGGTACTGGATGTTAGGCCATATACGCAGCAGGATTGAAATACTCCAAGTTTCCGCCATGCGCGGCTTTGGCGCAGGTTCGAGGCCCTCAACCGGTAGTGGCTTCATTGAAATCCTGTCTCCCTAGCACGGCCTTCCTATAAGGACTGCGAGGGCCTACCATCTATTAACATGAGTCTCTGTAAATTTCTATGGAAAACAAGGAACATGCATATAGTATTATTGTTCGGACGATACTGCTCGATGAACCTTACAGGGTATCGTTACCGAAATGTCTGGTTTGAATAACTTGCGTATATTTTCTTGGGTACATAATGATTACAATGACTGGCAAGGAGACGGGGCTCCCAGGCGACTATACAGAGACTGGCAGGCAGACGGGGCTTCCTGGCGACTTGGCGACTGACTGCTCCCGATCAAAGTGCCTGGACAACACATCATCGCTCGTCTCGTGCGTTCGGTGCGTCAGCGCCCCTCGCGGCTCCCTGGTAGACCAACAGCGTTACCAGGCGCGAACGACTCAAACTATTATAATGTGTTCATTTTATGTTTGCGGGTGAGCTTTCGTGAGTTCCCGGACATTCTCGGAGGGTTTCGCTGACTGGGGAGAAGTAGTACGGAAAAAAGGAGCAGGAGCGAACTTAACTTTTACAAATTTCCATAGCTAGTCACTGAAAACGTATGAGTCATGAGTGGCACAAGTATTTTGGGCCCGGCGCCGAGACAATATACTTACACTTTTGGAAGGCATTGAGCGTAATCCTTTCACAGAAGCCCATGGCATTGTCAGCTACCACGCTGAATCGTAGCCACCGAGAGCGGAGGAAACTAATATGTTGTTGCTTTTTAAAGCATTCCCCGCGGAAAAAATGTGTTTTTGAATAAGAAGTTCGAGTATTGCGTTTGCTTACTTTCGTTGGTTTAGTTTGCAATCGTAAATAAATAGGGTGTATGAGCCAAATAAAGTAAATATCAAATATTTATGGTAAAGAGTTTTATGTAGCAAAGTAAATGCGAAGTAATTCGAGTATCTAATCGGAAAGATTCACGCTCAGTCTAGTTGCGATCATTCAAGCGAACGAAGAGTGAAGAATCTAACCCTTCTTGTCGTTACGTCACGGCTGGTTTCTCAGGCCTTGTCTCTCGGTGGCTACGGCTGAATGCGGCACCGTTGGGCATGCTTAAAGACGGACTAAGAGACTAAATACTACAAGGAGAACGCGTGAGGTTTGGCAACATTTCTCCAGTAGCAGATTCATGATGTTAACATAACGAAGGTGTGAGAGGAACTGAATTTCTGAAGCGCTAGGCCACGCCTGCTGTCTGCTGATTGGCTAAGGGAAAGTCACGTGTCGAGAAACTTTCCTTCCCCTAACCCCCACTTAATTGAGCCACGCCAGCTCACCCGCAAAGATAATATGAGTAGAGTCAAGTCGGTGGAGTGGTACGGAAAGTCGTAGTTCCGTGGTTCGAATTCCGGTACGGTGGGGACTTTTAACCCGTGGTAGTTTTCACATATTATTTTCCTTGTCTACATTTAATGCTTTTGGAGCAGAGATTAAAATAGTTGTTACTCGCGTTCTTTTAGCAAAGAAATTTAGATTTTTTAGGGAAAGCATTAGTATTGACATGAGATACTCCACTAGGGTTGCAAAATTGGTCGTTTTCTTGAGAGAACAGAGCAATTGCTTTCACGGTTCCCCCTACAATGTCTCATGGGAGTATGTCAAAACCGAAAAGGTAAGATGGAATACATTTTGCTATCCCTTCATTGTACCACTACTACCCGGGAAATATCAATACCCTAAATTTACGGTTATGTCGATTACTTCGTAATCATGACCTCCCCAAAAAAAATATTTTCACGCTAATTAAGTGAAAACGCTAATTAAGAATCCTTAGATATGATAGCTTTACTCCAAAAAAGGCCAAGTTTCACTTTTTTCTATTTTTGATTGGAAGACTTAAAACTTTAAAAAAAATTTACTCCATGCTTGTTCATTATTTATTACATGCCTGCGAAATTTTGAAATTTATCGAACGATGGCCCTCACAGAAAATTAACCTTAACAAATAATATCAAATATTACATCAGAATATCAAACCATTCCATGATATATTGGTATACTAACATGACAGAAAATGTGGGTGTTTTTTGATGCCTAAATAATCTCTGGATGTTACATGCATCTAAAAGACGAGAAAAGAGTGAAAACATTCACGAATGAAAAGTTTGGTAGATGGCTGCAATATGTAGAAGGCTTCATTATACATTTAAAATGAGTTTAATAAACTTCTACGAAAGGGGACCTTTTGGCGATAAATATAGGGCACTTTTAAGGCATGTTTATTAAGCAATGGGTACCTACATTTTATTTATTTGAACTTCATCTTCTCGATAATTCTCATGTATAGCAGATTCATGAAGCCTTCTCACATTTTAATTAATTGGTATTAAAAAAAACAGGAAGGCCTGTATCTCGTGTTTTTTATCGTCCAAGTAAAGCAATTTCGGCTATCTTCGCGTTGGAATGAGTAAGATGGACTATGACGAGGAAATGTAGGTAGCATGATGAAGATTCATCTTTCATCATTTTAGTTTTATATTTTCTTATTTCGTGGAGAACCCTTGGGATTTCCTCGCCTGGGCGGCAGGCGAAAGATTCTCGTGCAGAGGAATGGAGGTCAAAGTAGGGCCGACTCAATTTGCCCGTACGTTAAAGAGAACTTGACCTCGTTACCGTCCATGTGTTGCTCTTACGTAATAATCTCCGTCGCGTGCAGACATAGGTCATGCTGTAACGCTCCACTGCTCTTTTTGCGTACCTTAGCGTAGCTTCGAGCCGAATTCACACGATAGTACGAAATAACTCGAAAGACTTGCTAGGTAGAGACGGACAACCAATAAGATACGGAAGAATCTTGAGAGACGGTGGACTCTAGAAGGTATGGTATTTGGAGGAGGCGACCGACAGCTGAGGTCACTTGCACCATGAGGGAAGGGTATGGAAGGAAGGGTGGAGAGAAACCCGGCGTCGGAATTAGCCGGCTCTTAACGAAAGGCGCCAAGGGGACCACGGCTTTACGTCCCATCCGACGGACGGAGAGTTGCGCTTGAAATGTCCTCCACACACAACATTCAAGCAGGGATCGGGCAGTCTCTGAAAATACTCTGCCACTGCCGGGATTTGAACCCGAGCCCGCCGGGTGGGAAGCCAACACTCTAGCCACCACACCAACCCGATCCCCCGTGGACTCTAGATATAAGGTAAAACTCACTCATAACAAACCTCATGGGGATGGCCCCATGAGGCCCCATGGATGTTATATTTTATCATAAAAGGGATTTCGTGTGAAATTATATCCATAATAAAGGAGTTTCTCGTATTTGTCATTAGATTTCCCGAGTAAATCGTCTTTTTTTGAGCAAAGCAAAGAATTAACCTTTAAGAGACCAAAGAACAGTTTGTAAGAGCGGAGATTTCGTATAGTCCAGGGAAATTAACAATGGCGATCGTAGGAAAGTCCGGAATCACCTCGCTATAAGCGGGATTTCGTAACTGTACCTCCTGTAGGGAAGGATTTTATGATCAACGGTAGAACTATGTGGTTATGGCCACACGTTAGAATAACTGATGATAAGGTAAGGAACGGTTAAGTAGCGAAGATAGCCTTAATTTCTTTATAAAAGAGGGAATAATTTCCCAAGGGACCAAAGACTAGATCGTACCAGCGGAATTATAGGAAAGTCCAAAGTACTGGAATCACACCTCATTACATGCGTGGTCGTTAAAAGAGAGTTTTACTGTCCCTAAATATGCTAGAAAAAATCGCTTTATCAAAAGGAAATGGCATCGTTCACACTCACCAGAAATAACTGTTCATTTTAGAATTTTGGTTGACGGAAGGGTAAGATAATTTACTACGAAAACAAAATATTCCCCATTTAGTAATTTTCTCGAAAGTTTACAGTAAGGAAACGCGACATTTACCGCCCACTTTTCAATCGGTTGGTGACGTCACTGGAATTATTGTTTATTTAGTCGGTCAAATAAAACAGTTACCATGGGACTGGAATCTCTCGCGTGCCGAGATAGCTTATGCTGAAACGCTCGACTGCTCTTTTTTGGGCATCTTCGCGAAGATTATTAGGATTCATAAGGTAGTACCTCGCTATGCTAGAAACATTCGCTTTTTCACGAGAAAATAGGCTCATTCTTACGCACCAGAAATAGCAATTTATTTTTTTATATTATTGGTTGGATGATTAAGATAATTCATGACAAAAACAAATACAGTAGTCTCTCGTTAATCCGGCAGGTATCGGACCAGAGTACTGCCGGATCACTGAATATCACTAATAATGACGCAATTAAACGAAAGAAGTTATGTTTTATCGTATACGTAGATGCACATATTGAATTTTATTTTACATACATTAGTACATACTCGCAATTGAAGTTATAATCTAAAGTAAAACTAGAATAACTACGTTCCCCCTCCCTTTCCACCATTGGACAACTGTTTGTGCATGTCTCCTTTCTCAGTAAGCTTTACTTCCCCTATTTTCTGAGTTGAACTAGTCTCACTTGCTAAGTAGACTACTTTAAATTACCTAGCTACCCGCTTGATGGCTGCTTGTATAAAAACGCCGGATTACTAGCATGGAACAGTGAAGTGCCAGATTAGAGAGGCAGTACTGTAATCAATATTCAGCCATTTTCTCGTAAGTAAGATAACGTGAAATTTACCACCACATTTTTCCTGAGTTGGTGACGTTATTAGATTTCTGGCTCATTTACTCGGTCAAGGAGAACGTTTACTGAGAGATTGGAACCTTTTTCTTCACTAAAAAGCAACGAACCGCGCGAGGCCCATGCGTGAGGTCGAGGAGGAGCTGAGAAATCAGCCACCTGCTCGGTATGAGTGCGTGACGTCATCTGCAAATATGTTACTATTGGTAATTTTTTATCAAGAGTGGTTCCAGAAGTAGGCGACGACTTAAAAAACGGAAAAAATAAGTCCTTTTATCTTTCAAACTCGAGACGATGCACATTCTTATTAGGACGTATTAGCACTTTTTTTTACCAATGAATTGACATTCTTTAAAGCTACTTACAGGAATACCTGATGTCTACTTCTACGATTCCAATATTTTGTCGTATTTATGCTCATTTAAATTTTTGTTTCAAAATTAATAATAGTTAAATAATTAATTAATAAAAGTAATGAATAGTTTAATTTTTCAAAATGAAAAAGTAATTTTCATCTAACAAGCCCACTTTTAATGTATATTTTTCAATGGTTTTTTAAATTATTTATAGTGTTCGTACTCTCATCGTTATTTTGATATGTCGCTAATTTAAATTATATCTTTATTGGGATGCTAGAGTTTTGTCTTCACCGATTGCAAAACTTTAACAACCCAGCAGGTATCGTGTTTGCTTCATGTTCTAATTAGTGATTAGGGCTTCTTGGCCCGTTGAATAATGACTGAAACGAAATATGCCGGAAAATTTTGAGAAATTTTAATCTCTCTCATGGAGATGATACTGAAGTTCGCATCAGTGTGTGTACACGGAAGGAGGAATAGGTCGTCGGGATGAGAGACAGCGTGGGTTGGAGTGGGATTTTATGACGTGAAAAGGTGACGTATCCTTGACGACCGAGAGGGTGAGAAGGTTAACAGGGGTAGCGCAAAAGGGGAAGGGTAAACCCTGGATCTTTGGAGGGAAAAAATTGGTGTTTAGGGTGCTTTTCGGAGCTGTGATGGGGGATAGGGTCGTTGGGAGTTTGGAAAGGATTGAGGGAGTCCAAAGAAAATTGAGGGTAGAGAGAATGAAGGCTTGGAGAAGGAAAGGTAGTGTGGGTCAGACCTTTTTCCTTCTCGTGTCGTTCGGCGGATTCTCTGATACACAAAGGACGGCGCTCTCTCAGCTATATGAACAACACCCAATGTAGTCCCAGGTTCATTTTCTCGGGATAAAAAAAATGTCGAATCGAGGAAGATTTTTATACGCCGCTCCCATTCCGAGCCTTCTTCATTATTTTTCCCTCCCTATCTTTGAACTGAACTATCTTTAATCTGAAGTTAAAAATTGCGTATCAGTTAAAACATTTTGAGCATCCAATTTTAATTCCCTGTAAAATGCTGTGGCAAGTTTAACCCTTTGTATCACTCATGGGCGTACCCAGGTTCATAACTAGGGGGGGGATTAAGCCATGGTCTAGGGAGGGGGAAACCATGGTCTAGTGGGGGGCAAGCCATGGGATTTATGAGATTATTTCCATGAAAAAAATAGTTTTATTTTAATTACATATCTTATGCTAATATATATCATTTTTCGTGAGTTTAAATATTTGTTGAATACTTTCGTTTCAATTCAGTACTAATTTTGCTTAAAGACTTTTGCGATTTTTGCTTCTAGGGTGGGGCTGCTGTCCCCCTTCCCCCTTGTCCATCGCTGGGTACTCCCATGGGTACACTAAATTCACTACCGGTTATTTCTGAAGAGCCCAATTCTTCCTCTCAAACGGGGCGTATCAGATATGATACGCCCCGCCGCTACTCTATGTAGTTCTCGAAGCTGTCATCAGGTAATGTAGGTGATCAGTTTCTCATTATGTAGAATGAAGTCCGCTCTCCGTATAACAACCCGAAGCCATCTGTAGAGTAATCAGTAGGTATAATAATGTTATCATTATAAGAAAGTAATTTGTAAAGGTACGGGCGCCGATGAGAATATTTTGAATGAGCATGTTTATCATATGTGATACATATACATGCATTGAATTTATAAGTTTATTGAACCATTATTTATCATAAGTGATAGACATTCAAATTTTCGTTAAAAAATTAAAAAATAGCCGAATAAGCTAATAAAATGTAATTATTGAAGCGTTTCTAGATATATTTTATGGGAAAAATTTTTTTTCTCGTATTTAGAAATTCATGCAGTTGAGGGTTAATACACAGGACTTCATTGCTGTTAGAATCGCTTTAGTATACTTCACTTTTTAGTAAATTCACTAAAAAAGTAATATAACGGCGCAAAAGCGAGGATACAACAATAGAGTCAATCAACCATGTCGTTTCCATGCAAAACACGCACTGAACCTTTTTATTTCCTCAGAGTATATTTCTCAAGCAACGTTTCTAAAAGAAACATCGCATAACTAAAATGTATGAATCAGGAAATGGACTTGGCAGCAGCTGATTATCATTTTAATGGGATAATAACGCATTATATAACAATAACAGAACCCTATAAAATATCACGCATCTTCCCGTAGTTCGGATATGACAAAGCTAATATTTGTATAGGGATGATTAGTTGCAAAGTTATATGTTGCTTGTTCATTGTGTCTGACACTAGTTCCCACATTTTATATCATTCTGGAAGTTGCCAAACATACCTAATGATATGGTGCTGTGCAGCATCTTTACGTTACATAGGCAGGTAAAGACAAGTACTTAGGGTAAATCATTGGTTTGCTTGCATTGATATTGTAAAATATTATGATTATTTACTTTCTCGGGAATCGCATAAGTTACTGAGAGTTTTTAATTGTGTTCTTGTTATTATGGTTCCTTTTTTTTCTGTTAGATTTTGTTTTTTGTTAAGTTAAGAATTCAATAAATTTTTGTGGTATATCAAATGCGACTAACTCGATTTTCTTTTTTTTTCTTAGGTACATGCTTTTGCTATGTTGGTTATGCTATGATATGGGAAAACATAGCTATCTTTATATTTTATCGTTTTTCTGAATAGCTGCATATTTTTCAATTTATGTGCCTGCAGATTGAATCTAGTGTTTTTGTTCTTACGGATTTTTGATACATGCTTTTGCTATTTTTGTTATTCTATGATATGGGAAAACATAGCTATCTTTATATTTTATCGTTTTTCTGAATATCTGCATATTTTTCAATTTATGTGCCTGCAGATTGAATCTAGTGTTTTTGTTCTTACGGATTTTTTAATAAATATTTTTTGTCTATCTTCTGATGAGAGAATAAATAAAATGGCGCAAAACATAACGATTTTGAATGTATTGAATACTAGTGCTGCGACCTGGAAGCAATGTTTCGTTGATTTTTTTCCTTATATGTCATCTCAGTGCTTTCTACGGATGCCCCGGGTTTATTGGTGGAAAAATGTTGGTCAATATTGATTTTTGGAGAAAACGATTGTTAATCGAAATGAAATGCACGAATTTTAAATAAAAATCGAAATTCGAACCAAAATATCGTTTGGTCGAAAAAATCTACGGTTCTTAAAAAATAGCTTGTACAGAAATATGTTTATTATTCTTTCTAAAAATCCTCAAAATGCACATTTGTGTAGGAGAAAAAATCTACTTAGGATACAACCTTAAATTATTAGTACTAAATATTTATAAATGCACCCACATTTAAGTTTCGGGAACAACGCTTGGTACACGAAATGGTCAAGATCCAAGTCGAAAAATCGAGTTCGGACTGAAACTCGAATATTATGGATCGATATCGATTACCTCGATCTTTCAATATTTAAACTCGATTTTCGATTTAAATCGAAACCGATTTTTTCGTCACTATTCGGGTATTACCAACGGCGGTTGGGCATCAATCGGAAAGATAGGAACGAAGGTAATCGGAGGAATTGGAGTTTGCCGGAGGATACGGAGGTTTTCGTAGCGGTAAGTCAAGCATGGATACGTGCATTGAGTCCTAAAATTTACTGATGCGCCATGTTTTCAGCGAACTGTATATTTACTGGCAACACTTTTATGCGCGATAATTATTACATTTGATGACCGGCCGGTAAAATTTTTCTCTGACCTGTTAGGGGATAAATCATTGGCCACGAAAATGAGGAATCTCATCGATTCAGAGCCATTTTAGACGCTTATTCAGGAAGAGTTTTTTTAGCTTTACGTCAATCAATTGACCGACCAAAAAATTATGGATTCCATTAATCGTTATGTATATTACCAAAGTAAAACTTTCATTTTATTCTATAGGTACAAGGATATTTTTTGCACTTAACAAACTTGCATTATCTCAAAAAAATTTAATAATATATCTCATAGAATAATCAAATTCGAACATTAATTATTTACGTTTTCCAGTTGCGCCGGATATAATTGTACCGTTCGTGAAATAAATAGAAAGACATTTGGGTGACATAATAAATTATTAAACTGTCATCCACACAAAGAACCTGCGGAAATGTTATCACCTATCCTTCGTCTACCGCCTTCATCTATTTCAGTCGTTATTTTGAACATCCAATAGTTATTTCGTGTAAAATGTCTGTAGCAAGTTTAAACAACAATACTTCATTGCAACACCATATAAATAATAGGTCACGCATCTTCCTTACGTTTGGATAGGATAAAGCGATTTTTTTGTATGATTAGTTGCAAATTTACATGTAGCTAATTAATTATTGGGCCTGACACTAGTTTCCACATTTAATAATATCAATCTGACGGCTGCCAAACAACCGTAATGGTATGATGCTTTACAACAGCTTTACATTACAGTGTACAGGTAAATACAAGTACTTCTCTAAAATCATTGGTTTCTTTTGCTTCTATGAAGAAAAATATTAATCTTTCATGATGCACTCTTCCATAAAACTTAAGGGAAGATTTAATTTGAATAAAACTCCTCATTGTGAAGATTCTCACTTCAAAATTCCGTTCAAGCTGTTTATCATGTCATATAGGATAAATAAGAGTGTACCAATTAAAAAATGTTATTTACATTATTATCAACTGATTGATGACTTAATTGTTTCGGATGCCATAGTTTTTTTAAATACGTTGCCAATAACTACGAGGTACTCTACCTCCTTTGCAAATGTGCGTAACTCTCTGATTATCGTGCGCTATGGTTATATCTTGCTGACTTTTTTGTGTATCTAATGAACTTGATTACCAAACCTTGAGCGTTGAACCAAACATTAATTGAATAGAGTGTTTAGTATGTAAAATATTTCAGTTTTTTGTGAGATCGATGATATTATTCTTTCATTAGTAGGTATATTTTCACCTGATTGTAAAGATTGGATATTGGGTTTGTATTTCACTTGGTGTAATAGAACACTCTTTCCTTCGGGTGAATTGTTGATATTACACGCTGCACTATGTGAATAAAATTACTTTTGGTTGAAGAAATTGATGGTATTGAGCCATCAAAGGAAACGCGGCCGTTGGACAGAAATATATTGAACTAAGGCGCAGTTTTCTTTGCCTTTTTTTTTAATTCTTCGCCTTTCAATATTTTCCGTGACCCAGTTTCTGGGGTTACTACGGCACCAATTAGCCTAAGTCACGTTTATCTAGACCTCTCTCATGCGCTTCGAAACTTCCCAAAATTGCTTTTTACTCCTTGAATCTATTTTATATTCTATCTCACGGTTCGAGCAAAGTTTAAAGCGGCATCTTGCGTTGCGTAAGAAATATTTCATATAAGGACGGAGTGGGATCCACCTTTTATGCTTTGATCAAAAGGGCCGTTTTTTAGTAAAATTTTGCACGCAAAAAAAAATGAACTCTTGCGCCAGATTGCCTCGCCTGGTGATTGCGATTCATGAGCAGCGTGAGAAGGACAGGGTTGAAGGCGGGAGCACTGTGATGTATTTCCGCAAGGTTAATCTGTTCTCGCGCCCTTACCGTAGTCACTCGTTTTTTTCCCCCGATCCTCTATTTTTTTCCCGCTGAATCAAATGCATGCCTGGAGGAAGCGGAGCCACGTCAAGAGAAACTAATTACAGCAGGTCGCGTACCAACGGCCTTTGCTTTTTGGATGCCAGACTCTTTCAGGGGAGCTTTGTTCACTGCTCATTATCAGTGGAGCGGCTATTTTCCCCTACTCTATCAACTATCTCCTCGAATATTAAAAACGGAGGAGCAGAGGAAGTGCTGACGTCTGCACCATTGAGTCCAGTACTCGTATACATCACTTATGAGCTCAGGACTCACGAGAAATATCAACATTCTGGACATTAATATTTGCTGTATTTGGGCTTATTTTCCAGTGAAATTTTTTTTGCAATTCAAGTCACAGAGGATGGGCCGACGTCTTCACCATTGATTCCATTACTCAGATGTGCAGTACATATCGAGTCCGGTACACTTATGAGTTCAGTGCTCACGAGAATATCAGGCTTCGGGACTTAAATTGTTGCTATCTATGGACTTCTTTTCCAGTGAAATTTTATTTTCAATTTCATCGTAAGATGTTTCTAACGCATATACACTTTTCATTTGAATGCTCTTCAATAATCTTTACCTGAATATTTTTTCTTGGCTCTTAGGATGCTAGCGTAGCATTGTGTAGTGGTCATCTACTATTTTCCACAGTCATCATTAAATATCCTCTAGAATATTAAAAACAAAGAAATAATCATAGGAAATTGGCTGACGTAAGGCACATAGCCAGATATTATCTTCAGGAAGGGGGGAGCCTGGGTGATATGCGAGTTGCCCGTACATGTTATTTGTGGTCATTTGCACGCATCGGAAAAGCTTACATTTAATCATACCAGCTGTAAATTTTGCTTTCAGAATGATGGAAGTTAAAAATAATTGTAGGTTAATTTCAGACATTATAAAATGTAGCTTTATCAAAAAATGTAGCGTCAGAGGATAAATTCGCCTAGCTTAGCAATGTCCTCAGCAGATGTACCGCGGGTAGTTCCCACAAAGGAAAAAATCGGGGGTGAGAGAAGCTTAAACCTCCAAAATACCCCTGAATCTGAAGTCATTATTAATGAGGTGGTAATGACCATGCATTTAATGTTAGATTTGATGCATAAACGGTTCCTTTGAATTATTGAAATTGAACGTATTTGAGTAGAGACTTGCGTGTTAATTATTGTTGTCAACATTTTTCCCATCAAGCGTTCCATAAATCAGGAATCAAGTCAGAAAAAGAAACCTATGCCATTTCTTTATAATTCTTCACCTCAGTCTGTACTGGCTCCTTATTCCGAGTAACTCGCATAGAGATGAAAAAATGCAAGTATGCCATTTATTTATAATTCTTCACCTCAGTCTGTACTAGCTCCATATTCCGAGTACCTCGCATAGAGATGAAAAAATGCAAATGCCTAACATAAAATTCGAAAAAAAGAACGATTTCATATTTTTTAAAGTAAATCAATGGGTTAGATTTATGTTTTCTTAATATATATGTTTAATCCTCATTTATTCCTAAAATTATAGTAAAACTGGGTTGAATTTTTTTATGATGGTTAAAAAAAATGTTTTCTATGCATATTTTTGTATTATTCTGGAAACTGAATCTATCTTCATTCCCTGAATTAAAATAATTATTCCCATAGTTTTTATGGTTTTATATGAAAGTGACGAGAATAACTTCATGGTCGACTATTAATCATGGAAAATGATGGAAAACAGTAGCACAATAACTTGGTTTTGAGTAGTAGTAAGTGGATTTCTCATGATTATTGGTAAGCAAATAATTTTTGCCGATCATCTCCTTAAGTTCTGAATTATTTGAAAATTATTTACTATTGGCACAAAAAAAGGTAAAAGGCTGAACTTTAAGTATTTGAATAAATACCTGCCGAGGCTCAATATGGTCGTGTAATATATCGTTTTGCTCATTATTTATTTGAATACAACAATGAATCATTAAACATTATTTAACCGTAAACGTTAAGCTTTACTGTCAAAATAGTGAAGAAGAAAACGCGGCATTGTACAATACCAAAACGGCGATTTTCGTCTTTTATAAATGAGGAACAACATAAACATTTCCTTACATGAAAAGCATAGAATCGTTTTTTATGTATATAACACTTAACATCGATATTCATTTTCTTTTCTACACCGCGGAAATCAAAATCTACCTTTCGTCCATTTTAAAAATCAAAGAATGGGTAAAATTCAATTTTTTAAAGTTATTTGTGGTGCGAAGTGGTATTCTTTCTATAAAAAAATACAATACAATCCACCAATCCCGTGACGAGATGAAGAAAACGACCGTTTCGCCGTTCCCATAGTTTTTCGTATGTTCTTCTTCACCCTTTCGATCGTACAAGCTAAACGTTTACGTTTAAAGAATATGCAATGATTTATTGTTGTAGTCGAATATAGAATGAGTAAAACGATATATTACACGGCCCTATGGAGCTTCGGCAGGATGTCATACAAATGTTTAAAGTTCAGCGTACTACCTTTTTTGCGCCGTTAGTAGCTCAAATTTGGCTCAGCATTTTACTCCTGCATATAAATAAACGTATACAAAGCGAGACAGCAACTAAATCTAAACTGTAGTCCTTCTCGTCTGAAGAGATTGAGAAAACTGGTATGTAACTGGGATAATAGCGTAGCAGCTGCAAATTTATAGGAGTTAACGTGTACAAGGTTCCTGTTATTTGAAAGGCAACACGTTTTAGAAGAGTCAGAAAACATTCTAAAGGGAAACGTTCTCTTTAGAGAGAGAAAAACGAGGGGCAATTACTCCGAACTTCTTTGATAAGTCTCAGCGTTGTAGCGTGTGATTGTGCATTTAGTTACGAAGAACCGTCATTAAGAAAGTTAATATTTTCCACGTGTTTCAGTTTATCCTATCGCTGCTTTGTTATGAATTTCCTTTACACCTTTTAGCGATGTATTTTCAGTCAGGCAAGAGTATTATCTCCATCTTTTCATGAAAAATATTTTCGAGCGCTACGCATTCTATTGGGATAGTAAGCTTCATTTGTTTCATCATCCAACAGCCGTGTCATAGCCTTAGCAGCAATCAATATCCCAACAATATCCAGACAACGTTTTTCGCGTCAAGATATGACATCTGTGCAAAATCCATGTTAATCTAATTAACGTTGCATGGGTATCTGTCAAATATCCGAAAGACCCACAATACAACGTTGCAGTGATGTCCAACAGTGGATATGGAGGTATCTCCATATACGAGCATCTCTTATATACGAGGGTGCATTGAAAAGTAAGGCCTACAACGACGCCATTTCTGAACACGATTCACTAGGCAAAATTAGACTACAGCAATGCAATCCTTGGTTCGTTTTCCATAGTGCAGAACTATCCACGTGATATTAAGCCGCTCAGTCGCTGCGTAGCAGTGATTTTGGATGGAGCTCCCGCTTTGCTCGCCCGCCAGGTGCCAACTACGCTTAGTCATTCCATTTTTTAAATAAAAAATGTTTTTACAGATAGCATTTTGTCACCAGTTTATGAAAGTGTACGGTGAGAAGTGTATGGCCATCAAAACATTGGGAATTAAGGGCCGAGAGTTTTCTGATGGTCGGGAAAACGTCCATGATGAGCATCGGTCGGGTAGGCCGAGTTTGGCAGAATAAAAGGCGGCTCGAATTGACGATATGGTGCGCAATAACCGGAGAATAACCCTTAATGAGGTAAAATAAGGTCTTAATGAAGAGTGCGGCTACTTCTTTGTGCAGAATAATGTGTCGAAGGTCTTCGGTAACAACAAGATGTCCGCCAGGTCGGTCCCTAAGCAGCTCATCTATGAACACAAGAAAGAGCGCGTCCACATCTGTCTCATCAAACGATCACGCCACTCAATGAATTCGGTTGGGATATCATCGACCGCATCCCGTACAGCCCGAAAGATGCCCCTTTTTAGCGACTACCACCTTTTTCCCGGTTTCAAAAAAACTCCTTGGAGAACAAATTCTTATCACACGAGGGAGTTCAAGACGCAGTCGTCAGTTGGCTTCATCGACGCGGCGGGAGAGTGTTGCGACGCCGTAATTGAAAAGCTGGTTGCAAGAATGCCAAAAATAATTGATCGCCGAGGCGACTACGTAGAAAAATATCTATGCTCAGTAGAGCGGATCGGAAAAATCGATTTTATTTTTCAAATCCATCTGGCCCAGGGAAATAAAGTTTTGAAACCGATCAAAAATAAGGCCTGAAGGCTTTGAGACCTCTAGGTGAACCCCTGACCCTCGCTCGAATGCAATTTAGGGGGGGAGGGTCAAAATTCGAAAAATATAATATTTTATGGCCATTCTCCATAGATATTGCCGAGTTACTGCCCTTATAAGGCAAAAATTTAAAAGAGGCCTCTTCATTGACCATATGCTCCTTGCCTGCGATCTCGGATCTAAAAATATTTCATCACTTCTCTAAAAGCTTGCCTAAATTGCATTTGAGCGAAGGGTCAGGGGTTCACCTAGAGGTCTCAACATTTTCAGGCCTTTTCTTTGATCGGCCCCACAACTTTTTTTCATTGGGCCAGACGAATTAGAAAAAAAATCGATTTTTCCGATCCGCCCTGATGCTTTCCAATGATGTACGCAAAGTTGACAAGAAATTGCTTTTCGGTTTTTTTTTAATAGGAGACCTTACTTATCAATATACCCTCGCACTTCATAACATCTAATACTTAGATATTTAAATAAATAAAAGATCGTAGCACTTTTCCACAAGATTTTGTACGCAGTAAACTGCTACGATATTTCATTTATTTAATTATGTCTAACTTCCACCAATTGAAGCCTGAATCTGTTGAACTTAATAAGTAGATATTTAGAGTGCTTATTATGGTTTTTGGTAATCCCCAGACACACAGAAAAACATTTTTGCTCTTCTGTTCTGTACAGAAAACTTGATATTTATGGGTACTGTTTGGAATAACAGTTTTTCAATATCACGGATGTTACACCTTGGATATTTATGCACCGTTATTTTTACAACTCGTCTTCAATATTACAATATGTAACGCTATCAAAATATTCATCGTGTTATGACAACGTGTTTCGGATATATCAACCTAATTTAGGTATCCAGTGGATATCGTCTGCTGCTTGGGAGTTTAGTTTGCATGAGTTCTACGAAGCGGAAGAAGCGTTAGAGAAGTTAGATTGAGGCCGTCGATAATACGTCTCGGTTTAGCTCCGATGGAAAAGAGGGTGGAAAGCAGCGCAAGTGGAAACCAGAAGAAAAAAATATTTCGTAGACGACATGGTGGAGAGTGGGTCGAACGTAAAAGAGGATGGTTGCGATGCAACGAGTGTAATGAGCCGCGTATCCCGGAAACCGATTGACGGATGAATTATCGAATTTATCGATTCGGTTGTTCTATCGCCTGAGAGGAAGACGGGAGTGGATGGGGGAAATGGAACATGCTCCCTGTATCCCTATATCTAACAGAAAAATTCGGATCACGCCATGTTGAATGGTGGTGTAAAGCAGAGAAAAGACGTCGAGCAACCTAGGGACATAACGAAATGCTTGAGTACATGTAACTGCGTTAAGGTATGGTGGATTCTTTGTAGCCACTAATGATGTATATATTTTATTTTGAGATGCAGGAATCTCTTGAATCAACGTATTGATACATTCTACCTTCCGTTTATCAAGTTATTCATGTCTTTTTTTAATTTCATAATTACTATATTACCTATATATTTATTGAATGACTTGTTTATAGTCCAAGTAACACAATCATAGATGTCGGGTTATGTCTGTATTATTACACAGCGTAACTTAATTTATAATGGAATTTACAACAAGTAGAAATCTTATTAGAGCCCAAGAATGTATAAGAAGTGTCTTAGGATATATGCACTGTTTTCAATTTTTTTGTAATCCAGTGTAAAAGACGCAGATTCGGTATATATTAAAGTTTTAGGAAATTTATATTACCATTTCTGGAAATATTCATTTAAGTTTATGAATCAAGTTTTGTGAATAGGCGATGGTATTTTTTAGTTTACCCGACAGGAATGAAATATGCCGCAATAGGAATCGATAATTTTACACTTACAATAACGAGAAACGTGTTAAGGGTTTTTATTGCTTACACTAATTTAAATAAAATAAAAACTTTGATAATTATATACTTTAAAATTTTGACATTGATATTTTATTGAAAAATATTGATAAAAATAGAATGTATTGGCCCTGATCTACCTCCCCCTACCCCACATTCCCGTGGCTTTTAAAACCTGGAGAGGACTCAACCCCACCCCCGCCACCCTCCCAACTTCCACCCTACTCCCCCCACCTAAATTCAACCCCCCCTCCACTCCCTCTAGTTTGTAAGACTATCTCAAGTGTTACCCTCTAATATATAATATGGTGCCCCAATTCATTCCTCACCAGAAGACGACGTTAACCGTCGAAACCATGGTCGTGTTTTAATAAAGATTCCGTGGAAAAACAAAGTTTACAAAAACTTTGTAGTTTTATTCGTCCAAAATGTTCGGAAATTTCCACGAATTATCGCCGGAAACCACCAACTGTAAAAATAGGATATTGTAAAAATTTTGGTATTTTTTTCCTCTTAGCACTTAAGATTTAAACCAGGGTTGGTCGGTGAAACGAAAAGAAAGGCAAAATCAGTACAATTTCAATAGTTCCGTTCCAGATAGCGGAATATATAAATGAAACGAAATGGATTTTAGGGAGCTAAACTCGGGGTCGGAACGAAATCGGAGTCAAAACTACTTTGGGTTGAAACTAAAGTAAAACTCTGCGACGAAACGAAGCGCAGACAATGTTTCGCACCGCAGGGATCACGTGCTTCATCTTCGAACAGTTTAGTTTCGACCCACATACTGAGTGAGAAGTTTGGTTGAATGAAGTAGAGGTTCGGCCTACCGCCATTAGATGCATGAGGCACTCCTATTTTTATCACTAAGGGGAGAACGGTGAACGCAAACTGACCATTCGATTTTTAAGCTCAATGTTTTAACCTCTGTTAACAAATGTCAAACGTAATTGGTCGAAACTATTCTCCCTTACCCCCCTCCATTCAACTTTTGGGAACGAAAATTAACTATGAGCTGCGAAGTTTCGATCAATTTAGTTTCGATCCCGGGAGTAAAGTTTCGTCCCGGGTCGAAACTAAACTCCTTGGTGATTTTAATTTCGTGCGGGAAAGAAACTAAACTTGGGCCTCTTGTTTTTGTTTCCCTCGGGATCGAAACGAAACATTATCGTATCTTTTCACTTGCCAACCCTGATTTAAGCATGTCATTCGAGGAAATGATATGACACTGCTCTACTGTTCTAGATTCAGCGCAAAAGGTTGTTGTCAATCATTTTCCCATATTGGCGGCTGGAATCAGTTTTTTGACGCTTTATTACCGGGACCTCTATGTTCTAGCTCTGAGTGGAAGCACTCTATTCGGTCAATACTGTGCGTCTATTTCAGAGGCCCTAGCGGCGCATTTTATAGTCGGAAGCGTAATGTTGAATGGGGCGGATCCATTAAACTTTTAGAAGCCGGAAGTCGGTCTAATGAGTCTAGCGATGAATAAATACGTATCGAGTTGCGATTCTGGGGAGGGGAAAATCCGCCCGTGTTCAATCGACGGTAAAACATGGCAGCCTTCCGTTTCGGCAAATAAATGACTGGTGGTGGTACGTGGAAAGGTAAAACACGTGCAATCGAAGACTCTGGGCGGAGATGTAAAACATCGCGGATATTGGAGATGGAGGGCTAAATATATGGAGAGGAAAAGAAACGTTATTAGATCGGCTTTATCGTTATCGAACAGGAGAGAAGTTATAAAAGCACCAAGAGGCATTCATTCCTAAACCGAAAAATATTTTATGCTGATAGGACACCTATATATAATTTTATTCGCTCTGAGAGAGAATCGGTGACCTTCGATGGGAATATATCATAACTCTTACTTACTCAGTGATTCAGCCCTTCGGTTGGCTTAGATAGAGGAGGATATAGGTCACTTAAGGTATCATCAAACTTCTTAATAAGGAAGTATTTAGCAAGTGCAAAAGCCCGCGGCAACAAGTATGGAGTTATACGGAAAATGATTTCCCCTTAGCGATTCAACTGAAATGTTCTTCAGAATTATGAAGATGGAGCTCAACCCAGACTAAGCCACAGGCACATGAATAGAACATTTTCAGGGTAGAGGGCTCCAGTTCCTTTTCTTAGGGAACCATCTCTTTCTTTCACGGCTTTCTTTGGTGGTTTTATCTTGATACTGAAATATTGGAATTACCAACCTCGTAACGAGGATGATTGAATCGAAGTAACTAATAAGCTGAAATAAATCTTTGTCGAATATCATGTCAATAAATGTGGCCGGGGTTTCTTGCGACTTAATCATTATTCATTTGGTCGAGCCATTTGGTTTTCATCACTATTTTTGCCTTCTTATTTTCCATCCTTAAATTTTCTGCAGTTAGTATCGTCCATGTTCGCACATTTATAAGTTTATGCTATATAAAGGCCCAAAATTTACATTAATTATCTCATAATCGCAATTATTGTAAAGGAAATCATTATTTCACCAGTTTACCTGTGATCGGACTGAGAAACGATCGCATTGACATGGATAGCTAAGATGGGCTTTCTAACGACGGTATAGTTCAGTGAGGAATGAAATATTGAGGTCGTTACCTTGATAAGGAGAATGCTTGAATCGAAAAAATTAAGGATCCAGAATTGACGAGTGTTAATTAATCCAACATATATCAAGATGTGGTCGATGAAGCTCTTAATTTTTTAGTGCGACTACCTCTTTTAACCTTCTTTTTTTTACAAGGTTTTTTATTGCTCACTCCGATTAATCTTTTAAAATTTCATCATTCTTTCGCAATGGAAGGCTTCCAACTCATACTTTTCTGTTGTACTAATCGTCAGTGCTTCCGTAATTCATGCTGCCATTTCTTTTAAAGGTCTTAAAATTTTAAATTGAAGTGGACACATTCTTTCCTCTCAATCTGCCGTATTTTGTCTATTTTGGTATTTAGGGTAAATAGAGTACACTGATGTTAAAATTTACCTGCGTCTCAAATATGAAAATATTACATCTTAGAAAAAATTCGGAAAAAATATTAAGGAATTTGAGATATTACCAAACGTTGCCCAGGGTCTATTATTTATAACCTGAATATTTTTAGATGATAGTACAAGATTGAAGCGAGTAATCCGTCACCAAAAAGGGAAGAATGCATCTTCTTAATGATCTCGTAGACATAATTATGATAGATGAATGTCATTTACTTTGCCGTTATACCCTTGGGTCGAACCGAGATACGATCATATTGAAATGGATTGCTTAAGATAGACTTGTCGGAAGACAATATCGTTAAGTGAGGAGTGAAATATTAGAGTCGGCGACCTGATAAAGCGAATGGTTTAATCGAGGTAGAATGGATATTGGAAGGGAAGGGATTTGATCGAAATGAAATGGGATGAGGAAGTGATGGAGGATATCCTGGAGCGAAAAAGGCCGCCCTTTGGCAGGAACAGGGCCGATCAAGAGGAAGAGAAATACTGGGGTGAGATGCAACGCATTTCCAGGAAGAGAGAGAGAGAGAAGATGACGGATAAAAAAAGAATAATATTATCGAGAGGAAGGGAGTTGCCACCCGGAAGAGCCATTAGGTAGATGAAAGGTGTGAAGGCCGTAGGAGGAGGTTTTTTTTCGCGTGGCCTTCCCGAATATTTTAAGGTTCCCTGGACAATTGGTCGTAGTGGTTTCCTATCGATCGGAAATTCTGCTCCCCAATCTTTCCCCGCCTCTTCGCCGCCCACCTCTCTCTCCCGAATAAATTCTTTCTCACCAATGCCTTCGCTCCCTTAAGCCTATCCCGCAATATCTATCTTAAGAGGTCTTGTCAATCCAGTGGCGGATAAATTTGGGGGACAGGGGGCGCCCCCTCCTCTTGAGGGGTTGACCGCATTTCCGAACGTTGCGAACCACAATTCGCGATTCCAGCCAAGGGAGACACCACCTGGCGGAGAACGCTCGAAACAGAGGAACGATGGTCATGACGCGGTAGTGCTATGAGGAATAGTGTATATGAGACCTTTACACTGTTTTATTGACTAGTTACGGGGTGATACCTACTTTTTGGTTTCAAAGCAATTATTACCGTTACTTGAGGTTAAATATTCTGTAATTCTACGACCTTGTATTAACTGCAGCACAAGTGGAATTGTTTCAAAGCGAGGCGACGGCTGTTGTTCCCGCACGTAGGTAGGAGCAGAAAGCTCTTGCTTAGGACGATTTTAATGGAGATACGTTGGTTTTACATGTCATAGCTATTAATATAGTGTTATTTAAATTGAAAATCGTTCATGTGTCAGGTTACGCAGAAAAAAGTAGAAAAATAGCGTATATCCAATGCATCAAAGTATCCGATATCCGTGATCGCTGTTTTCAAGATTTTCAATATAACATACTCAATATTTACATCGCCATTATTATGATCGGGATGGTATTTGCCCGTGTTAGTCTGATAAATGTGTTTTTTCTTCTGTGCGCGATGTGCTATTGAACAATTTACCTAAAGTTGCTGAATATAGTAACTCTAGATTTACGTTAAGTTTCAATAGCAAGGAGGATGAACCTACTGTACCATTGAACGTTTGATTTTTAACAGCGTCTCACGATGTAAATTAGTAATATATGCACTATGGTAAACATTGTTAGCTTATTTTGATTGATTCCAGGTGTCAATTCGAAGTCATACATAGTCACAGAACATAGTGATTTCAGACAAGAAATGGACGACTTTCACCTATTCAAGGCAATGCCAAGTTTCATTTCGACTTTGAAATGTAATAGTGGGCAAAGAAACTTAGTCCCCAAATTCCTTTCCCCGTAGACAGTTACAATAACTCATTCAACCGATTATTATTTAACTGTGACACCCAATTTAAATTCAAAACCTAGCCAATTTCATGTGATGCTCTGTCAAATAACCATAAACTGGTGTTAATAAGATTGCTTTAAGTAATATTGTTTCTACAGAATATTACAAAGATAATATTGCAATTCCTTTCTATGAGGTAGCCGAACGACTAAAACTAATATTATTAAGACAAGTACAACATATCATACTATGACATAATTCATGTAAAAATATCAGGTAATTCAGTTTCCTTCTAACCATCAGCAGTTGGATATCTAAAATATGCATTGTTTCTCTGTATGGGGTGTGTTTAGTATTGAATCCACCATAGTAGTTTAAAATTTGCTTTGTACCCTTTCAGTTGTAATCATTTACACTTTATAATATGGATGCCATATAACTCTGTTAAATTCGAGAATATAGGGCATACTAGTTCTGAATGCAATACTTTGAGCAAATGAATGTGTTTTTGTTACTCAAAGCAGACGATTTATAGAACCTAACATACATACGAGCCTTTTACAAATTATTAATTACAACCTATTAATTACACCAACTTGTATATTTTCATCTGAGGAATTATTTAAAAAAATTATTAAATATAGCTAAATTAGTAGTAGTAGACATTATTTATCTGAAACCTTGCTGTTCAGTAACTCGTATGTACATACTTCAACATGGTGATAAAGAATGAAGAACTATCGTCTCCATGATTTTACCAAGAACAGGGAATCAACAGTAAAGATCCTTAAGTCGTCCTTAAATTTCTAAATCATACCAAACAATTTCATTTCCCAATGGTAAATCACATCACATCACTATTTAGTTCATTTCTTATCCGGAAATATGATAATAATATAGGTGAACACAGCAATCCACATCACTGAAGCAGACGGCTGTGGCACGCAAATACAACATGAAAACTGCCTGAAATGGATTATGGTTCCATGTATTGAAGCGGCAGATTGTGTATAAAATACTATTAAGTTCTTTTGTAGTGTTTTCCATAGAAATGGCTAAGAAGTAACGCGATGCGAGTCGGATAGAGTCGAGAATCAAACCTGACTCCGTAATGATTAGGTACATTATTAACACCTTTAGTTTTATCGTCAAGCAGTTTTCTTCAGTTCTAGATCTTCTTACGGACGAAAGAAGCCGAGAAATACACCGTACGAAGGTTTTAAAAGAATATTTCTATCTTATTAGCTCTTTATATTATGGTTTATGTTCTCTCCGTACGCCAAAGCTTTATGATTGTTTTGATTTTACCATCACTCTGGCGGCCATATTGGAAATTGACGTCACTGACAGCAGCGCCGCCATCGATCATTTGAGTCTCGAATAGAGTAGTTTCCTTCATCAAAGAAAACGAAGGCATTGATTGCGATTCGTTACCTACCATTCGTGTATTCATAATATACAAAATATTTGGTTTTAGAAATCCCAGTTTAGACGAATGGCAATGGTCAATTTTAACTGCATTTGAAAAAGGCCAGATTGGCGCCCATGCGATGCCACTCCACGTGACGTCACAGGGCCTAGATTCTATACGATAGGAGTGTTACATCGTCTGAGATTACCAATGCATGCATGAGGCACAGACTTCAGGGAAACATCTCTAATAATCACCTATTAAAACTGGCTATGGTCGGAAAGCTTCCTTCGTTTGATAAGGTATTAATAACCCTTATTTAAGCCAAGCGCTACCTGCTAGCAGGGTACTCGCCGATGCATCGCATCGGCACACACATCCTCGCCCCAAGGTCACCTCACAATGCGGCAGCGGTAACCAACTTAGCCATCGCGTTTTCACGTGCTTGAAAATTTTCAACTTTCATTTAATCGCGATAAATAGATATCGTCATTTAAAAATCTAAAAGCGTGAAATGCATACTCCAGAAGTACTAATTTCTTGATTTGGGCAGTAAAAAAATAATAGGAAACCACCCTATTGTTAATTTTTTATATCATAAGATAGCACTGTCTTGTATATGCGTATGATCAGTATCTATATAAAACCATCTTAAACTTTGCATGTAACTTGATTATTTTGAAACGATTTTAATTTCTCCTGGTATATACTATTGACGAATTCTTATCGGGTTCTCAACCAGGTTAATTCTGTCGTATAAGCCAACGTTTCACAAGACGACTTGTCCACCATCTTCAAGGCCGTATTACTCATTAAAAGTCCAATTTCACAATAAATTGAAATTGGACTTGAACTAAAGTAATTGTAAAATTGGACTTTTGATAAATAACACGGGTTTGAAGATGGTAGGCAAGCCGTCTTCCGAAACGTCGATTTATATAGCATTATAAACTGACGTTTCGAGGGACGACTCCCTTCCTCGAGGCCGTGTTACTCATTGAAATTGTAAATTGAAGTGAAATTGGGCTTTCAATGAGTAACACGGCCTTGAAAATAGAAGACAAGTCGTCTTCCGAAACGTCGATAGTTACGATATTATAAACCGACGTTTCGGAAGACGACTTGTCTCCCGAGTCAAGGCCGAGAGAATTAACTTGGTTGATAACCCGAGAAGAATTCGTCAGTTGATTATTTTTCATTACGATAGAAGTATAGGTATTTCAAAATATTTATTTCGTCCCCCTTGAGTTTTTTCTGTATCCCACAGTGCGTCAATTTTGCTCGCCCGGTCATTTTTGGCCAATTGATAGCAAAATGTTATTATATATTGCTGACGTACTACGTAAATAAGATATTATGAAGAGTACATGGTGTTGCGAAATTTTAACAATAGAACTATCCGCAGAAAACTGGAAGTACTTACTTCATAATAACTCCATCCGTTTCCTTTTAAGCCCTCCAAAAGCAACTACATTGCAAGATACCATTTCCGCTCATAGTTATAACCAATTCATTACCAATCTACAAAATAATTTTATACCCAGGCTCGGGGCAACAAAAATTCATTACTTACAGACATTTGGAAAACGTCAAATCCAACAACATATACACAGCCTCTTCAAGCAACTCTTCCATGAGTCGTATGTCTTTCACTCTTCTAGGATTTAGATTTTGTTTTTAATTGAATTGTTCAAATCATTTAATTATTGTTGAACATATTCGTACATAATTTAATAAAAAGAATGAGACATGAGTCAAAAGAATAATATAAAATAATGAAAATGAAAATTTTGCTACTCGCAACGAAACAATTTTTTTTATTAAAAAGGTATGTATACTTATTACAATATTAATAATAAAAAATTACTCATGGATCATTTATTATGATTGTGAAGAAAATATAAAATTCTGTTCAGAATATAATCAATTCAGTTTTAAGTTTCTGCTGGCGCATACTGCTCACAACACAAGCATATGCGCAAAATGTAAAATTAATATTGTAAACAGGCTGGTAGTGGTGTACTTGGTTCACTGGGATGATGGAAAGCGCACTTGCTGCGCGTCAAATGATGTGAGATTGTTTTTGGTGTTGTTGTATCGGGTGTATCCCACGTACTTATTCGATATGTCACCTGACGTTTCGTGGCCATTGCTAGTCACTTCTTCGTAGGGAATAAGGATTATCTAAAAAAATAATTTACGATCATAGCAAACCGGGATGTGTCGGCGTAGCTGAAAATGCTACACAGCAGTTTCGCCTGTCGTTATTCTGGCATCCTAAGGGGAAGGATGTCGAGAAGTTCTCTGCTGCCCTCTTGTGGGGTAAACCTGGAAATGCCTTGTCCGAGAGAATAGTTTTCCTTCAATCTTCTGCCTCCTGTGAGATAATTTTCTTCCATGAAATGTGAATTGGATACTCGTCTTCTCAACTGAAGAACATAGGTGACTTGATAATGTCTACCTTCTGACTTCCCTTACGCCTTCCTAATTATTAATTAAAATAAATCGCAAGAGCCGAATTTTCGAGATTCAGATCCAAAGAAAGGTCATTTTGGCAGCAAAAAGGTTTCTATCGAAAATTTAATCTAAGAAAGTGTGTCTAGTACCTACCAAGCTATGAAAATCTTGGAATCACTCGGAGAACTTGGGGTAATGTCTTTCTTATTCAACGTGACTTTTAATGTTTAATTACTTTTAATGGTTGTATGTCATTAGTTAATGAATCGGTAGTTTATATCCCCCTAATAATAGCAAATTTCATTGCGTGCTCCGACTCAAAATATGATTAAATTTACAGGTTATTGAGCAAGGAAGCCTTTAAAGATGCATTATTTATTTCTACTGCCAAAATTAACCTGGCCTTAAGAAAAAATCGTGGGAAAAAGGTGGAAGTGAAGTATATAAAGGGACGGCCCCGAGTGAGTTACATAGGACAGATTACGTAGGATGTAAAGCAGACGAAATATATCACTATTAAATGGCTAGCGGATTGAAGAGCAGAATGGAGAGGTGAAGCATAACAATATTAGGATTGTTGTCTTTGATGATAACAAATGTTTAAGAACTTGTTAATTGTTTTTATTTCAACAAGAGATATAGGCATTCAAATATTTAACATTCCCGGCGTGTGATGTACTCCGTAAGTTTTGTCATTCTGTTCCGTATTGTTATCGATTCTAGTGAATATGTTGTTCTTTTAGTGTCAAATTTGAACGCATGACATTTATTTGAAAAAATAAGACCATATCGTTAGCCTTTTGAGGCAAACGTTTGCTAAAAACCTGTAACAAAGAATTTTTCCACTTTGAGGCCAAAAAAAGCGGGCAAACGTTTTAGTACTCATCCATTTCCCGTATTCGGTGGGACTTGTGCATTTCCTCTCTGCATTAGCTTCATGTTGAGTTAGATAATGGATTCCGATGTATTCATGAGGAGTTTTTGCCGCTGGAGGAGGAAGAATTACTCTCCCGCTGCAGTGCTGAAAATAAGGTCATCTGAGGATTGGTGTTTAAAAGGCATGAGCCCATTAACATCCAAGGCCCAACCTTGGCAGCGACGTTTCATTTGTTTTTTAACACTTAACTGGCGCTAGTACACGGATAATGTTTTTATACCCTACGACTGTGAAAATAAAGATTCTCTCAAAGTAATTCTGTAGTATGGTACGATCATTATATTTTCGTTTTTCTTGTTCAGTTTTTTTACTATTTTATTTTTTTGCTGTTAAATATTTTTGTTGCTCAGATATTTCCACATATTTCCCTGTATTTTCAATTGCTCTAAGCAGTATTGATCGCTAATTTTTCCACGTGCTACATTTATTTTTTTGTGCATATTTGATGTGTGTACAAATTCTAAGCCCAAAAATTTGTTCTTGATATTATTCCCTACGCTAAATTAAAATTGAATACAACCTGAATGCGAGGTGAATCTGTGCAATACGAGGTCGTTCGCTTTGCCAATTATTCCTTTTTTAATGCGTATTTTAAAAATTCATTAATTTAGTCACACAACCCCAATGTTATTTTGGATATATGAGGGCAGTCCTCACCTTGTATTAACTAGTTTGGTGCTCATGATGCAACATCTACAACATAGGTGCCGCTAGCGAGTAACCGAGGATGAAAGCGTATAATCCAAAATTGGGACCAAAACCTCCGTGAAAAGTAACGGTAACGCTCGTTATATTTACTTTAGTGCGCTTAAACTTATAAAATGGTATCAATTAATATCATTACCAGGGAAGCAAACTAATTTTGGATGTATCATCATGTTGCTTACAATCTTTTTCATAAAATTAAAAGGCCTGGTTGAATTTTCACCAAAATACTGTTTAAGAGCAAAAAAACAGCGGAAATAAAGAAGTGTACTGCGGGAATGTATTAATAATTAAGCAGGATACTTGCAAGAATAGAATTTCAAATTTATGAAAAAAGAGGAATGATTAAAAAAAAGAACGAAAGCAAGGTACCAGTATCAAAATTAATTATATGGCTTTGTTAAATAGAATTAAAAAATACCACAAGGATTGCCAAAGTTTCAATCACGGAGGATTGTCTTTAAATATGGTAAGCATGGAATGCGTTAAGCCTGGTATGTCAATTTTACACATTCAGGGTAGCGGAGTCAGTTTCTCTCCAGGACCACTTCCAGGGTATTGGTTTGGGGTGACCGAAGACTTAACCCGGAGATTGAACCCGGCTCTCCTATATCAGCTTCCTAGTGGTCCATCCACTAGTTTATCTCGCTACACCATTTCAAAAGAATAATTTTCAAGCCCAATTTTTTATAAATAAGCAATTTAATTTCGTATTTTTACATAAATTTCAAATTGTAATTCCCTGTTTTTTAGGTTGTAAATTGCAATAAACTCTTGAGTCATCGGTTCAAAGGTTAGCCCTTGAAAAGGATCTTTTGAAATCAATTTCACCTTGTTTTTCCTACACCATGATCTCTTTTCATCTCTTCATGTAGAACAGGTAAAGCTGAAATAGTGCTGAAAGTCCCGTCGATTAATTCACTCCCGCAACAATTATTCGAATGAGAAAGAACTTGAAAGGGCCGATTCGTGCCTCGCACAATCTCTTAAAGAGGTTGGTATAAGAAATTAAAACTGTCATGTTAATAACAGAGTCAAAATATGCTGTTTCAATTATGCCTCAACGGTGTTGCATGGTCATTACTTTAAGTGTATTCTCATTTCGTGTCGCATTTAGAGGCAAAGAGAATCCTCGTAAAAACCTTGATTAGTACAAGAAACATGGGTACCCCTTATGCTAACCTCAAGGTGAGTTCTATCCTCGCATATCCAAACCCTATTGGCCGTATCTTGAGACATGATGGCCCGATGAAGATAATCTAAGGGAGACAAGTACAATTCAAGGATTGAAATGGAAGACAACGAATAAATTTAAGAGAGCAGGTGAAGAAGGAGGTGAAATGGAAGATATACGTAGGTGTAAAAACATTACCTGACAGGAGAATTCAGTGGAGGTAATAGCGTCAAATCTTAGACTAGGGTTGATGATGACTCGTAGCCCAGGCAAATGTGAAGTTAAATTGAAAATTATGATTCCAATGCAGTACATATGTATATTTTTAATTCTATAAAACTTAAGCGTGGTTTCCTAGTGGGCTAAGCGCTTGCCTGCTTATCGATTAGTCCCGGATATAAATCTCAGGTGAAACATTAGGACTCCCCTCATTAATTGGCGAAGTCCGAGTTGGCGCAGGCAGAGGATCTAGCCCCCCTGTATCCATATCTAGCACCCTACACTGAATGGGTGATATTCACACGTTTAAGGCTACGCTTGGGGTGAGTTCTATCCTCGCATATCTAAACCAACATGGAGTGAGATAGTGAAGACATATACTCAAGATAGCTGAATAGGTGATAATAACAAATATCAAGAAGTAATAAACAATTATTCATTCACAGTGAAATTAGTGTAGGATATAGGTTTCAAAGCTATATATTTTCCATTTAATTAAATTTATTTGGAAATCTAGGCTCGTTTTCTCTTGCCAGGGGAGGTACAATGCCCCCCCCCCTCCGAACCAATTAATTTTAGCAGAAAAATATTAACCTATAAAGCAAATTTATTCTGCACCACCAATACGTTTTAGCAAAGCAGCTTCCCGATGACCAATCAATTTTGTAATTTTAAGTGCCAAAGTAGTACAAAATGTGATTTCTAGAGATAAAAATTTTCATATTTTCCCCATAGTGGGGTCCCACCTCCTAACCTCCGGGGTCGTGCCCCCCACCTTTCAACACATATTCCTCGCTCTGTCCCTGGCCAGTGACGCAGCAAGGGGGGGTTTTGGGGCATAGCTCAGAGAAATTTTTAAGTTTAATCCATGTTACTTATTTGAATAGGTATTACTTATAGAATAGCGTTAAGATTTATCAAATATCCCTCAGAAAGCCGTAAAACTCGCCATTTTGAACCATTATTCTTCAAATTTTTCTGGAGGAGGGCCCCCGCAACTCCTGCTTACCCTTGTGGGTATGCAATACCCCCACACTCGTAAATATTAGTTGCTCCTAAAACCCCCCCTAGCCTCAATTCCTAGCTGCGCCCCTGTCCCTGGCCATACCTTTGCGCGGTAAGCAAAATATCACGGAATGATGCCTTTATTCTCTTTTCTCCTCCTTACAGCTTCCTTCTACGGAGCGAGCTATGTGGCCGTCCCACTGCAGGATGCCAAGAGCACGACGGACCTCAGGCTGCGCTTCCGGACGAGGCGCTCCGACGCCATGTTGTTCCTCGCCGCAGGAAGGACCGATTACTGCCTCGTGCGGCTTGAGACTGGACGCCTCAAGGTAAGTGCTGCTCCATAGCTGTCAGTCTACCAACAATCAATCTAACAGAAGTATCAATGAGTAAACCTAATTAACTCGTTTCTTTAAAGGCGGTTTCACACTGTCAAATTCACGTCAAATTCCGTTCAAGACTCGTTGAACAAGCTTTCTCGAATGGATATGACGTCATTTTAATCGTCATGACTGCGGAAAATTCGTCTTGAATGCTCTTGAATACCTTCGTTTCCATCAAATTCATCTTGTCTTGAAGGGTTCTAATTTCTTTTCGTTCTCGAATGGTGTTGAAGCATTTCGTGAAGGTTGTCTAGCATTTTCTTGCCCTCCCTTCGAGATGGGATATTAATAAGTATTGACATCATGGCCGCTCCCATTCAATTTTACGAGGGAAAAAGGTGTCTATATTAAGTGAACTACTGCATGAAGTAGAGGAGAAGTTTGACACTGAAAGAAGTTAATACAAATTTGTTGCCCGTGCGTAAAATTTTGATTTAAATTATCTCTCGGTCTCGCTTTTCGTTATGCCCATTTCAATCATATTTTCTATTGTTATTCAAGTGAATTCAAGCTTTTCACAATAGTATTAACTCTTTTCAAGATATGTTGAATAATTATTGTTGAAAGGCCGTCTCGAATGGTCTTGAATATGGTTTTAGCGTTCAAGACGACGTGTTCCACGTTCCTTGTTCAAGATATCTCGAGTAGTGTGAAAGATGCTTAATTATAATTTATTTATTCACCAAAAGCATCTCATATTTTATGCAAAACAATACAATGTTTATAAGAAAGGTTTAGTGCTTTCCCAGCCGATTGACTGCAGGCAATAATGCAGTTCCTAACCTGGCGGCGATTACGAGAACTCTTTGCGCAATACAATGTTTGTTTTTATAACAAATACAAATATTAATAAAAATAAATGTATTTATATCATTATTCACAAATTTTTATATTATGAGCACCGTAAATCCCACTAACATATAAATCACTTTCCATGTAATTCTTCGCGAAAACGTTCCTGGGTGTCCGTCAATCTAGTAAAATACTTTTCGGATATTGGGAAATTCATCGATGCCTACGTGGCCCCAACGCTTTTCAACCAATGTGGTCACTTTTTGAAGCAATTTTATTGTATTTGCAAACTTTATTCCCTTAATAACCAACCAGCATTGTTCGAGAAAGTTTTGGGCCGCTTCCACTCAAATAGTGACGCGAAGATATATCCAAAAGATTTCGGCTGAGTTAATCTCCATATTCTTCAGAGTTCCTGCTTCCGACTGAGTTGCCGTCTTCAGGGAAATAAACCTTTAATTACCTCCAATATCATCACTTAAATTCACTTCAATTATCAAGTACCTTTGTATGAACATTTTATATTAATGTACAATATTTCCTGTACAGTTTCAACTAAGTTATAATATGCCATATTAGGTGGTTCCTTCTTCAATCATATATAATAAATATGATTGAAGAAGGAACGTGCAGGATTTTCTTTAAATCGTATACATACACAGTCCATAACATGCCATCACTTGGCGTACTGTGCATAGCTTAAACGATTTTTATTATGCTTAAAATAAACTCTTAAGAGCAGAATTGAATATTTCAAATATTTTTATGCTAGTATTAGGTCCGAAGAATTATTATTATTCGGAGAAAATTAATAGTTATAAGGCTGGCTTACCTTGAAAACAGAGTTGCAAAATGCAAATTATTAGCGTACAGTGTAAAAATAAAACAGACAGTTGTACAGTTGACCATCTACTAGTAAAATCCTAATAAATATACACAATGATCCTCATTAAATAAAGAGAGCTGTGATACGGGCCTTGAGTTTTTAGGGTGAAGCAGAGGTAAATAATAAAGGATACTTTTGATGGAACGATGGGTGATTTTCTCAAAGCCAAATGGGATGGAGTAGGCGGTGTTTGCAAACGATTTCTACTGAAAACCTTCCAATAGTTTTTTTCCGAACAATGTTTGCTTTCCAAACCTCATAGGCGCATAAGAATATTTAAGATATTTAGATAGAGATGTCACCCATTAACCCTAAAGTTACTGTGAGTAATCCCATGATACTGTTTACTTCATGGAATTAAGTTTCAATCAAATCTTTGGGTCATTTATTTATCAAGTAATGCCTCAATGTTTGTTCATTGATTTACTTCCAATCCTGCAATAACGTAAATGGATCGGCCGATTGTGACCTGAAAGGATTTAAAACTTGGCTTGAATATCGGCGCATTGTAGGGTGCGCCTTTAAGCCTGACATTGATCACTTGCTCGAGCTTGGTGGTGGCATATACGTCTTGGAAACTCCATACTGCAAATCCTGGGTCACTCCTTCTATCCCGAATATTTTCCTCTCTGAAATATGGGTTTTCTGCGCCTCTATATTCAAGAAAGTTTGCCCTTAAAAGCTTTCTAAACAATCTTTGTGCCAAGAATTTCCCAAAATGAAACGAAAATACGGCGATAAATACTAATAGTTTTTCAAAAAATATTCAAACGATGGAAACCTCTGGATCCAAGGTCTCCCAAGAAAATAAGTATTCCAGGAAAGTGGCTGAAAATGCCAACTTAATGGGTGCCTTAAATTTTAGCACTTAGCATTTTTATGCGCGACGCATAACGCACACATTTTTGTTCGCGAAAGTTTCCGGGAAAGCAATAAAAAATAAATTCCTTTTCCGGGAGGAATCTTACATAACGCCTAAGTGATTACCTTTTTTAGTATGCAAAGAAAGTCGTAGCATATAAATTTCAATAACCTTCTTGAGTCGCGTCGTTAAAAATTTTATCCCCGCGGAATAAACTAAGCGCTTAAGTTGGGGAAATTAATGTTTATTCATATTCTTCCTCGAGAGACCATCTATGTAAATGAAATTTTGAGCTACATTACTTCAGACCACTATATTCCGTGTTCTAAAAGTTGCATTTTCCCAAGCTAAAGTTACCAGCATACTATGTAGTCTCTAATCTGTTCAGATTTCTTACTAAATTTTTACTTTGCTTAAACGCCCTCTCCGAGCCTTAAAATACTTCCTCAGAATCTGTTTTATTTCAGTCACACCAAGGTATTTATACCAAAATATCGACAGAGGTCGGTCAAAAATGGGAAAACAAAGTGATTTCTAGCCTTTTAATCGACATGTAAACTGTAACGACATTAATAAACTCATGATCTGACAGAAATGTTCTTCTTTTATATTACATTTTATCAGTGTTATTTTTATTAACTTTTATACATTATTCAACATTTCCTACGGGATGAAACGTACTTTATTCCACTGGTTTTGTGCTGTCATTTTGTACATACATATGAATAATCAATTTAATTTTACAGTACTGAATTTTGAGTCATATTTCAAAATTTTACATGACATAATAACTTCATTTATTAAAATACAATGTTTTTTTATTTAGTGAATATACTTGGCTTTACATTGGCTTTGAGTCAATGAAATAATTTGACTTTACTAAGTTATTCCTTCAAAAAAATTGTCATGGTTTTTGATTTAGTACCGTACTCTATTATCATCACTTTGAATTAAATACTGCGTTTCTATTGATGACAGGTGCACATCAACCTTGGGGCTGGCGAGTCGGAGGTGGCGTCGGCGAAAGGACTTCGTCTTGATGACCTCATGTGGCACGACGTGGTCATCACGAGGAAGGACGGGGACATGACGCTGCAAGTGGACACCATACACATCACGAGGTGAGACTGTTCTTAGTCTCCTGCCAATATGAGAATATGCAATCCGCCTTATTGTAGTGTTTGGAAAATGCGTGATATTCAGGAGACATAATGTTTTCAGCATGTTCACTGAAATTTGATTTTCGAATATAAATACGCTCTTTGGCTGCAGGACACATCTATGTGCCCTTATACCACAAAGCCTAAAATTCTAATTGCAATCATGGTGTAAATAATTCCTAAAGCTCCCAAATGTTTCCCGTTTTATCTCTTTCCTATGCTTTAACGTTCGTTACGTTAAATAATAATAAAATGTTAACTGCTGTATGTCGAAATGGCTAAAATAGATGTTGATAAGTATAGAATTGGAACTCCTCCTTCTGCTTAGTAGAAGAATGGTGTATTGAAATACTTCCCTGGAGTTTTATTCAACGTATATTGGCAAATCAGTACAAAATGCATGGTTTGTGTATTTTTCTCTCTTTTTCTTTCTCTGTGAGTATCAACTCAAAATCTGAATCAATGATCCCCATCATTGCATTTTCTGGGTAGCCGATGACCGAATTGTTGTGGGGTATCAACGTGGCGGCGACGCATTTTTTTCGGCGCGGAATCTGAAGTGAAATCTTACTGGGTGCGAAAAATCTACATAGAAAAAGTTATCACCGTGGCTAGTCCCGGTATACTTAAATTACTTGATAGGAGTGAAAATATTTACTTAATTAGTGTAATCCTTTCTGGTGCTGTTCCATGAAATAAATACTCCATGTTAATACAATCGTGTATTTTTGATGATTCCATATATTTGCTAAGTTGATAATTTTATTTCAAAGGTCAAATCATTGTTTACTTAGATTATTTGACTAGAAAATCCAATTAAGGAAATAGAAATGATTCTCGTTATCTCAAAAATGATTTCGTGCAGTTGATTCAATACGATGGCTTTGTCGAAGAGGCGAAATCATTGGCCTAGAAAATAACATTTAAAAATTTGTTCAAAAATTAGTAATGATAAAAAATATCAGATACAGCTCTCTGCATTAACAAATTAGCGTAGCTCCACATAAGAATATTATTCATATAAAGGAATGCAATCGAGGAAATAAATTCCACCCTCATTCAGATATTTTTGAAATTATTATCATAACGAAGAGTCAATTCAGGCAGTTCACCAATCACGCATATAATGGAGAATGTGTACACTTATTCCATTAGCTATTTTTAAAATGAAATTTCATTAATTTCATCCCACTAACACCTTCACTTATAAGCCTATATGATAATACCTAACTAATTCCAAAGTCTATCAATTAGACTGGGGAACAGCCTATTTATTTTCCTAGATCTGAAACATGTTTTTTGACCTCTGGATAAGTAAATAGCCGCAGTTTTCAATTATGCTACCAGGTTAGGGGCAGATTTAGGTTATTCTTTTGACGGTTAAGGAGTGCGGTCCATTATTTTCCGCGGACTCTTAGTGGTATTCAATACCGGTCAGCGCTAATATGTCTGAAGTAAATTAAGTATGTAAACCGTAGTCGAAATTGCTAACGTAGCAATTCAATTCATTAAGACTATGAGGTTTTATTTAAACTCTTGGAAATAGAAAATAAATTGGATAAATACATTTTTTCTCTATCGATCAATGCGATTTTTGACGAGTGCGTCGATGTTTGGTTTTATATTTGTAGTTGCGATAGATATTTTCTTTTGCCTGTAGGGACCAAAATAAATAAGCCGGCGGGCCGCATGTGGCCCGGGAGCCGTGGGCTGAAAACTCCAAACTGCTATAGAGTCCATCCAGTCCATTTTAATTATTTTCATAATGTAAATTTTCAGTATGTCAAAATTAATAGTATGCTATTTTCTGCACTCTGCTTAGCAAGGGCATATATATATTGATTATTGATTATTTGTGCTGTGAAATCATGTTCTTTAGATAATAAATCAGTTATTATATTTGAGCATTAGCTTTTATATTAAACGGTCTTTTTACATTTTCCAGGGAGGCTTTGCCTGGTCGATTCTATGAGCTCAACATCCACTTCGGCCTGTTCGTGGGTGGGCGCGGGGACTTTTCGGAGCTCTTCCTCGGCCACGTGGACAACCTGCGCGGCTGCATCGCCGACGTGGTCTACAACGGCGTGGACGTGCTCTCGCGTGCCCGTGAGCGCATCGGACAGGTTGACGTGCACGGCGTCACGTGGAGCTGCGCCGAAGAGTTCGACGCAGGAAAGGATCGGGACATCAGCTTCGTGGAGGAGGGCGCGTTCATGGCCCTACCCAACGCCATCACGAGGACAGGGGCCAGGTACGTTATGACTATAATTGCCCTTATATTTTACCTCAAGGCAAATTAAGCCGTTTCCTGTCGTGGTAAATTAAAGTTTGAGGAACTATTTTCGATACCTATTCCCGCCTTGCTCAAAAAAGCGTTTTTTTTTCGTGGGGCTTCAATTTTCACGTTTAAATTTATTATAAAAATATTACGCGTCAAGTTAGATTGTAACGGTGGTAAAAACATTCTCCAGGCTTGATTGAGGCTCATTAGTTAAACTCAATTTATGGTATCCTGAGAATTATTGTTATAACTCAAATACGTTCCTACTTGTAAATTAATAAAATCCACAGATTCAAGTGTGATGGAGTGGAATTTTTCTATATTGAAATAAAGAAGTTGCAATTTTCCACGATTATAAAATTTATTACGACCTAGGTTTCAAAGTTACTCCATCATCTTCAAGGTGAATGCATTTATTTTAACGAAAAACACTATGTCTTTCCAAAGGAAAACGGAAAAAAGCTTGGGAAAAAATCCTTGGAGAAAAACTAACCACGACTAAAAAAGGTTCAATTCGTCATTCTTTCCTATCTCGTAAATTCTAAATCATTTTCAGTGAGGTGGTTATTCAATTATTACGCAAGTATATTTTTGCTTATTTTTGACTCCTGCCGTCATATTAGCAAAAATAAGAATTCGCCGAACCCCAAAAAGAAGCAAACTCGTTACCCTCACTCTCCCAGAAGTGCTTACGTAATACCTCCTCTTCCCCTGAGAATCAATTTATTGTTTCGCTAGAAGCGATGTTTTGAACTCAAATTTACTGGTAAATTTTCTTTCTCAATTCAGTTCGGAGAAAGATATTTTTGAGGTATCTTTACGTACGGGTTCTGAGGGGCTTTAGCTCCGAACTGCATGAAAATATCCTTCTCGGTCGTATACTGAGAATTGTACCTCGATCCCACTTAGCGTGTCCGCCGTCATGTTTGGAGGGATGCATTATTTTGCATGTGCGGCGGATTTGAAATGATTTAAGGCTTGTCTCGCTGCCCGGCTCTCAAGATCATGAGTGCGCGCGATATATGGGTCAGAATCCTGGACATACATTAGCGTTAACGGCCAGCGGGGTCGACGTGGACATGAATTTATTACCAAAAGGATAGAGGAGGAAGGAAGTTCCGGGTTCCATCCATCGGGGGCGCCACTTTCTGTATAGAATTGAATCCAATGCTGTAGTTTCGTAAGTGGCAGAATGTTTCGCTGGGTTCGTGAGGAAGTAAATGAGTTTTGGACGTTGAAATAACTGAGAAATGGAGCATTCACGGAATACTAGCCCAATTAACTAGAAATACTTATTTTGATTTAGCACAATTTCAACTGTGTGCAAGCATTAATAGTTTACGTCACCATCTTACAATATCTGCTTCATTGTTATATAAAATATAAAATATTCCTATAAAATGTAGAATTTTAGTTTTTCCCGGCGTATTGCTTGAAGGAATAATTCTCGGGCTTATAAACGGGTGTGGTTTTGAGTAATTGGTCCCACGTTTCGACGGCTGAGTCTGCCATCGTCTTTAGTGGTACAATCCGGAGCCAAATTCATTTCAATATTTTTGTTTATTTATTTATTTTCTTGGTTGCCTTATTGTTGTTTTCGTATTAAGCGTATTCACGTACAACCAATGCAGCCGAAAATCGCCGAACTTATAAAAATATGTCTAACCTTAGCGGCTACCAAAGACAAAGTAAATTCTTCGTAAAGTTACTAACTGCAATTACACCAGGTTAATATGGTTGGATTGTGCTTCACTAAAGCAAGTTCTGCTATTTTTAACCAACTAAGAGTTCCTTTTTTCCATATGATACCATAAATCTATTTTCTACGTTTCATCAATTAATATACCACTGGAAATATTTTTCAAGTAGAAGGATGTGATTTAAATGGTTGGCAAACACGCAATATCACGTGCATGTCGATACGTGCCCATGTTGTGGAAATAATATTAGCTGGAATTAGTTCCACCTGGGAAATATTCCCAGGGTAAATTTATAAATAAGCCTTGTCGTATAAAAATCCTTCTTGCATGTTCTACGTACCGTGAAACCTCGGAGGAAATAAGGTTCCCTTTACGTCAAACGTGTAGGCAAAGGTCTTGTTTTGGATATGGGGAGAATTCGTGATTAGCGCATGTTGGAGGGTAATTGCTCCCAGATTTGCCTTGAGCATTACCATAAGTACATTTTTCTGGGCGGAAATTGCTTAGAGAAAATAGCCATTAGCATTGTCCTGAACTCGAATCAAGTTCCTCGGATTCGAAGCCGGATGCTTGATGGTAAGATAGTAGTAATGTAGATCCATGTCTACTTGAGTGTCAGTTTGTGCGGATGTTATTCGTCTTGTTCTGTAAGTACAATAAGTATCCTTAAATTGAAAGATATTTTTGGAAATTAGCGCGGACTAGCCAACGGCCTACGATTATAGTCACCCTCAAGTACACCTTACATGGGAAAATTTACCAGAGAAAAATAATTTTCTTTATCCGGGAATTTAATAGGAATGTTCAGGAAATAACGAGAATTGACTTTTTTTAATATTTATTTATTCGACTACATTAATGTTGTAGTCTTAAAAATAGTTCCCTTTATATATTATATTGTGCCAGCACTTCTTCCAATCCACAAAGCACTCCTCAAACACAGGGGTGCCGACTTACAAAAAATATTGGGGGGGTCCAAACCGGGGATCTTGCTCCGGGAAATATTATGAGTAGTGAGTTTTAAGGTTTTTAAGCATTTTAGAAGAGTCATATGAACAACACTAGAGCCCTGATAACTAGAATATCGATATCTGGACACTCCAGGGAAAATCAGCAAGCCTGACACATTTTTGCCTCACACCCATAACGAATTTTTGAGGGGGCTCGGGCCCCCCCAGGCCCCATGGAGTCGGCGCCACTGATCAAACACGATCTTTAGGATAGCATGTATCCCTTCAAGCGATTGGCTTTCAATGCCATCTATGCTTGTAAAAAGACGGACTTTTAAAGTTTTATTTATTTTCGGAAATCGGAAAGAGTCAAACGGAGCCATGTCTAGCGAATATGGACGCTGAGGCATCGTTACAGCAATGTCTTTCACCGAAAATTTACGAACAAGCACTGCATTTTAGCTTAAAATCACCGATCTCTTAAAAAACGCGTCTTAATGGCACCCCAGACAAAGTGAACAGTGAAGTCTGCGGAAAATATTATCTTACTTCAGGGTTACGTATGCCAACACTATGTAAAAAATTGACTATCGGACTCTACAACCTCCAAGCCCGTGAAATTCAGCATTTTTCCGTTATTTATTAAGGCATTACGTTGATTTGGTTTCGGGAGATCTGGTTTCGTATACCGGTCGAGGAAAATGAATTTTCATTTTTCGAGCCATTTGCACTCACATGGGAAGGGATCACATCAGTATCTCATTTTTTTGGGTTGTTCAACTGATATCAGAAGTCATTTTATGAAATTTCCATTATAATCACACCTTAATGAATTTGTGATTAGTATAGAAATTAATTAATAGAAAATTAATTAAAAGAAATTAATATTTGCAATTAATTAAGAAATTATTGCCCATTAGTACCAAAAGACATTTTTAAACAACGGAATAGTCTAGAAACAGTTTTCCATCCGCAGAGGAGACGGAGGGCGTGGTCACTGGTCAGGGATCAAGAGGCTGATGCATGGTGCTGCACTTTTTGCTGCCTTATTTTGTGTAAATTAGCTCTGCAATGTTCTCTTAAATGGTAACACAGTAATAATTAATTCAATCGAAGTATGATATAAATAATACTTTTTATTGTCAAATTTACTTTTTAAATCATGAGTCATGACTGAACCTATGAAAAATACTCTATTAGATTGTGTAACACATATACGACTTGCACTGTAAATGTTCGCGCATTGTTGGAAGCATATCACGTGACCCCTAGGCCAAAAATAATGTTAAACTGAAACTCTTGAGTTCAGAAGTAGTATTATTTATGAGATATAGAGAATAAAATGCGACAGAAATTTTCCTGAGAACAATCCATGAAATCTAATTTTAATGATTTGTATTGTCCATATTTTAATCATACAACTCCCCCTCACAGTGTGTTTTATATTATTAATGCCAACTGGGATCTACTGAAATTGTTATTTATGCCGAAACAGGCATGCTTTCAACGAAATCGCTAACGTATAAGGTTTTTCCTCTCCGACTTGCCGTATAATGCCTCAAGTCACGTAAATCACATGAAAATCGTCGGCTCATAGAGTCTTAAAAAGTATTCCTTTAAAAATAATTAATTAGTTCGTTGGTTTGGCGTTTCGAGTACACTGGTGGCGGGATTCTGAAGTGGGCTCGGTATGGATCGCAGATTTTTGAATTATCTGTCCTAATCCCAGAAAACATTGAGTTACCCAAAACATTTGGTCAATGTACCCCTTAAAGTGACCTCCGATTCTCAAAATGTCCTCCCTCCCAACCTGTATTATAAAATATTCCATCTTCGGCCTTGAGACACATTCTTAGTCCCTGTATATGTTTCATTATCTACCTATGGAAGGTTTAGTACTAAAAAAAACATCAGTGGTTTGTTGCTCTTATGAATGAGGTCACGCGATTAAAATTTAGGATTTTAAATGGTGATATGCGTGCTTCGCTTCGCGTGATATGCGTATGGCTGTTATCTGATATTCTAAACACTTCTACCGCGTTGCCCTAAACAGCACGAAAATTACCACCGTATAATTTAATGATAATAAGCGCACTTTTTTTGCCTAAGATTTTCCCTTTTTGCTTAAGTCTAAGACAAACTAATCACATTTTATATTTTTATCAGATGTTTTATTAAGGTACGTTTACGTAACATGTTATATAAACATATTATTTGTAACAAGTTACGTTTAACATTTGTTTTATATAACATTTGTTTGATAACAAAAGTCCAGTGGAGCCAAAAATGCACAAATGACATGTTACGGATTCAGTCTGGCTTGACTCTGGCAGAACTGGCTATCCCCATAATGCACCTCACCGCTTTTCTGTAACAAGTTATAAAATAAATGATGTGTTAGAGCACAATTTATTTCTATTGTGCACCCAATCACCGCGTTGGAAATTTTTGGCATTAACCACTTACATGCATTTATCGGTGTATTTCATATATATTTTAGAATCTTCATTTTATTTTAGGCGTGATGTGTTATTTATGGCAAACAACGTACGTTTGAAATCGAATCGCCATGCGTATTTTTTACATCCCGCCAAATGACTCTTATTCAAAGTCTTAAACACGGAAAGTGCCCCTGTGACAGACCAAGAGCCCAAATCTATCTTCTCTCTGATCCCCTCCTCACGGATTCTGTCGGATTGCGTATTTCCACGTCAATGGTGAAATAAACATGAGCTGGAGTAGTTCCAGATGCCTTGATGGATCTCGAAGAAAGTGTAGGTGGTGGACCCACTCAGTGAATGGGCAGCACGTGAAAAATATGTAGTGAGGAGAAAAGGAAATACGATATTATTGCTATTTGAAACAATTTTAATTGCGGTGCAAAAAACATTATGATTATTTTCGTACTATTTGATGACAGTTATCGTCCTCGTTTTCGGGTGATTTTATGTCAAAGGAATCAGAAATAGTGCATAGAATTCGACTGAAATTTTCTCGAGAAAAATCAATTATATTTATTCTCATTGTTAGTTAAAATGGACATGCAATATTTTCACTGGACTTATTTCAGCACGGCGCATTTCGTTGTTATAAAGAAATTCTCAGGTATTAGTTAAATGAGACAATGAAATATTTCACTGAATTTATTTTAGTATGATTTGTTTCGTTGTTGCAGCAACATTCTCAAGTCCAACAGCGAAACGCGTTGTGCTTAAATTAATTCAGAGGAAATATTTCAATGTATTATTAAGCTAAAATTATTTTCTTCCGCCACATCGTGCCACATATCATTCAAGTTATTCTTATTGATCTATTATATGTAACGGTTGCGCTTAATGCTCGGCTCATACATTGAATTACGTTTCAGGGTATAAAAAAATGTTTTGCACGTTTCTTGAGGTAGTCGCCATTGCACCATGCCTGAAAGGCTTCAAGTGAAATAAATGTCAAATTTAGTCAAGTAACAGAGTTTCCCTTCAATTTATCTCATCGTAAGGGCGAATTTCAATTTCATTTTGTTTAAAAAGTTTAGAAAATTAAATAATATGATTATAAATAGATTAAAGAACATCATACGAAATATAATTGCTTTGACATTTACATTGAAAGTGCAGTCCCCTACGTAGCGACGAGGAAATACTGAGCGCCGCAGCGGCGCCGTAAATCCAACGACGTAACTTTTTTCATTAGAGGCCAATAAAATGTAAACTATCAACGCTATGCAAACAAAATTTTTTATGTAGACGATGAAAGCAGAAAAAATACACAACTGAAAATTTCAAAATGATCCATCGGAATGGAAAATTTTTACACCACTTTTAAAACCACGAGCGTCGCTAAGGCGCAGCGAATCCATATGAGGGTTAAAAATATCATCGCGAGAATTTCCAGGAGACACAAAAGGGATCATTGAAAGCCCTATTTGCGTTACCCACTTCTTTTGTGTTGATAACAAAACGCTCTGAAACTCACTTTAGTCAGCCATACAATTTCCTTCACGTAGCGCAATGATGAACCAAATCACTCCTAACTCTTCTCTTCCGTAGTATCTTTCATTATTATTTTTTTCTCTCTCTCTGACCTCTCTTAGCCTCTATCCACTTTTGCGACCTCCGTCAACTATCGTATCTCAACGCCGGCATGGTGTAAACAGGGAACGTAGGAGTGTTTCCAGACGGCAGAGGCGCTGGTTTCAGATTAGTGAACCAAGGGCACGTGGGCTGCGGTTGTAAGGGATGGCTCTCATAAAGCGAGGGAAGTTCCATCGCATCGGGCGGGAATTTTGGGGAGACGCGGGTTAATTTAAACTCACCGAATCTATTCCGATCCCTCTTTGGATGATGGTCGGTTATTTATAAGCGGCGCGAAGAGCCCACTACGCGTAGGAGTCCCAGGAAGGAAGGGCTGCCTCGAAATCGAGGCCATGTGTTATTACACCTCCCAGTATCATCGCCTTCAGCTTGTATGACTTGAGTCAGTTACTAGGAAATATTGGCACCCGAAGTTCGAAAGGGGAGGGTGGTAGTTACCGCCAGCACTAGCTTGAAGAGATTTAATTGAAAGAAAAAATGTCATCGTTATCAAAATAATTGATTCAAAATATTGCATTCTGTCGGTATTCAAGTTACTTAGATAAATTTTAATAATTTGCTGTTTTTCTGCGTTTTTATGCCGTATAAAAATTCATTGTTGGTGATAATTCCATTCTCTAGAGCAGGGGTTCCCGAACTGGGGGGCGCGCCCACCCAAATGAAATAAATAAAAAAATGACAAAAATAATTTCCTCAGATCCTTGAAATAGTTTCAGAGAAAGAAGTTGTGCCTTTTTCAACAACATACATGTGCGAAAAATAGTTTTCAACTCTTGTGGCGATCAAAACCAAGTACCGCAACAAACTTGATGTCGAAAGTGACCTACGCTGTGCTTTGTCTGAAACTCAACCCAGGATCTGTCAACTTATCCAGAACATGCAAGTGCACCCATCTCACTAAAATACATTTTATGCTTTGTTTTTGTAAGTAGGTAGGCCTATTGTTTCACCTTCCTTAATTTGAAAATGTATCTGTGTTACAATGTTAAATTTTGTATCAGTAATTATATTCGTTTTTCGTTAAACACTTGTTTTAATTTTCATCATACGTACAATTATTGAATCTTTCCATTCTGCGTTACCGCACTCAACAGTGAACAAAAAAATCTACCTACTCACCGTATCAAGTAGGCACATACTCGTACGAGTACAAGTACTTGTACAAGTAGGAGTTGGTATGTACGGCACCGTGGAAATAGGGTATTGCAAAATGGAAAGCTGATATGTGTAGCGGGGGGGGCGGGGTACAAAAATTTTGGGAACCCCTGCTCTAGAGAGTGTTTTCTATCATTGCTGAGAATAGTGAAACGCGACAAACGCATGTTTCCTTGCACTGATATCATGACTAATTATAATACATTATGAGTCTGTTACGTTCTGCATTACTCCTCACTGATGCTTGCTTTCCAATTTATAAAAGAAAAAAAGGGAAATCTTTAAATTACGGAACATTGGTTGAAATTCACTTGTCATTTCGTAAAATCCATTAATTAAAGATTAACGTTTACCACACAAAATAAATTACTTTCAGAGTCTTGATTAATGAATTATACCCCTTAAGAGTCACTCCATTAAAAACTTGTTCTCTTTGGATATCCTGTCGGCCTCCGAAACTAAGAAATAAGAAAGCCTTCTGAAGGAGAAGCGTAAACAACTTCAGCTATGAAATTCTTGGAATTACTTCACCCTTTAACTCCATTAACGCTGCTAAATTCAGTTCTACCTCGAGCGGGATACATTTCAAAATGACCCATAGTCGTGTAATGAGTTTTGGTTGTCCAAGTTAGTAGCTCTATGGAGTTCTGGTATCTACAGTTTTTTGAAGGATGAATAATCGGATATGCGAAAAATAAACAAAATTGGGTGTTTCTTGATAGAAAAGCACGGGGGGGTGGTCCCCGTCTGGGGTCACACGCGAAAAACGCGGGCATGGGAAAGGGTTCGTGGTACCTGCCGGGTTTCCTGAGTGGCCATGACGTCGATAGACGACGTGCCACAGTCCAATACGTGCGTTGGCTTCACCGCCAATGCATGTTCTGGGAGGGTGCAACTGTCATTCAGGCATAATGTAGGTGATTCGTAAAAATAATATTGAAATACATTTACCACAAGCCTAAAATATGATACAATGGCCAAATAATCTATGGAAGTTCTGAATTGGGAATTTAAACCGAAACGTCTGCATGTGAAATACTGCCTCGCTCGGGGTACATGATCTTCAGTGTTGTGCACGATGGGTCCTTAGCAACCCATGCAAGATTGAACCCTAATATTTTTGTTCCCACTCCACTTATACGAAAAAAAGCTTATCTATTACTTTCTTTGAAGTTATACTGGTTAAGAATGACCATTAGGGAAAAATATTTCATGGATAATAATATTTAAGCATTAATTGTTCAAGGAGAGGCACGGTTGCATCATAATAAGTTTTTTTTAATGCTGTAAATGCTGTTTTGCGCTTAAATACGTAAACTCGTTGAATAACATAAGCTTAATGTTATAACAAACCAATAAAAAATTTTAACACTAAATTCGAAAATATTTTATGAGTTATAATATTTTTCAAAGTCAGTCGCTAACGACCCATTGTCATTGGGCAATAATGGGTTAATGAAGTCTCAAAGATACGCTTTGATCTGAACTGTTAGACGTCGATGATAATGCGAAACCTTAAAAAGTGAAGTACACGATCAGGAATATTTTCCGCCCTAGTATCTTGCTTCAAAAGCAAGTGAGTTCGTCTCACTTTTTGCCAAGAGAACCGTTTCACGGTCATGGATTTTTCATTTCGTGGAGACCAGAGGAAATTTTATATGTTCATAGCAGGGCGTGCAATTATGAGATTGGTACTCCATTCCTCTCCATTTCGTCTTTCCAAAGCAAGTTCCCAAATTCCAAAGTTTCCCAAGTGTCCCAAGTTTCTTTCGTTTGTCCTTCATCTCCCCCAATCAAATATTTCGAAACTTTTCTTCTGGGTATCTGTCCCTCTATTTTTACCTACATTGCATGTTGCTCGTAGTCAGTATGTCGTATAATCTAGCCCATCTCCAGTTCTTCCTTCGACGTATGGCATTATGTAGCTCCCCTATTTCTCCTTCTCTTCGGTATATCTCCTCGTTTCACGCCCAGTCAGTCTATTTCATCATCAGCATTCATTGCTAGCACCATGCGTCAGTGGCTTAAAAAATGTGAAATTTAGACAGGTAATTCAGTTTTTCATTGATTGGTCTTGCCTTTGAAGCAGTCTAAAAATCAGTGAGGGAATTTGTATATGGCGAATAATGTGTCATTCTGATTTTTAATTTTGTTTTTGAGAAATGAATTCGTCAGGTCGTGAAAATCAGAGTGGAAGTGGAAAGCAACAAAATGAAAAATGAACGAAAGGAAAAAAAAGTTGAATGATGAATTAATTTAGAGTAGCGAGCTCATAAAAGTGAAGTAACTTTCGAGGTCAAAACGATGAATATCATGCCTTCAAATCCGTGCCGTCCACGAATATTCTGGAGTTGGCAGTTTAAAACTCCTCAAAATTACCGTTCGTGGCGTCAAATTTCTTTACTTTTGGAAAATATGGTAGACACGTGAAATATTTCGCTTTATTTCTATATATGTACTCACATTGGGTACGCTAAAGACACAGCCAAATCATGTTTATATTTTCAAAGTTCTTTATGCCGATTTTACTCTTGAATTAGGATTGTATCCCTGTCTTATGAGATGAATACCTGTCATGGGTGAAGAAATTCATGAGTTTTAATATCCACAAGTTAGTCAAGGTTTATAAAGTATAGTCTAGAAGTACTGTGCAAATTTTTAGAACATGTACTTGAATTTCTGAATGAAATTTTAGAGAAAATAGTAGATTTCAGTTTTTGCATGATTCATTCTTGTAAGTGCTAAAATCATAGGCATTAGGCATAAAGCAGTCCTCTGTTTCTTCTTTTCACAAGCTAGTTTCAATTCCCTCATACTCTTAACGCTCTTAACCCTTGTGTCCTGTGTTGGTTCCAAGAACTTATATCTAGGTCTTACTCGGTTCACTTTTACTTCAGCTTTTCTTCCGTTATATTAGTCGTGTATCTTCTATGCCTTATAAAATGATCTTTCCCAAGGGTCTTTCTCTGGCGTACAGTACTCCATAGTTCCCTATCTTATTCTTCGGTATTCTTCTTTGCTTTTTCACCCTATTTGCTCATTACATCTTCTGCACACACCACCGGCATCAAGTCTTGAAGACTTCCAAGTATTTTCTATCCAGGTTTTCTGACTGTCCAAGCTATTGATCCATAGAGTGGAATACACGAATGTTTTCATCCGCAATTTTCTTTTGCCTAATGGGTGGTTACCATTTTCTTTTGCTTTAATTGGTGGTGATGAGTGAAAGAGTGGTAAATCAAGAAAGAAAAGGAAAAACTATTTCAGAAAAACGAGTGAACGGACTGAATCCTAAATTAAATTGAGAAAGAAGAAGAGGAAGCAAACAATGGAGAGCTGATTTAAAGCTTCGTGTTTTTCGAAGCGAAATGAGTTCCTATGGAGACCGAAACGGGAAGGAAATTGCCATGAATGTAATACGATTCGAATCCGTGTCTTCTGCGATTCGCCCCGGCAGTTGGCGACATAAAACTTCCCAGAAGTTTATCAAGCTTTGTGACCGTGAAATCCCTCCTGTTTGAGCACTTCGGTCGTTAAACTGAGCGTCGCACGTAGCTGTTTGATGTGGAAATCCTGAGAGCAGTTTGCCGGCAGCGTTAGGAAATGCGCAAGCGAACGAAGTTTTAAGTTGGTTTCGTGGTGAAGCGTTTGATGACTTCTTGAAATGCACTATCTTGCTGCTTGCTACCGTTCAACTTTTGTCATTTGAAGTAATTAGATCGCTGAAACTGTGGATGCCTCTTACGCCAGGCGAAGTTATAGAGTCATGACTCAACATGCGAGTATTACGGCCTCCATGCTTCGTAACAAAAATTATATTTATTTAAAAAAAGTAAAATATTTAAGGTTAGTTCGTATTCTCCGAGGCTAAAAACCCATTTTTAACTTATGGTTTATATAAAAAAGAAACGCCGGCTTACTACCGACATTCTTGCTTAATATTTACTCCTCTTTTATCATAAGAAGTTTCTTGGCATCCCTCTGGTTATAGCTGGATAACTTCATTATTAACTAGGAGTACAGTTATTTCTTTTCACCAGAGTGTACGTCAAATCACTTATCGGGTGAGGAATACTCATTCATACTTCAGGCGTCAAGCACTCAACACAGTGCATGAGAAAAAGATGTTAAATATTAAATAATAAACTTTTATTGTTGTGGACCCTTATGTTCCTAAAGGCTTTATAGGCAAACACATTTTTCGTGCTTTTACAATTAGAAAACTATAAGAAATAATGATATATTACAAGGAACTTCATAAAAAAGTTAATAGTATCATCCACATTGCAACAACAACTTCCACTCAATTCATAACTAGACCTGAAATAGGAAAGAGTTTATCTAGAGCAGAATGGAATTTGGAAAAAATAAAATTGGGAAATTTCACATAATATAAAAGAAAAAGTGACTGAAGCGTGATACATATACAAAAGATACCATATCTATTTACCATTTACAGGAATTCGAGGTTTGCATTTATACAAAAGGAATAAACCGATGATACGTATGATGATGGGAAGACTTTTCCTTTTTCACAATGTATGAAATATAAATAAAATGTATGAAATATAAATAATGCTAAATTTTCTCTAAAAGAAAAACCGTATGTAAGGATAAGATTACATTTATCACCGATAAATTAGAGAATTGTGTTAAAAGTATTCAAGAATTCAATGACGTCATGATTGTTCCTTCTGGTAACATACTCTCTCTAGACTGTATTGTGCAAGCGTGAATTGTGTTTTTTTTGCAAACAAACAAGTGTGAAAAAGGTACTTAATGTATTACTGAAAAGTACTTAATCTTCTTCTCTATTTAAAACCCAATTGCACTGTTTCCTTGACATACTTATTCCCTGCTAGCGTAAAAGAACGAAATTTTCACTTGGATTACCTAGTAACATTTATTTTAATATGTTTGTCAACGTATCAAATAGAATAGAAAAAGGTTCGAAGTAATGCGAATCATGATAGCACTAATATGCAATGAAAAGTAATCCCAATTTGCAAACATTGAAAAACTCAAAAGTGTTGAAATGAGGTTGTATTTGTATTACCTGCATTTAAATATTTGGCTATCATAATCAAAATTATAATTTGCTGTTATAAACTAGGAACGTTATGCTATGGAGACAAAACTTCAAAATGAATTCATTCACCTCGGCATTTTGCCAGGCTCTCTTCTCTTAAATGACTCTTAAACAAGGAAATTTGGTTTCATTATACGTATTTTGAAATTAAATTACGGTTATTGTACGTTTGCAGAGATATTTCGTCATAAACCCAAACCCCATATTTTATGATTAAAATATCTCAATAATTAAACTGTTCAGCTTCATTAGCCTTTTTTACTTTAATTCAAAAGGCTTTCAAAACCAGCCCAGTCAATCAAATTCGTATATTAGTTAATTATCTCCTGTGTTTTAATTTTATCTCGTCACTAATGATTTCTCTTTCTCTTCATTTTCCCATTATTTTGCCTGTAATTACGTAATTATAGAGTCTAAAAACACAGTTCAGATTTCAATGATGAAATTTTGTTCTCTGTATTTTGAAACTTTTCAAATCTAAAATAATTTTGCTCGACTTCTTCCTAACTTAACCTTAATGGCGTTTGCAATTAAAATTTATTTATGGAATTCAGCTTTTTGGCAATCAGTAACTGATGTAATCTTCCCTTTACCCTAAGCTGGTTTACGTATTAATGAATCCAAATCTTACCTCACAATAATGAGTTTTGAAGGGTGATGTAGACAAAGGGCTATGGTGAAGATAAATAAGAATTTGGATTACAAACCTACGTTAACTAATGAAACCGGAATGATCGGGCAACCCTCCGGAAATGTGTCAGTATGCCTTCACCACGAAACTGGAACAAGTTAAGACTACGTTCAATACACGAAATATATTTTTAATTAACTCAACCAGTATTGGTTATGAAATTGAAGATGGCCAAACGGGGGTAGCATAGTAGTACTTATCAAACTTCTGGTTTGAGCAGAATAATTCTGGTAAATCCGACGTATAGTATGATCGTAAAAACAGCAATTTTGAAATTAGATGTACAGCTGCTTTTTTCGATTGCCGCTAAACCCAAACAATGGTATTTTTCCTACGACGAGGCATACGCCTTGTTCACCATGTTATTCAAATCGTGGTATAGTTTTGAAAATGAAGAGACCCTTTACCGTTTTTCGATCTGACACCTGCTTCTCTAGCGATTCGCGGTGAAAAATCGGCGGCCTTCCGAAGGTGGGTTTATGACGTCCCGAGCTCATACCAAACGAATCACTGCTTCTCAGATACTCCTTCGCCTTGTGCACGATCATCCCGTGGTTCATCGTCGTGAAGGATTCCTTACCTAGTGTGAGGACGAGAATATCTCTCTGAACTAGTAAATGGGACAGAAATCTAATGATGTCACTAACTAATGAAAACTGGGCGAAAACTTTTTAATATTCTTATTTTCTACTTCCGAGATAATGGCTGGTTGGTGACGATTTTTTCTGTATAAACAATCTTTCCTTTCCATCTCCCGAATTATATTATTGAATTGTGTTTGCGGGCCTAATTGAACAATCCATATGTTATTAATTTTTTTATTATTTAAACTAATATCGTTTTATAAAATTATAAGTCCTAAGGATTACGTTAAGAAATAAAGAAAAGGAAAAATTTTTAACTTGAGTGTGTCAGTGATAAAAAAAATAACTTTAGGCGTACAAGCATTCTCATAATTAATCTTTGGTAACGCAATCCTCTTCCTAGTGTCATCACTGCTGTATCAGATTTCCCTCTGTGTTCTGTCCAAGCAGTCGAACCGCTCCACTTACACAGGCTTGTGACTACCTACTTCTATCTTGATCATTACATTCTTTGCTCGCGGTGCTTTAAAAAAGCACATAACTTCGGTCCTCCCTTTTAAGAGTTAAATTTATAATTATTGCTAAGTTTATGTAAGACCCGGCCTTAAAAATTGAAAATTCAGTGGAACTCCAACTACCCGAATTCCAAACATCCGCTTTCAGAAAAAAAAACTTTTTACTCCGAAAACTTATAAAATTTGCAAATTAACGGTTCTGCCTTATAGTTTTTTCTCTCCACGAAGGTAGTATAGGCGCTGATGATGATAAACTTTTTGAAAATGTGAGGGAACAATCTGTTGAGGAAGAAGATGACGATAATGTGGATGTTTAAGTAGACATGGGACCATCAGCTAGCGAAGCGTTTGCTCTTAAACAACTTAAATGAAACACTTTTACGTACAGTAGTATGCGCAAAATAATCTTTAAAAGTGTTCTTTTTACATTTAAAATTAATTAAAAATGCATACAGCACTGAAAATGAAATCTTTCTTCATAATATCCCAGTTTTCGGGAAAAAAATCGATTATCCAATTTTTTTTATTACCGAATGGGTTTCGGTCCCAATTATAATAATAATTATGTTTCTTTATTTTACACAAAAATACAATTTTTGTGGTGCTTGTATAATTTGGAACATAGGTAGGTACTCCATTGGATTTAAGATTCCGTTTAGGGGTTACCGACCCTTTTTACATTTGGATCTTTGGGATGTGTTGTTATTGTTGTTGTGTGTCATTATATTTGAACAAAAGAGTCTCAATTCTGGAAGTTACAAGAGAAATCCAGTATTTTTGCGAAAAATTCACAGAGAAAAAATCATTCGCCTTGACCGGGGTTCGCACCCGGATGCCCAGTCGGGTGCTTTTAGCCAGTTAAGCTACCGAGTATCTTTACTAGCTAAAATCACTCGCTAGCATAGGCAGTAGGCGAATGATTTTTTCTCTGTGGATTTCTCGCACAATTGGTCCATCTTGGGTGTCTACGTTAAGTTATCACCGTGGCTAGTCCCGGCATACTTTAATTAAAAATCCACGAGTTGAACAAACAATTGATTCAGATAATTCTAATGTATATTAATCGATTTAGGTGGCAGCTGGACTTGAAGACGTCGTCTCGTCGGGGTACCCTCCTGTACAACACCGGCCCTTCCTCCCGGTCGGACTTTGTGGGCGTGGAGCTCTGGGAGGGTCGTGTTCGCCTCACGGTGGACAAGGGCAACGGGCCCGCGGAGTTGGTGTCGGAGGCCACCGTGTCGGACGGCCGGTGGCACTCGGTTGCCGTTCAATTCAACCCCGCATACCTCGAGATCACGGTGGACGGGCGCGTGTCCAGCCTGAGGCTGCCGCTCACGGGGTCTGGCTCCAGATACCTCGACCTCGCCGAGACGGTCTACGTTGGCGGCATCGAGCTGAACAAGAGGGCCAGGGCGCTACACCAGGTATGTATATATGAACGGTTGTGGAGTAATTGAGGAGGTTGGTATGAGAGACGAAGTATATTTCCATGAAAACTTCGAAATATGATCTTGTAATTATAATTCATTTTAACTCGCATTGGCATTCGTGGATACGATATGTTTCTCATTCATTTCGCCAATATTTCGTTCCTTTATTGAGGCATCATGATATTTATTAATTTAATTTACTTTACTTTAATAAATACGTATAAAATATAGGTAAATGAACGCTCCACGGCCGTTTATGAGTTGAAAGAAAATAAATTCCCCTAGGCCGTACTCTTTGTTGGGCAAAAAAAGGGGGGGGTGTACAGGCGGGCAAAAAAAAAGGCGGGAAAAGGCGGATCAATCACGAGTCACCTGATCAGGAGTCCAAACTATATAAGTCGGATCACTCAACTGGAAGACATGCCCTGATGGCGATGGACGACACGGCCATCGAAACGTTGGCAGAGATGGAGAACCTCACCCGGTGGAAAACCCGAAACAACTTCAACATCATCATACGCCGGGAAAACCTTAGGTCTTTCTTCACTAGATAGAATGGTTATTTTTGTTCGGACCCGCATTACTCCGGGGAGTATACTCCATACTTAGTCCCCCCTTGTCCCTATCCTGGATCCGCTACTACGTGGGGGTATATGTTCGTGTGCACAGCAGGGATTGCAAGTGAAACATAACGAAAATGTTTCCTTTCGACCTGATGGAAAAGGAAAATACGAAATTTAGTTTCGTTCCTGCACGAAATTAAAATCACCAAGGAGTTTAGTTTCGACCCGGGACGAAACTTAACTCCCAGAAATGATACAAAATTAATCGAAACCCCGCTGCTCATAGTTAAGTTTCGATTCCAGAAGTTTAAGGCAAATCATGAAGGGGGATAAGAAAGAATAGTTTCGAATAATAACGTTTGTCATTTGTTTACAAAGTTTGAAAAATTGAGCTTAAAAATTGAATGTGCAGTTTGCGTTCACCGTTATCCTGTTAGTGGTAAAAATATGAGTGCCCCATGCATCTAATGGCGGTAGGCCAAACCTCTACTTCATTCAACCATACTTCGTACTCGGTGTGTGGGTCGAAACTAAACCGCTCGAAGGTGAAGCACGTGGTCCCTGCGGTGCGATACATTATCTGCGTTTCGTTTCGTCGCAAAGTTTTACTTTAGTTTCAACTCGAAGTAGTTTTGATTCCGATTTCGTTACGACCATGAGTTTAGCTCCCCGGGTTTAAATCCATTTCGTTTAGTTTATACATTTCGCTCCTGGGAACGAAACTATTGAATATTAACAATGAAAACACTTTTTTACTTCCACAAAATACACAGTTTCTATTTATTACCGGTTTCGGCTATTACACCATTTTCAAATACTTGATGTAATACTTGGTGTAATAGCCGAAACCGGTAATAAATAGAAACTGTGTATTTTGTGGAAGTAACAAAGTGTTTTCATTGTTAATATGGAACCCTTCCACCACGTAAATGCTTCAAGTTTTTATTTAAGAAACTATTGAAATTTTACTGGTTTTGATTTTCGTTTAGTTTCTGTAGCCATCCCTGGTGCACAGGCAACTGCAGGAAAACAAGTATGAAGTTCTTATCTGCTGTCTCATTCTTATCTGCTGTCCCATTCTTATCTTTTTACCCCATATTTTAGCTTTCTTGATACGGGAAATCGACGGCCGTATTTTTTTTAACAAGATAGTTCACCCTTCACACAGCAAGACTCCCAATCCATCTCTGTGCGCTGTGAAATTTTCTTTCATTTATCTTTCGTTCACTCTGGTAGTCTGTCTAGAAAGGAGTAAATATTAAATAGATCTTGCGTATCGAATGAATCAGAAAATTACGAAAAAAATACTTGATAAAACCAAGTACTTTGCGTGGTATTGACGTAATATTACGCCACGTGAAATACTTCGATTTAAGCTGCGGGCGTAATATTACGCCATCCGTCTTTTAATAAAGTCGTATTTTTCAATTTTTTAAGCGCTAATCTTTAAATAAACAAACGAAATATCAAAAGCTAAATTCATTCATTAAAATGATATCTACCAAACACTTATTCCTCGCATCAAAGGTTGGTTGTTAAGGAATAGCACAAAAGTATTGAAAATCAGTACACGTAGATTCGTACGTACAGTACAGTATCAGCATGGTAAGTGCTCATGTAGAAAGGTAATTCGAAAGGTGTAAATAATTCGGTTAATGATTTTTTTACTCCCATAGTTATTTTATGAATGTGTCTAATTTTAAGGCAAATCATGTTTTCCATAATTTTAACGAATTTTCAATTTTTGATTGTTTTACCATGAGTGGTGACAATACGAGACTGATGAAAATAGAATTTCCGTTTACATATTTATGAAAACTATTTTTGGGGAACGTCTGTGTTATATTAGATAAAATAATCATAATTTTCTTCTGCAGTACCGTTTTATCTCAGTGATTTAAGCGGTTTTTAATGAATATGATTATCGACAAAATAATTACCACTGTATCGCTGTACTTTCCCTAAAAATAGGCTTGTACAGTCAGTTGCGGAGTTAGTTGGCCGAATTAATAAGTCCCAGGTGTTTTCTTCGTGATAATTGAGGATAAAAGCAAACAAAGTGGAGTTGTGAAACTAGAAAACTTTTATTTCCATCTCGAAATAGCGGGGAGCATTTTTTTAAACGACTTTCATATCGACCAATTTTAAGTGTTCAATTGTTTTTTTTTACGAGTGCTCCTATTCGCTTCCATTAAAGCATGCTGTTATTTTTTTCATTGCTGTACTCTCACCTTGACCTACATTCATGTTGTGTCGACTTAATACGCGTAATAATACCACATCCCGCTTTTAAAGGGTCTTCCTCTCTCTCTCTCTCTTTCTCTCTCACACACACACGAATAAGGTTTTTGAGTCAGGCAATTGGCAACTGCTCGTGCTACGTCAATATTCGTTGCCCCGCGCGTATTTGCTGCGAATTAGTTCTCTGCCGGGTACCGTTGTTTGTTACGATTGGCCTGCAGTTAGGGACGAAACACGTCACCACTTACCTTACGAGCAGCGAGACCGCATCAATTCATTTTCGCCTGGAATCGACTCGCGAGCCATGTGCAAAAAAATAGGAATGCGATTCCTGTGTTCCAATTTTGGATAGAGTGGTACTGGGATGTCCGTTGGTGAACTTGTAATTTCCACGTTCAAAATGACACCGCTAAGCCGCTCATTGAATATGAAACATCGGTGTAACCATGACGACATAACCAAGTGGTCGGCATCGTCCGGCCGACCGATGTACTAGAAATAACAAGTTCCTCCCACCCTTCCTCTTGTCTTTGCTAGACGTCATGTTCGTATCATTACCTCATCAGCGGTGTACACGTAATTAGCCGCTTTCAATTGAGGGAAGCGTTTTTCTCTTTCACAGTCCATCAGAAAATTGCCTCAATGAATTTAGCGCTCCTGTTCTGTCGCTCATGTGCCTCGAACGCGCATGTGAATGCTTCAAACTAGAAATCACATCAGGAAATCGTTCATCGGTTCCTTAATTTCATTCACGGACAAATTAGGAGAGGTAACCAAAACCAACATTTGCTTAAATCACTATGTGACTGGCTTCAAAACATTCAATACAATTTGGACCAAATTTCGATTAAAGAGAGATGATTTTCTCTGAAAATTTTGATACTCGTGTAAAGAAAATGCAAGGGGTACTAAATAAAATATTAATTTGCAATGTTTGCCGTAACATTATTGTGTAAGATATTTTTTATATATTTGCTCGTTATCAAACTTTTATCATTTTATTTTTTGGTGACTAATTGAAAAATTCAAAGTAAAAAAATATGAAGTCGATAGTTATGTAAATGTTTTCACTGTCAGTTATATATTCCTAGTTAGTCTAAGAAATAAGTCTAAACAAAGGAGTAACAACATTATTTGAAATTAAAAAAATACCTCCGATTTAGTATTTCAATTGGGCATCTAGCGACAGCGTTACGAAAAAAGTCATTTTTGGATGGCTATATATCTAACTAAAGATTAAATTTTTTCATTATTTTTGTTTTCTTGTTTATCATTTGAACTTGAAGATCAACGTAAAATCTATAGGAGTCGGAGAAAACCTTGCATATCACCACGTCTTTAATCATGCATCACAGTGTTCTCTGCAAAGTGTCTACCTATTGAGTTCCATCCTCGGAGGGCTCATTGCAGCATGAAAGATAACTGATATTTGGGTCAAAATACTAAATATTTTATATCTTTCACTAAAGCGTGCCTGGCTTTTATTTCGGGAGTCTGATCTTGGAGTGCCACTGGATTCATATATCGGACTTTTAAGAGTCTTCATCTACTAAAAATGGGGTGCGAGCGAAGTTTACGAATAATATTACCACGCAAATCTGAGGTGTTAACCCTCCACTCCAAACCCACCAACTTCATTTAATTCACCTTTCTGTAGTGTGCTAGAATTCGGAAGGCACAATGTAAAGTGCTACTAGCCCCCAAATTATCTCGTAAGAGGATGGATCTGAAGTGGATTATCTCTTGTACTCGTCTAAGTGCCAGCGTTCATTCCATTAATATTTATTTCATTCCTTGACATGTCTATAAATAGATACAGAAATTCGAGTGGCCCGTAAGAATTAATAAATATATAACTCTTGACGTCACTATTTTTCAACTATTCCATGAATTGATATAAGAAAGTTTTATTGCGGAATGTGACCTCAGTAGGTTTTTTCATCGTGGCGAATAATCTTAAAAATATGCTGTTTTTAAAGCATTTCATTTTGTATGCATGAGAGTCAAACCTCGGTTGCGTTGGAAAGGTACTTGAATTTAGTAGGGTAAAAAAGTTTTGAAGAAGTGGATCTCAAATAAAACCCAGTCAACTCAATTTACTCAGCCTGTGAGTCTATGAGCAATAACCTCAAGATGATGTTCCGGCAACTATAGCTCAATAGCAGGGGCGGTCTGGCCAGGTCGGCTGGCCGACAATCGCCGAGGGTCCAGAGCTTAAGGGGGCCCCATAACGCCCGCGTCTATCGCGAAGCGAATATGAAAGATGTAATGAAAAAAGACTCCCGATCACTTGAACCATATTTTTTTGCAATTTTTAAATCCTACGTTTTCAATATGCTTTATTTTCAACATACTCAGTCTAAAAATACATATTATATAATATTATAATTAAAATAAATAAAGAAGTCAGAAGACAAAAGAGAACCTGATGATTTTTGAAAGGGCAATTCAAAAAGATTATTTTAATGTTTTTACATATCAGTGCAGTGTAAAGGAGCAAATTCACTAAACATATTATAGAGCCATAATACATTTTCAAATTTTTAATCTGTGAAATTCTAACTTTAACTAATATTTTTCTTGCGAAATTGCCATTTTTATGAATTTTTACCTAGTTTTTAAAGGCCTGAATAGCAAAAAATGTATTTCCGGTGATGAAATTTCCTAAACTTTTCCGGGAAAGGACACCCAAATACTCCGGTAAGGAGGGCCCCACTATGAGCCCTAGACGAGGGCCCCTAATCACTCCAGACCGCCCCAGCTCACTAGCTAGCTGGAGTTCTCCTCGGGAAGTCCTGATCCCTCTAGGCATGCTTTCCGCCAATTCCTCACTCCCATTTCTGTAATCAATATCTCACACCACAATATTTTCTTACCCTGGCTCCACCCATGCACCTACTCGCGTGAGAAATCACGTTGGCTATTTATTTCCAGTCTTTATAAATTCTTTTTAGTGCGGTACATGAGCACAATTGATTTTAGCCGCCTTTCCCAAATTTCCATCAGAATTGAAATCTTTGCACTTCTCAAAACTAATATTGCCCGTTTCCAAAACATACGTTGTTTTTCTGCTGCTTACAGAGGATGCGATCCTCCAATATCGGGAGGTATGCGTCCCGCTTAACCGGTATTTTTTTAGTGACGTATTGCTCGAATTCAATCATTGTTCATTACTTTTGTAATTACATTTAAAAATTAAGATTTGCTATCATAATAGTCCAAGGCAGTGGCGTAGCCAGGGGGGTCCGAAACCCCCCAAAATATAAAATCACAATTATTTTCCTTCATGATAGAAAACAAATAGGTATTGAAAAATCATGAATTTACGAAATATTTCTTTTACAAATGAGGTTTTTTCGATAATAAAAAGTGTTCAAAGTAGTTTAAACCCCATTATTACCCCAGGATTACTTAGTAGGTACACTGTTTTTTTAAGTTTTCTCCTCTGGTTTTGGACACCTCTCTTCCCCCCCTGCCCCCTACCGAAAGTCCAGGCTACACCACTGGTCCAAGGGATCGGGAACTCACCTCGTTATAGGCGGATCGTATTTCGTTACATAAGTGATTGATATAAGCGAGTTTTACTTTAGTTTTAATTTTAATATTTTAAATTTTTTGTGAGCTTATATGGTGAGAATATGCTTATTTTATTCAACCAGGGCGTGAGGTCTGCGGAGGAGAGCTTCAAGGGTTGTCTGCGCGGCATGGAGTTGGACGGCCGTCGGCTGGGCATCCCTGAGGCCAGGGTCACCATGGGCATCCGAGCGGACTGCGTATGGGAATACCCCTGCACGGGCGACCCCTGCGTCCCTGGGGCCGTCTGCCTGCAGCAGGGCGTCGACTCGTTCCGCTGCGAATGCGGACAGCCCCTGTGCGTCAAGCCAGACTACGCCACCAGCTACAAGGTGAGTGGAAAACATTCATATTTGACGTGGTATGGGTCAAGCCTGTAGCGTGAAGGGCGGAGAAATTAACGTTAATTGCCGCGCGAAAATATTCCCCTGTAGCGGGAATCGATCGACGAATCCAGCAACGTGGACATCGGTAAAATTGTCATGGATCTAATTGACAGTCGAGTTTTATCTTGTAGCCAATTTTTATGTCAAATTTTCATCAAATTTAAGATTTTTCACGTATTTCAATTTCTAAAGTATACTAGATGTGGAAAAAAGCGCTGCAGAGTTGTGAAAATGACTTCCAGCACTTAAACTTACTACTGTTTTGATTGTGTGCATTGCCGCGGGGCTATTTTAGTCTTTGTGGTTTATTTTAAGTAAGAGGAACAATATCGATATTTCTTTACATTAAAAGTTTAGATATATTTTTTACATATAGCATACGTAACTTCAATATTCATTCACTCTTCTAAACCTCGGAAATTGAAATCTAACTTTCGGCCATTTTAAAAATCAAGGATTGGGTAAAATTTAATTTTAAAAAGCTCTTTATAATGGAAATATATTTTTCCCTTTATGAAAAATATAGTAAAATGCATCAGACGAATATTTTTCCCGTGACGAGATGAAGAAAACGACCGTTTCGCCGTTCTCCAAGTTTTTCGCGTGTTCTTCTTCACTCTTTCGACCATAGAAGCTAAATTTTTACGTTTAAACAATGTTTAATGATATATTTTTGTAGTCAAATAAATAATGAGTAATACGATATATTACAAGACCCTATGGAGCTTCAGTAGTATTTTGACCTCAATAGTGTATTTTAGGTGTGTGCGCCGACGTTGAGAATTCGATTGTGGCGGAGTCTAGAAAATATTTTTTTGCGGCATACGACACGCTCCGATATCCACGCCCTAGTCCACACGGCGCCAATATCCAACAAATGGTTAAAAATTGAGTTCCCAGCATCATGAAGTGCAAAACAAATATTTAATAACGAGCACAAAATCAGCGGTGAGCTTATTCTGGACTATTCGCGATCTTATTTCCGTCGGGCTCTGCGTCGGCGCCTCGGCAAGGGGTGCCAACTGTGTAATATATTAATGGCCACTCAATCTAGTACGTACTCCAAGGATAGATGGCGTTATCTAGTTGTCACCGGAAAATTCAAACTAACCTTATTCCCATTTCCATTTAAGTTTTAGACTGAAAATTTGTACATGGAGATTTCAGTCCATAGAAAATCAAATTGTAAACAATTCAATAAACTGGAGGTAACTTCAATTTTTTTACCGAAATATCCATAGAAAAACCTCTCCATCATTATTAAGCAGTAGACAGCGATTCTTCCGGGTTTCCTTCCGCGTTTATCCATTTTGCTATACATCTATGCCTCCTTGATGATCCAAAATCGCCAAAACACCCAAGAAGGGGACACCCAAGGTGTCCTCATCAGAGTTTTTCTTCGGTATGAAAAAAAATTTACCCCGCATTTCATTGAAAACACTCTGAAATTTTTTTAAGGTAACTAACAGTGAATTTATGGCACAATATATATTTTTTTATTACACACAAAACCAACATTGAAATATATATTACCATATTTCACTAGATACATCAAATATATCGTCGTAGATAACAGGCGCAGATATCACACGCAGCAATGTTTAAGATATTTATGTCTTCATGTCAGAGTTTTCATGACGAAAACATTACCCCACATTTACTTGAAAACACTGTATGAGAATTTTTTGAGATAACTGACAACGAATTTACGACCACGAATTTTTGAAAAATTTACACACATAACTCATGGTGAAATATATGAAGCAATATTTCAATATACCCATCAAATATCTAGTCGTACATAGCAGCTATCACTTCAGCTGAGCTCCAAAACAAGTATGTGCTCCAAGACAGAGCATGCATCATCATTACGATGATTTGTATTTTGCGTCATAACGCAAGAGACATTCCAACATTTTACGTCAGCTCTCTTATTGTACGAAATAGTCCAGTTTTTATCGATGCTCCCTTATCGCTTTTTGACCAGCCCGCTGACCTTGACATCCCTCCCGTTAACGGCTAGGTGATCAATTCTGACCCATTCCAGGGGAGACCAACCATTTGGACCATGTCCAAAGATTTATCTCGCCTCCTCTATTTGGCTCTGAACTAGGCCGTTATTAATTAGACTCCCCTTCCTCTCCTTGATGAGCCGTGATTTTTCTTGCGATGCAGCGTGCGAGGCGTTTTGGTGGAAAGGGCCTCGCTATATGTTTCCCGCAGATGCTCCGTCCATGCGGGGAAAAATGACCGTGTAGTTATCCCGTGGCGCGATGCAAGCAACACAAAGGCACTCGGGAGAGGAAATTTCGTCGGACGAACGCAGGGAAGGTTCCGCATAAGCGAGACAAAGTGCGGCTTTCGGATGCCCGCTCCATTTCGCCGAGCCGCAAAAACAGCGCTGGAGGAATGGAAGGGCGAAAAAGCGAAATGAAACGTATATAACATACGAGTATATATGTGCGCTTACGTTTCCGTGAAATAGAACTCCATGAAGAGTAGTCTTTGACGAAAGATTGAGGACTTGGTGCGTGAAAATATTCGCGTAGTGATGAGAAAATGTCGGCCGAAATCGATTTTTCGAAAATCGATTTTTAATCGAAATGAAAAGCTCGACTTTTTTTAGGAAATCGAAATTTCATCTACATCTACATACTGCCCCGCAAGCCACCTCAAAGGCGTGTGGTAGGGGGTGCAGCTGACACCAGCCATTTACGCATTAAAAGGAAATGCTCTAACGAAATTACGACTAGCATTTATTAAAGTCCTTCATGGTTCGGGGGAAAAACGAATTCCCATATCTATCCGTTCGGCAAAACATCTCTCTTAATTTATTGGTTATCGTTAGACGACCTCTACAAAAAATGCACGGACATGCATTTAATCAGGTTAAGTTCGAGTCCTCACTCTTGGCTCCACAAATGAACGTTGTTTAAATCCGATGATGGAATTGCATAGTCACGGTGATCATTAATTTCGCGATACATGACAGAGTCGTCAGCGATTAAACGTATTTTACTGCTAATGGGAGCAGAGTCATTGATGTTTATAATGAACAAAAGGGACCAAAATATCGACTGGTCCTTTAAAATAAACTGTTAAGATAACTACATATTTATTGTGCATTTTACAAACACTCAAAATACATATTTGAGTAGTAGAGAATGATCTTCTTAGAATACACGCTTGCATTTTTAGAAGTAAAGATTTACAAATACACGCGGATTAAAGTTTTGGGATGACCGGTTGGAACTATTCTATACCTGCATAATACTCAGCATGAAAATTTTTGAGAAAGATCAACTGATTGAAATGCTTTCTTGATAGTCGGAGGCGTGCCTTTCTAATATTACCGGCCGTAGAGAAAATTCTTTCACCCGGACGGATGACGCTACTGAAATCAAACGAAATGGTCAAGATCGTTTTGCATCCATTTTAGAGTGCTTGCACATGCCAATTTAAATCATCACTTTCCGTTCCGGCAATTTCACCTGATATCCCAGCCGTTAACCCACAATCAAATGCTTATGCAGTATGAAATTAAATACAATACGAGATTGATAAAGAAATTGAAGTGGTGGTTACCAGGGGTGCAGCGAGTGGGTGTTTTGGGGGATAACCCCCCCAGAGCTCCGAGAAAGTTTTAAAGAAAGTTTAATCCATTTCACTTAATTGGATTAATATTATTTATTGTATATTGTGTATTATAATTGGATTAATAGAATAGTGTAAGGATCAATGAAATATCCCACAGAAAGCCGTTAAACTCGCCATTTAACTGAGCACTAAATTTTTAAGTTTAATCCATTTCATTTGAATGGATTAATATTACTTATAGATATAATAGTGTAAGTATCCATGAAAAAATCCCTCAGAAAGCCGTAAAACTCACCATTTTGAGCCATTTACCTTAAATTTTTCCTATGGGAGGACCCTCGCACCTCCCGCTTATCCTGGCGGGATTTCCACACCCTCAGACCCCCCAGTGTTAGTTGCACCTAAAACCTCCCCAAGACTTAATTTATAGCTGCGCCCCTGCTGGTTACAAGCATGGCCTGGTTATAAATTGGTATTTACAAGAGATGTATCACAATTTTCACCCATGGGCAGAGTTTTGGGGGGGCAGCCGGTAAATTAGTCCAAAAAAATAATGAAACATGTTATACTTTCAAGTACAATAGAAAAATCAAACTTAACTATAAGAGAATTTAGGCTTGCATGGAACTTAAAACGTTGTTTTCAGAGGCTAATTGAAACAAATTTTCCAGGGAAAGGCTCCAGGGGCCCTGTTTCACTGGGGAGTTTTCCATAGTCCCTGAGCCTCCAGTAAGATTTCTGGCTCCCCCAACATAAAACACTAAACTCCATCCATGTTTTTGCTCTATGCATGCATGCCATGGAAATGTTTCTTCCTGAATGTCTTCATGAAATTTCATGCTGTAATTTTAAGGATCCCACAAGTATTTGCATCTATAGGGAATATGTGTGTAAAGGAGAAGTTTCATGGTTTGTGCCAGCTGAGTATCATTTCAGCATTGCTCTCTTCATCCCTTTTGCAGGTGTTCACCAAGACAACCCTCCCCGTTGACTTGGAGATAATTGAGCTGACGCCGTTGCAAGTAGCAGAGGGTCGCAATGCCCTGGTCACCACTGCCAACCTTGACGTGGTCCTCGACTACCCCAAATACGGCGTCCGGGACTCTGGTGTTCTTTTTCGACAGGTGGCACCACCGCCACCCCGACATGGACAACTGCAGGTGGACATGTCTATAAGGCGCCTGGAGGACTCTTCGAGTACCATGTTCACTCTGCTGGACGTGGCGAAAGATAAGGTTCGCTACCTTCACGATGGCTCAGAGAGTCACCAGGATGCCATAGTGTTGGAGATGGAGCTGTCTGCTGGCAGTGGGTTCACTCTTCCAGGGTATCTCCAGGGGAGGCATAGGTTCGTGCTGCCTGTGAACATCACACCCGTGAACGACCCACCGCAGTTGATCCTCCAGCCGGGTGAAGTGCTCAGGATAGCCCAGGTTTGCAATCCATCATTATTCTGTTATTTTAGCGCTATCTTTCAATCTACCTTCAATTATTGCTCTTCACGTTAAAAATTATAAAACTTTTATCAAGAAAACAAAATTTGGTTCAATTAATAGTGCTGAAGTATGATTTTTTTAGTGTGCGAACACTTCAGTACTCCCTCAGGTATCCACGTAGCACACTTCTCAGCAAAATTATATAAGTACTTATTACATTCTCCTATAAATAGGTTTAGACGAAATTGGAATTTGTTACCAGCAAATTTTCGTGCTGAAAATACATTATCAGTCTTTATGAGAGCATTATATCCACAGATGTTTATTCACTGATGACATACCTTAGTGAATATTAAATCTAATTCTTAATATTCGTTATTAATTTAATTTAAATTTGAATGATATTATGTACTTTTTAAGTTATTATTTTTTTGCGTAAAAAGGCAGTTGCCCGTTGATCTTGAAATAAAATTAAAAGTATTTGGTAAAAGGTCTCTACTTTTGACACAAGAAAATTTTCATACAATGACCTAGTAAAATGTCTTATTGAGGTACTGAAATACTGAACAAGAGTATGCCTTTCATCAGTCCGAATATTTGACGGAAAGCAAAATATTCAATAATATCAAATTGGTGGCAAAGTTAAAAATATGCTCCATTCTCTTCAATGGTAGAGATTGCTGGCCAGGAATCTTTATTTGCTGCTCTTGGAATCAGCACCTTTTCATTTAAAAATGAACATATTTCAGCCATATTCCATAAGAAATTTTACAAGTGAAGTGCCCTACGGTTAAAATTCTTCTATTCAGGAAAAAAAGAGCTGTAAAAGAGAATTATTTCTCTAAAAATTGTTTTAAAATATTGACGATTTTTTTTTTCAATTCTGAATTCATCACGTTAAAAGGAGTGCACCACGAAACTCACTCAGAAAGGTAAGACCGTTCTATTGTGCCCGAAAAAAAATTTCTCAGAGCCCTGAAGACGGTAATAGATTTAGCTTTGGAAACATTGGAATAAATAAGCCGAATTACTTACATAGATTTAAGCCCAAGAAAACTTTAGAAATTTCTATTCTGGTTCTTCCAATAGAAAAAAAGTTGGTAAACCACGTAAATTTGGATACAAAAATCAAGAAAAATGCCATCATCGCCTGACAATTAGATGAGTATTAAATATTACACAATTCGTAAATGCTTTGAAAAAAGATTAATGGTATTACATTCCTGAAATGTTAAGAATATTTCAGGATATCAATTTCCTACCTTTTTTGCATCATCTTTTTCAGAGATAGTTTTAAGATAGACAACAGAGGATTCCGTAGAGTCCTTCCTCTTGAAGGACTAGGAGGCTGTGCGCTAGGCTTAGATTGCTCGAGTAATCTTTAAGAGCGCCTCGGAGATCATATTAGAACCTCACTGCATTCCCAAGTACGATAATAACGATAAAATAATGGAGATATTTAGGCAAACGGGTAGGTGCGGGAATTCGTTATTTCCCCGCACGACAGAGGGCTTTAAAAATGCGAGGCGTAATTTCGTAAGAACAATTCCTTTTCATATGAATACGGCGGGTGTCCTGACATCCCCCGCCACACGCCTATGGAGGCAGCTAGCGGGGTAGTATGTAGATAACCTCCATAAAACTTTCGCTAACAAAACGACCTACTACATGTGCATAGTAATGTCTTTCTTATCAAAGAATTTGCCAAAAGCCGCCGTTTTTGAGTCTTGAAAATTCCAAATACTTATCCTTTATCCCCGAACCCCCCTTCGGCAGGGGGTAATTCCCCAGATCCCTGGTCCCCCCTCACCTTTGGTCCAAACTTAGATCCGCCTGTGGCATCAAGTGTATCACTACAGGTTTCGCTATAGTAGATCGTTTCTTTCCATTCTTTGCGTTTGACGCAATATATTGAAAATAGAAACTAAGCGCACAAAAAAATAAAATACGCTTTCAAAACGGGATAAAAAATAAATGCAATTGTTGAGAGTAGAAAGAGCCGCACAGCAATTAGACTCGAAACCTGTCACAAGACGGTATTTTTCTAACTATTAAACTGAAAATACGAATATCCCCTCGTACCTGAATCTGTATCTAAAATCTCATAGTGTATTAAATCGATACGGGAACCACTGTTCTTGTTCAGCCAAGCACTCAAGTTCTTTGAGACATAATTAACATAAAAGAGTTTCTTCTCATTTCTTTTCTCCATACCGCTTTTGTAAACACCTTTCATATTAACTCTTCCAAGAGGATGAAATTCTCTCACTAACCACACTCACTGAACTACTTAGGATTTCGCGATCTATGTGGAAAAAGAGAGAATATTTGTTCTGTGCGAGCTCAACTTCTCCCCTTCATTAACGCTTCCTTCCCTACTTCCCCTTCGTGGCTCCGAGTCCCACGGTAATTGATACCCCTCTCAATTAGTCAAAAACTCAGATAAGTTAGATGCGTAATTATACCCAAACATTGTAATCTGATATTTTTTTCTCGGCGAATGAATTGAGGTATCGACTACCCAGAAACACCTGCGGGGATATCGGGTTTCGCTACGGAATTGGAGACTTGGAGAAGAGAGGTCGAACTTTTTTAATGGAATGTCACATGATCCGTAGTAGTCAGGGATGCCGACTTAAAAAAATTGTGGGGGGCCCAAACCGGGGATCTTGCCCCGGGAAATTTTATAAGTAGCTAGTTTTAAGTTTTTTAAGCATTTTAGAAGAGCCATATGATCAACATTAGAACCCTGATAACTCGAATCTCGATATCTGGACACTCCGGGGAAAATCGACAAGCCTGACACATTTTTTCCTCATACCCATAACGAATTTTCGAGGGGGCTCGGGCCCCCCAAGGCCCCATGGAGTCGGCGCCTCTGGTAGTAGTTCCCCAAAATAAACTGACATATTATACACGGTCGCACTTGCGATTGCCACCGTGGTATCTTCTCACGAGGGAGATACACACGAACTCGTCGTCGTATTTGGTCTAATTGTAAGCGCAGGAAAGGAGAGAGAGAAGAGACACGACCAGCGCTCCCAGCGCATGCCGGCCGCTTCATGATATGCGCGAGCGTTGTGGGCGCCTCAGAAGCTCGCCCCCCCCCCCTCCCCCGCAGTCCTCTGAATGGCAATTCTTTACACTTCTTCCTCATAGGGTTACGAGGGTTATAAACTATGTAGTGTATTATCGACAATCCAGAGGACTCTGGGGGCCCCCTGAGCTCGGGGCCCTCGGCGATCGCCGACCAGCCGACCTGGGGGGTGTTTCAGAGTCTCATAGGATTGGCGGCGTCGGAAACGGATTCATTCCGAGTCGATCGGGAACCTATCCTGGCCAGACCGCCCCTGCTAGTTTGTTTAGATTAAAAAAATAATATATAGTATCATAATTGTTTACTTTTGTATTCTAACAATGTTTCGTTCTTGCTTTGTGCTCTTTTCTCATTTTTATGATAAAATAAACATGCATAATTTATTCTCCTAAAATGTGAATTTGCGGCATAAATGTGCCCTGTAGTCCTCGGAATGTGTTTTCTTAAACTTTTTTCATCATTTATATTCTTTCTTCACTCAGGGTACCAAGAAGACGCTAACCGCAGAGCTACTGCATGCCGAGGATCCGGACAATCCAAACTCGGATCTGGTGTACACAGTGCTGAGTTCTGGGGGAGAGGGCAAGGGGTTTATCGAGAACTCGCGCAACCCAGGCAAGTCTGTGGACACTTTCACCCAGAAGGATGTGGATCTCGGCCTCATATCCTATGTCCACCGCGGGGGAGGGCAGGGTGCTGGAGGAGAAATGTCTGGCAGGTAGGGATGGCACTGCATGATAATCTTCTTTTTTTGTTTATTTCCATACCACTGAAAACAGCTCTATGCAGCTTTCACATTGAGGTTATTACAGGGATGCCGACTTACAAAAAATATTTGGGGGGCCCAAATCGGGGATCTTACCCTGGGAAATTTTATAAGTAGTGAGTTTGAAGTTTTTTAAGCATGTTAGAAGAGTCATATGATCAACATTAAAACCCTGATAACTCGAATCCCGATACCTGGACACTCCGGGGAAAATCGACAAGCCTGGCACATTTTTTCCTCACGCCCATAACGAATTTTTGAAGGGGCTCGGGCCCCCTCAGGCCCCATGGAGTTGACGCCATTGGGTTATGAACATGTTGGCAGTTTAACGTGCACAAACAACCATCCCCTGGATAGGGGTAACTTACCCAGGCGGGACTCGAACTCACGACCTCCTGTTTGGCAGGCAAGGACTTTACCCTGCTGCCAGCGTGGCCAGAAATACATGGGCATACCCAGCAGGAGGCAGGAGGGGGCAGATGCCCCCCTAGAAGTAAAAGTAAATTTAGTTCAAAACAAAATTTTTGAACAAATTTTCTTTAAATAGAAGGAAAGTGATATTAGTATGAAACATGTAATTAAAATTAAAATATTTTTTTCCGACAAATCATTAAAAACTAAAAAATTGCTATTTTGGTTTCATAACCTTGTCTATGTTACAACTTGAACGACCCCCTCTAGTTTTGATCCTGGGTAGGCCGTTGCAGCAATATTTGTATTACATACATATTTATGTTCAAATGAAAGAGGATGTCTGCTTATCTGTCCACTATTCTTTTCCAAATAGCTTCATAGATTGCTATCAAAGTTAGTATCTTGGTGCATCTCATACTACTTAAGCCCATAGTGCTACTTCTGGTTGCAAGGGCGTACCCAGGATCAAGACTAGGGGGGGTCAAGCCATGGTTGTTCATGTTCAAGATGTAGGTAAGATTTAAGCATGGAAAAGGTGAATGAAATCAACATTTTAAGGAAACTTTAACAGCTCTTTATTAGTTTTTAAATTTATTTGCTTGAGAAAATATTATTTCCCTTAAATACATTTGCGATTTTTGCTTCTAAAGGGGGTGGGGACAGCTGCCCCCTCCTGCCCCTCGCTTGGTATGCCCATGCATTGTTTTCTCATCACCGTTTGCTAGGTTACATCATGCAACCTCTGTAGTTCGACATCCATTCTTATAGTCACACCTCTTGACACACTCAATGGGAAAAACTGCTCAAAGGATTTTATGCTTAACTCTTAATTCTCTTGGAGCAAACCTTTCTACTGGGGCATGCATTCACATGACATTTTTGTTCCATGCATGTATTGACTTACATAATGATCAATGTTGTGGAGTAGGGTATAAACTGATCCCATGTACAGTAAATGGACATAGTTTTTTTTCTATTGTCTGCTATTATGCATGTATACCATCATCATACCTACTTCATTCCTATCCTTAAAAATCCTGCCATTTGCATATGAATTCCAAGTACCAAGTTTCCCGCTCCTCTGGGTACTATCCTTCCCAAGCAATGCAGTAAAGCAGGCCTAATAGTAGTTGCTATTGGTCGCTTTACCTAATTTTCTCAGTTGCTTATGAAAAATATGTCGATGACAACTTTCCTGTAACCATTCCCTATTGGAAATTTCTTATAAGAAAATTTCCTATCAGAAATTGGGCATTTTTCTTATAAGAAAATTTCTTATAAGAATTTTTCTCTTAAGAAAATTTCTTATCAAAAGTATCAATTACAAAATGTTATTTATTAGAAATTTTCTCATGGAAATATTTATTATAAATATCATATCATCATGCTTAAAACACTTGTGCAAACTTCTATAAAAAGCTACATGAGATTTACATCCCTCCTTAGAGTACAAAGTTAGCATTATACCTAATTTTTTCCAAATGAAGGTGCCTATATCTGGTACACAGCAAACCTAATGATTTCCCATGTACCAAATGTAATGTCCATAGGCGGATCCAGGGGGGGGGGGCACGGGGGCACGTGCCCCCCTCAGACCCTTAAAAATATGCTAGATTTTTAATACGGTCCCATTATCATTGCGCTCGTTTTGTATTACGAGGTATCCTTGTGCTCCCCCCTGAACAAAATCCTGGATACGGCCTTGCTAGTGCCCCTCCCAGAAAAAAATCCTGGATCCGCCCCTGGTAATGTCTATCTTTAGTGTGCATCAAGCAAGGACATTCAAGTTCTGTAAAGTTCACCTGACTGGCCAGACAATGCGAGATACCATAGAGGTCCTTCAGGTCATGGGTTCTGCATAGGGTTAACGCCCCCCACATTTTAAAACTAAAAAACTAAAAGCAATGAAACCAACGATATCCTGGAATCATGGACTGATAATAGAATATGGCTTTGGCAATCACTACGCAATGAAATATAAAGGAATTGCAATATGGAATGATTTAACCTTGAAAATTGAAGAAGCAAATGAAATAAAATTCAAGTTCGACTTGGGATACTTCAAGAAATTATTTGGGAAGGAAAAGGAAAAATTGATAAATCGAATACATAGGAGAAATGTTTATTTAAGATACCAGAGAGAATGACCTCTACATGCAGATTTGGATAGATAATGAAAGAAATAAATAAAGTAAAATGGAATTTGATGCCATTTGGAGAAAAGGATAGGTAGAATATGGCTAACAATTAGTGCAAGATTTAGGGAAATTAATAGGAATCCCAGAAACACTGATTGAGAATAATAGTTGATGTATTTTCCATAAAATAATAATTGTGCAGATGTTATTTAGGTTTACTCATACAAATTCATTCTCTCCAGAGACGACTAAATCACTCACTTTGTCCATTGAAACACTGTTTTCATTAAAACTTCCACTTATATTAGATATGTCACAATCTGAAAAATATACAAGTCTATCTAAATTAATGATGAAAAGTTTAAAATTCCACGAAACTGTTTGTTTAAGGTGACATGATTTTAGGAATGCCAGTTTTGTAAGACTTACCAAATGAGGTCAATGCCTTATTTTTGTTAGAAACACACGACTTATGTCATTAAACAGGTCACACAAAAACATGGTGAATGATTAACATATAAAAGCAATACCTAGCAACCTAACAACCAAACAAGGTTTCCATGGCAACCGTATCCTGCAACGTATGCAATCGTAGTATACATCATGCTTATTCATGGCCCATATCAAACTTCCATCGGTTAAGTAATCTATAGACTCGAAACAGACAGATTTTATAAGTGTACAATTTTTCGTGTGCTCTTAGGGATATATATTAACAAGTCTCATAAGAAGAAGCCTCAACTTCTTGGAACCATTTATGTCAAATACCATGCTGAAAACGCCAATAAATTAGCAGAACATTACTTAACAAAGAGTTATACATTATTTCCAAAAAAATCTTATAAGAATTTCTTAAATAATTATAAATTGCCAACATAAGTTATGGTGACTTAAATGCATGCCGGATAAAAACCTGAAAGTTATGTGACCTGCGCAACATTCTTATAGAATGCTATAAGAAATGCAAAGTTCTTATAAGAATTTCTGTAAGACTTATAGAATCCTATAAGAATTTCTGTAAGACTTATAGAATCCTATAAGAATTTCTGTAAGACTTGTAGCAGGAGTCGATGTAGGCTGCTAACAATGAAGATTCGATGGAATGGTTTGGACGATGTTTATTGAATTGTGTACTATTCTACACTGAACTGCCGGCCGAAAGGCCGCAGTATTTATTCAGTTTGCCAACTTCCAGTATATTCTATCTTACTGTTCTTGAACATTAAAGAAACTTCTAGAAGGGAATTCTAGAAGGCTAGAAAAATTAAGTAATAAAACTTTCCGGCACGGAGAATCGAACCCGGGCCGCCCGCTTGGGAGGCGACTGCGCTACCGCTGGGCTATCTGGACTGTTGGAAGGAAGCGATGACGGAGCGCGCTTTAAATTGCCTCCGGGCAAGCGATGTGGCGGCGAGGCAGGAGGTGCGGCCGCCACACTACTCCCGCCCGGGGAAATACAGCTGGCGTTGTAGCGTACAGGTGAACGAAGAGTCCGACCCGAGCGCGTCGTTGGATGGGGGGCGGCAGAGGTGTCCGCGGGCGAAGGCGACGTCCCGGTCGATGGCGCGGAAGATGGTTTTCCGGAGGTCGGTTCAGAAGGTCTCGATGTCCTTTCTTGAAAATCGTCCGGCTGGAGAATGTGCGCAGGCTTAAGTCGGTCGATGGAGACGACTGTTGGTTTCCCGTTGATGTTGATGGTGAATGTTTTCTCGCTGCGGGTGATGACTGGATATGACCCTAGATATGGTGGCTGGAGGGCCGTCCGAACTGCGTCTTGTCGCAGGAAGACGTGCGACGTCGTGGCTAGAGCTTTGTGAACAAATATTTTCCGGCTGTTGGAATGATGAGTTGCAGGAGTTGGTCTCACTTTTGACATGTGAGTACGCAACCGAGAGACCAGATCCTCAGAACCGATGCTTGCCGGAGAGTCGGCGAAGAAATCACCCGGGAGACGCAGCCGTTCTCCATAGAGGAGTTCCGCTGGTGAAGCCTTCAGGCCCTCGCGCCAGGTGGTGCGGAGTCCGAGGAGAACCATTGGCAGTGCGTCGATCCAGGACTCCGGGGAGTGCGTCATTAGTGCTGTCTTGAGAGGGCGGTGCCAACGTTCTAGCATTCCATCAGCTTGAGGATGGTAGCTTGTGGTAGGGTGAAGAGCAATGCCCAGGGTGGCGCAGAGCTTTTTGAAGAGTCCTGATTCGAACTGTCGTCCTCGATCGCAGGTGAGGCGTTTTGGACAACCGTAGTGGGCAACCCATCCTAGGAGAAAACCTCGGCAGACGGATTCGGCAGTGATGTCGGCGAGAGGTTCTGCTGTCGGCCAACGTGAAAAGCGGTCGATCATCGTGAGAAGATATCGGAACCCAGAGGCGTAAGGCAGAGGTCCGACGATATCGACGTGGACGTGGTCGAAACGTGCTGTAGGTATGGTGAAGTTAGCCAGAGGAGACAATACGTGACGATGCACTTTGGATCGCTGGCATGGAAGGCAATTGCGAACCCAAGTGCGACAGTCCTTGGACATGTACGGCCAAACGTAGCGGTTGGATATGTTTTTAAGAGTGGAGTTGGAACCGGGATGATCAAGACTGTGGACTTGATCAAAGACACGTCGACGGAACGGTGGTGTGATATAGGGTCGAGGCGTGTCCTTAGATGTGTCACACCAGAGTTTGACGGTTGTTCCAGGAATTGGCATTTGAGAAAGCTTGAGTGAAGTACCGCTGTCGAGGAGTCCACGAAGTTCTTCGTCGGTGTCCTGCGAACGGGACAAGGCGACGAAGTCTAACGGTGTAGAGGCGCTGACAGATTCCACTCTTGACAGACAGTCGGCGACGACATTGTTCTGGCCGGAGACGTGGCGTACGTCAGTTGTGAATTGAGTGATGAACTCCAGGTGTTTGAACTGACGTGGCGAGCAGCTGTCAGCGTTCTTGGTACGATGGCTGAAGGCGAAAGTCAACGGTTTGTGGTCCGTAAAAATGGCGAAGTCGCGGGCTTCTACCATGTTACGGAAGTGTTTCACTGCCTGATACATCGCGTAGAGTTCTCTGTCATAGGTGCTCCACATCCGTTGCGACGGCTTTAGTTTCCGTGAAAAGAAAGCGAGCGGTTGCCAATTGTCACCTGAGCGTTGTTGCAAAGCAGCACCAATCGCGGTCTGGCTGGCGTCGACGAAGAGGGCCAGGGAAGCTTCAGGGTCCGGGTGAGCTAGAATGGTAGCCCGGGCGAGACCGGTTTTGCATTCTTGGAAGCTGTGAAGAAGTTCCTGAGTCCAGGTGATTGGCGTGGAACTCTTGACTGAAGGACCTTGCAGGAGCGCGTTGAGTGGTGTCTGGGCTGAAGCTGCGTGTGGGATGTGGGGCCTGTAAAAGTTGAGCATACCCAGGAAACGACGGAGGTCTCGAATGGTCTTCGGTTGTGGAAAGTCGTTGATGGCAGCAACTTTTTCGGGTAGGGGTGAGCACCCATCAGAAGTTACGGAGTACCCGAGGAAGGTGACTTTTGTAGCTCCGAAGACACATTTGGCTGGATTAATGACGATTCCATGGTGAGAAAGGCGTTCGAAGAGGGTGTGGAGATGCTGAAGATGCTCCTCTTCCGTTTTTGAGAACACAAGGATGTCGTCCAGATAGGCGTAGCAGAAAGGAAGTCCTTCTAGAGCTCCGTCGATGAAACGCTGCCAGGTCTGCGCGGCGTTCCGAAGTCCAAATGGCATGAAGTTGAATTCAAAAAGGCCAAATGGAGTTATAATGGCTGTTTTGGGGATATCCTCTGGAGCCATGGGAATTTGTGTGAAGGCTTTTGCGCAGTCGACAACGCTAAAAATGTTGCAGCCGTGGAGGGCAACGGAGAAATCTTGCAGAGTGCGAACTGGATAGCGATCTGGGATAGTTCGACTGTTGAGCTTCCTATAGTCACCGCATGGGCGCCACCCATCGTTTCGTTTGCGGACCATGTGCAGAGGCGAGGCGAAGGGGCTGTTGGAGCGACGTGCCGTTCCCTCGCGGAGCATGGCATCGAACTCAGCTTTAGCAGCGCGGAGGCGGTCTGGGGCCAGGCGTCGAGCTCGATGATATATGGGAGGTCCAGGTGTAAGCTCGATGTGATGCTGTGTTTGATGGCGCACTTCTCTTGGAGCGCCTGGAGGTTTGGTGATTTCAGGAAACTTGGCGAGCAGGCGGTGATACGCTGTTGTGCCGGGGATTGTCCGAATGCTGGCCTGACGAGAAAAAGCACGGTGTCCCTGAGTACACAGGCCAGTAACTTGGTCGATGAGCTGGGCAGTTTTTAAATCCGGAACCAGGTGAAAATGATCGAGGAAATCCGCTCCAATGAGTGGCTCGCTGACTTTGGCGACGGTGAAACGCCAGACAAAATCACGACGAAGGCCTAAGTTGAGTCGGAGTGGCATCGTTCCATATGTGCTGATCCGGGATTCGTTGGCCGCGGAGAGATCGTAGTTGGTTTCGACTCGTCTGTCGTTGCAGAACTTTACCGGAAAGATTGACAGATCAGAGCCGGTATCGACGAGAAATCGATGACGGGAGTATTTATCAGTAATGAAAAGGCGGCTGCTCCCTATAGGGCGGGCGGTGGCCGCCGTCACTGCTCGCCGCTGGAGTTTTCCGTAGCTCGGGAGCAGGGCGCTTGGCACCTCCTGGCTGCATTACCGAAGCGCCGATGGTAGTAGCACAAGCTGGCGTCGTCGGCTGGGTGGTAAGTCTGGGAGGGGCTTCTGGACCGTGAGGGAAAATAGTCTCGGCTGCGGGAACTGCTGCGTGAGCGCCGGTGCTGATCGTTTAGTTGCGAGAGGAGAGCCGTTAGCTGTTTTTCGAGGCTCCCAAGTCGTCTGGCCAGCGAAGAGAAATCTGTTGAGCTTGTTGTAGCGCAGACGGCGGGAGATGAAGTGTCCGTTGAGCTGGCAACAGCGTTGACGGCTAGGGCTGGTGGTGGAGGCAGCGGTGTGATCTCGACGATCCGATCGGCGATTTTGGCGAGTTCGTCTAGCGGCAGTGTTGTCTGTGCTTGCAGAATAGCTTGGACGGTAATTGGAAGGCGCGTCAGCCATATTTGTCGCAAGAGTGTATCCTGGATTTGGAATGATCCGTTGAGTGAGCGCAGATGGCGTAGGAGTTGCGACGGCTGCCTATCCCCAAGTTCTTCAGCCTGAAGGAGTTGCCTAACCCTCTTTTCCTCGGAGAGTGAAAGGCGGCGGATAAGTTCATTCTTCAGGTGTTCATACCGGTTTTGAGCTGGTGGATTTGATAGGATGTCTTCCACTTCCTCAGCGAAATGGTTGTCCAATATGGAGACGACGTGGTTGTATTTAGTCTCTTCCCGTGTTATGTTGGCAAGTTCGAACTGCGCCTCGGCTTGTGCGAACCAAACTGAAGGCTTACTTGGCCAGAAGGACGGTAGTTTCACGGCTACGCGGCATGCCTCCTGTTGATTGGTTGCCTGGAGTCGTGCGGCATTTGCTTCGGCGTCGTGCTGGGGTGGCGGAGGTTGCGAAGGCTGCTGCTGCAGTGGTTGCTGTGGCGGCAAAAGTGGCTGCGGTTTTTGCTGCTCCGCCGCAAATGCCTGTTGAAATTGTTGGGCCTGATCGGCGAGGGCCTGCTGGTGTTGTCCAACAAGTGCCTGTTGTGCTTCCGCGTGTTGCATAGCCGCCGTCTCGAGTTCTGTTCGAAGGTCGTTCAGTTGACGAGTAAGCTCGGCGATTTCTTCGTCCTTGCTGGGCATTGCTGGTTGCGTTCGTAGTTCGGGGTCACCAATGTAGCAGGAGTCGATGTAGGCTGCTAACAATGAAGATTCGATGGAATGGTTTGGACGATGTTTATTGAATTGTGTACTATTCTACACTGAACTGCCGGCCGAAAGGCCGCAGTATTTATTCAGTTTGCCAACTTCCAGTATATTCTATCTTACTGTTCTTGAACATTAAAGAAACTTCTAGAAGGGAATTCTAGAAGGCTAGAAAAATTAAGTAATAAAACTTTCCGGCACGGAGAATCGAACCCGGGCCGCCCGCTTGGGAGGCGACTGCGCTACCGCTGGGCTATCTGGACTGTTGGAAGGAAGCGATGACGGAGCGCGCTTTAAATTGCCTCCGGGCAAGCGATGTGGCGGCGAGGCAGGAGGTGCGGCCGCCACAGACTTATAAGAAATTTCCATTAGGGATTCTCCATGGAGATATTCCGTAGCGAGTTGATTTCATCCTTTAGATGATCCGAGTCTGTTAGATGAAGTGAAGTTAAACCAAGTTTCCACGGTATATATATAATAGAATTAGATTGTGTTTTTTATTATCATTGCATTGATCCCTTTCTTGCTGTTGAAATGCTTCAGTAAGGTTCTCACATTCAGATATGCTTCATATATGTTATAGGTACAACTTTATTTTAACCATCTGTAATTGGTAGACTCGATTTGGCGTAGCAGATCCTATCCCCATTGTTCAGAAATTGCCATGCCTATATTGAGATCAATTTATTGTACGATAAAAATAAAATATTCAATAATTAAATCATCACCATCTCTACTGGCAGGGTGGTCCTCAGGGTGTCTGATGGAATAGAGGCTGGCCCAGCGGCTGTTTTGAGGGTGTCAGCCTTTGAACTGCAGCTGAGGCTGGTGAACAACACAGGTCTGGTATTGACGCACAACACTTCAGCCATAATTACACCAGAAGAGCTTTCCTTTGCAACAAATGCAGAGGATCAAGGTCTGGAGGTGCGCTATGATGTGACACAGGCACCACAATATGGGATACTGCAGAGGATGAGAGGAGGGGCATCTGGAGGAATGGCTAGATGGCAGGCTGTGGACCACTTCACAAGCAGGCAGCTAGCCAGGGACCAGATACGATATCAGCATACCATTGGAGAGCCAGAGCATGATTTTTTCAAGGTAATGATCAAGGAAGTGATGGTGGTGAAGTATAGGATGAAAAGAGGCTACCGAATTATGATTGTTCTTGTTTCAATATATGTATTTCAATTAACTAATAGCAAACTGGTAATATTACACACAGTGGCATAGTGAGGAGGGGGTTTGGAGGGGAAGGAGTCCAGATCCTTCCCCTATATCCCCCAAAATATAAAAACAAAATCCATCACTTAGCTTCATTATATAAGAAAACAAAATATTGAGAGATCAAGAATTTACAAAAGATTTCTTTGAAAAATTAAGTTTTTTTCAATTTTGAAAAGTGTTAAAATTAGTTTAAAACCCTCTACTAAGTCCCTGTTTTTCAAAAATTTCCCCCAGACCTCCCTCCCACCTGAACGAAATTCCTTGCACTGCCACTGATCACACGCTTTTTCGGGGTAACAATAGAGGTGGTAATGATCATCAAATAAGGGAGGAAAATAAGTTAACGAATCAGGCTTGATGAAGTGTCGTTACATGTCAATCATGTTAATAGCAAAAGTAACACCACACAAATTCTATAAAATACCTTATATTTTGATGTAACAACAACCATGAGTTGTACTTGCAAATTCAAAGAAAGTGTCTTACACTTGGCAGCCAAAAATCAAATCTCCAGAAGCGTGATCGAGAGAGGAAAGTGGTTTGAATGGATGATTTTTGTTCCATATATCTGGGAAAAATGTGATTAATGTTATCAATATGATCTGAAATAGCTTCCAAGAAATATTCCCTTATTATGTAATTTATTTTCACTGAAATAAATTTTTATTACAAAAGTGATGTATAAAAAGCATTTGATATGCATGCCTCTTGGGGGGTATCAAGAGTCCTCAACAACATATTTACACCTTTGCAAACGAGGCATGCTCATTATGTTTCATTGGATTTAGCATTGAAGCATTTACATGCTGAAATGTTATGTCCAAGGTAAAAATACATGTGTACATAAACTCATACATTTTTCATTAATGACTAGGTTCCATATCTTCTCAAATGAATTCAGGGAATTAAAAACTTTAACCTGAGTACTCTAACTAATTTTATCATTATCAATGAACCTAAGTTTGATTTAACAAATCTGACACAGGCTTGGAACCTTTATGTTAATAGGCAAACCCATATTGACACAGGCATAACCTATGCATTTAAAAAACAGGTCTTAAATTTGATATACGTACAATGAATTTTTTCAGGAGTATGATTTATCTCAATCTCCTTTCATGTGCTTTCTGAAAAAAATTCTACTAGGAAAGCTGAAATGAAAATTTAAAAATTATTTATCTTTCGGAAATTATTAATGGGATGGTTTATGATTATGACAAATAATTACAGTAGTTCTGCTGCTTGAATGGTCTGCTATTTCATGTATGTCTTCTCTCAAACTGTGCTGACATTTTACTTAAGAATGCTATCTGTTTCTTTTCCATTTGCAGTTTAAAGTGTCTGTCATGGAAGCCAAGAATCCAACTGTATACGACTTCAGGATTAAATTTGTTGAACTCCGTTTGGAGCATGTGAGAAACCTGGAACTGACAATGGATGGAATACAAGAGATACCCATTACAGAAGACAACCTGCTCTACCAAACGAAGCCAACACCAACTGATCCATCCCGTTTGATTTACCATCTCTTACGCGGCACTAGATACGGAGCTCTAACAGTCTTACGTCCTGAGCCATCAGGCCCAAAACAGCAACACAGGAGACTGATGCCAGGTGACACATTTAACCAGAAAGATTTGGCCGATGGTAAGGTCAGATATCGCTTACACCGCAGGACCTACTCACGAGCCCATGATGACTTCCTGTTCCGGGTGACAACCCCTGAACTCTCCACGGATCCAGCAACCTTTTCGATTGCTCATGTGCCTGGCCCTGATGAGTACGCTGCAGTTTCTGCCACCATCGAGAGACTAGAAGTTCTAGAAGGTGGTCGAGCAACAATATCTCGTAGACACCTTCACCTCCAGACTGACAGAATCTTCGACGTCTCCTACAATGTGACTCGAGGACCGCACCATGGGCACCTTGATGTGCTAGACTCCACCCTGACCGAGACTGTACGACACAATGCATCCTGGTTTGATTCTCGCGAGATCACGGCCGACAAGCTCATATATGTCCATGATGACTCTGAAAGCAAGAGAGACTCCTTCCACTTTGTCGCCCTTGGCGACAACTTCCAGTTTGTTGGTGTGTTCCACGTCGAGATTGTGCTCAAGAATGATAATACTCCAACCAGGGCTGTTGACAGGGTGTTCCGTGTGGTCAGTGGGGGAGAGAGGTTACTGACGGGCCGTGATCTTAGGTACGATGATGCAGATATTGATTCTAGACCATCAGAGATTGTTTACACCAGGAGGGGCATACCGAATGGTAGTTTACTGTCTGCCTCTGATCCAGCCAAGCCCATTTTTGAGTTCACCCAGGAAGACCTTAACGAGGGCAGGGTATTGTTCAGGCATGAAGGAGATGAATATGGGAAGATTGGTCTTTGGATAACGGATGGACAGTTCTATGCCAATGGTGTATTAGAGGTTCGTGCTTCACCGCCGTTTGTTGAAATTACGAATGCTACTGGTCTCGTGGTGAGACGAGGGGGGATCACAACGATATCATCCTACAATCTGAGTGCTGAAACAAACGTCAATGCCTTTGGGGAACAGCTGCAGTATTTCGTGATCGAAGGCCCAAGGCATGGTAGACTCGATGTTGGGGGTCGTCCTGCTGAGAAGTTCACGGAGAGGGACCTCGAAGCAGGAAGGTTGACTTACAGGCATGACGGCGGTGCAGCTGTGAGAGATCACTTTGTCTTCAGGGTGGATGCAAGGGGAGAAGCTAGCGTAGATGGGAGGTTTGACATTCGGATATTCCCTGCAAGTTATTGGGAGCCATTGGTGGTGTCTATCAACAGGACATTGGAAGTGGAGGAATCGACAAGCGTGTGCATATGTTCCAGTGCTCTGAAGGTATTTGCTCTATGATATTTATTCATAGTGTTGGTAAAAGTACTGATAAAAAGTAAATGGGCTCATTAACAGATACATAATAAAAAAGTAATAAAGTAGGACTACAAATTACTGATTTTAAAGAGTATGTAATCACTAAAATTACAGTTACAACCAATGACGTCAATACAAAATTAGCAGTGCCGGAATGCACTTTCCTCAACTTTCTTTAGAAGTGAAATATTATTTTGTGTTTCTTTATTACAAGTCATAATTTACATTTTATTACTATATTTTTCGTTTTGGTTTTGAAGGTATATATTAGAAATTTTGAGGGCAGCAAAATTGATAAGTGTTATTTGACTATTATGTCTTTTGTTAACCAGTGCCGGAATGGTGGTCCGGTGCGTTCCGGCACCATGACAACACTTGTTGCAACTAAAATTACTTCTTGTAAAATTTTCCACTCCAGAGACCACTTGGAAACTATTGAATAGTGCAGTAAAAATGTGGAATAATTGGGTCATAGAAATAGCTAAATTTGCAATTTGACAAGTGATACATACTTATAACTTTTGTAACAACACAAGGGGTGTCATATTTTGTGCCATAATAAGTAGGCTACAACATAAGGGTGGCTCAAACTACACAAGCAAATTATGGTACTCAGGGATTCGAAGTTATTTGTAAATCAGTGAAATCATTAAAGTAATCTATGATTATGAGCAAGTAAGGATTACAAAAAAGTAGCAATTCCTTTTTCACCATAAGGAGTAAATTACTAGTAAAAATTACATTTTATAAAAAGTAATCATTACAGGTACAAATTACAGAAAAAGTAATCATTACAAGGATGTAATCCGATTCCTTTTACTTGATTACTTACCAACACTGTTTATTCATTTTCATCAATTGGTAGGGAGAGGCTGCGCATGAATTATTTTTTTTACTGATTATTAAAGTTAGAAAATGTTTGTAAAAAGTTATGCCCATTTGTGTGATTTACTACAGTGACGACATTTGCTCACAGCATCATCCCTTACCTCTCATGTCATATTAGTACTGTATTTTTACTGGGGATGGATAGATCCAACATTTAATTTGGATCCAGATTGGATCATTGATTTGGGCTGTTAGATCTTTGAATATTTTTGGATCCAAGCAAAATTTTAATGGCGTAAGATAGGGTAGTCATAGAAATCAATTTTCTTTTTGGTACATACGATAAAAGTAATGCAAACTAAGTATTTTAATTGCATCTTCCCCATTTAGTTAGTACTTATTTTAGGCATTTCCTGGAGACTAATTATATTTTCAATCCAAAAATAATTATCATACAGTATTATTATAAGAAACATCAATACGAGGATTTTATAGAGGTATTTAAATAACCTTCCATTTTTCAATTCAAAATGTTGACACTCCCAGGTGAGAATTAAGGTTGTTTGTTTTTAGGGGGCAGTTTATCTTTTATGCGGCACCTTTGAAAAGGAGAAAGTTCCTTCTACCAAAACAATCATTTTGACAAGAAACCTCACATGTAAAAACTTTTTTTAAAGTGCCTGGCTGATAATGGGTATCACATAGGGTTTAATGTACCCACTTTAAAAATTGGAATTTTGCTAAAAAATACCTAGGTCTATTAAGATAAACATGTAATTTTGCAACATAGTTTGGAAAAAATATTGCTAATATTATCCTAACTTTGACTGTTTCTGAGTTATTGGAGGACAATGTGAGTGTACAAAGGGGTGCCAAATCATCATCCCCTACAGTGTAAGAAGTTGCCAACAGTGTGCCTGATTAAGATGTGGCATGCAGTGTTTTTGCGATCACATTTTATCTCAATTTCAGCATCCCATCTATCTTCCATATTATCTTTATGTTCACCAACCAGCTCTTCTAAAAATGATGAATAGCAGGCTTTTGTTAAGTATAACTAGACAAAAATAATGAAAAATGTGCCGCAAGCGAGATTTTAACATGGGACATCTGCATAGCAGTCAAACACCTAAACCGCAAGGCTATGGCTGCTCACTCATACTTATATCAGAATGGATTTGACCAGTAAATATTTAACTGAATTTCTTGTTTAAACTATTGGTTATATAATCCTATATGGTAGCTGTTTGAGGACAGCTCCTGATGGACTATAACATTTCAAAGTTGGATTGAATTCTGAGACAAACTTTTCGGATAATAACTTGTAAGAAAGTTAATTTCTATACATGAAAAGAATGTATGATATGCGAAAGGTAAACTCATCGTGATATCTTTTGACAGGTAATGCATCCCATGATTCCATCCTCGGATATAACATTCTTTGTGCAGAAGCCTCCAGTCAATGGTTACCTCGAGGTGGAAGACAACAATGCAATCACAGACGACTTTCCCGATGACGTGGGGCTTGTGGATGGTAGCTCTTCCCTTGCCCCTCCCTTCCCTTCAGCAAACCCTTCAGCCTTCCAGGATGAAGTCACTGTCTTTGACCAGTCCCTCATAGACGACAGCCGCCTTCAGTACATCCAAGGGGTCGCAAATGCCACCGAAGACCACTTTGTCCTGGATGCGACTAATGGCATTACTTGGCTAAGGGGACTGATTGTGAAGTTTGTCGTTGTGCCAAAGAATATTTTCATCGGAACCAGTGGAGAGTTGACGGTCACAGAAGGTGGTTCGGTGACCTTACCCTCTTCATTGCTGGTTGTCCTCACCGGGTACTACGCAGGAAGGGTTTTGGAATACCGGGTTGTCCAACAGCCGATGGCTGGCTCCTTGAGAGCATCTCACCGTCCCGGGAAGGTCATGGATAAGTTCACCTTGAGGCAGCTTGAAGAAAATCAGATAACCGTAAGTTAGATTTCTTTACCTTCCTCTGTTTTTCCCTTAATCTCTGGTTTGCAATGGCTTTATATTCTACAAACAAAACACATCAGATGTCATATACTGCTTGCGCACAGTTCTTTACCTCAATATTTAAATAAAAGCATTAATCAACAGAAAAATAATTATTCAAATGAAATTAAGAAGTCATAATAATGACTTCTTTAATAAAGTCATAATAATCAGCAACCATATCTTACATCTTGTTAGAATGAATATCTGAATTAATAGTGTGTATATCATTAGCAGTTCTTTTGGCAAATTCATCACTATCTTGATTTTTCTGTTTTCAGTACCAGCATGATGGGAGTGAAACATCAGAGGATGAGTTTGCGGTGGTAGGGCGAGCAGGTGACAAGGAGAGCATTCCGGTTGTTGTGAGGATTGTTGTGTCACCTGTCAATGATGAACCACCCAGGCTTGTCAACAACACGGGACTAGAACTGTGGGAAGGAGCCTCCGCACCAGTCACAAACACTCATCTCGGTAAGCACCAATTTTAGGTATAATTTCTTCAAGGGTAGGTAACTCCTTTTAAAAATATCAGTAATCAGGGCCAGATCAAATGGGGGACCCAAGGGCTACCCACCAACCAAGGGCCTCTCTCCAAGCATGAGCCTTATGCCAATATAGGGGTAAATCTCTCAAAATTGGAAAAACAGAAAAAAACCATCATGTATAGAAAATAGAAATAGAAAATGAAATTTATTATTCTGGGACAAGTATGACCCTTACAAACATGCATGATTATAAATATAAGAGAGTCAAATATATTACAAATAATATGTGGATTTGCATTAAACATCAATTTCACAGAATGTGGCTTAATACATATATGACAAAATAGAACAAAAAATACATGTTAAAAAATATATAATTATCAGCAAGACTAACGTATGAATACATCTGATTTTGTTCCATTTCGCACAATATTCAGTTAACTTGCAATATTCATTTTACACGTAGCAATATTTCACAGGTATTTCTTTTTGAATGGACTTGACTTTACATCTAATGACATAGATTCCATACTTTGCAAGAGGTGACATGGAAAGACCTAGTGTAAATAGATGTTCGATAGTGTGGCATGTAAGGTTCTTCCATGTGGAGTGTTGGACGTTTATTTGTTCTAGCATTATATTGTTCATTTTGTGTAAGTATGTGGGAAGTTCTGTCGTTATTAATTTGTACATAAATGTTGCATTATAAAGTAAGCGCCTATTTTGTATTTTTAACCATCATGTGTGAGGGGATCCAAAGTGGGTTGGGTTGTTTTTTGGTTAACATATAGTCGTCAACATTTACGCCAATAAGTTAACACTGCTTATTAAAAAACACTTTATACATTGGCATTGTTAATGCAGCTCTGAACGCAACCAGTGGCACCTCCTGGCCCGCAACTAACATAGACCCCAGGTGTTGGGGGTACCCAGAATAAAAACTAAGGGGGGCTAAAATTAGCCATGGTCTTTCAATTTTTAACTTTTTTTGCACGGAAAAGGTTAATGAAACCAACATTTTAAGGAAATTATGGCTGCAATTTTTATAGTTTTTATATTTAACTATTTGCTTGGAAAAATTATGATTTTTATTTTACTTCCATGTCTTTTACTAAAATCATTTTTCTTCAAAAGGAAAATTTGTTCATAACTTTTGTTTTGAACTAAATTTATTTTCACTTTTAGGGGAGGGTCAGTTGCTCCCCGCTGGTTACGCCCAAACCCAGGCCACCCACATTCTAAATCTAGCCATGTCATAATAGACAATTCATTCTTTCCATGGCAATGAAAGTGGGCTATAGCCGAAGGAGGTTAGGATAATATGTAAAGTATCTAATCAAACAATGAATATGTGAAAGAATAATTTTAAACTAAACAATTAGAGATGAGCTCACTCTCAAATTGGTATCATCCAACTATAATACAACATATATTAAATGTTTTAAAGAATCATTACCACTCCTTCTCATAACCATAGCCTTAGTTTTTCCTCATTCATAAGGCAGATTCGGCAGATTCTTCCTCATTTTTCATCCATTTGCTCTGAGGCTATAAGTGTAGATTTCTACGTGAATCTCATTTTAAAATTATTTTCATTTCAGCTGCTGAGGATCCAGATTCGTCCGCTGAGAACATAACCTTCACCATATCGTCCGTGAAATCAGGTTATGTTGCCCTAAAATCAGCATCCAGACTGCCCATAACCCAGTTCACTCAAGCACAAATCAATGCTGGGGTCATCCTATTTGTCCACATGGGTGAGTGCTCCTTGAACTTGAATAATCTGAAATTTTTCGTGTTCCTTCGGCCAAAATTATCCAAATATGTATAGATACATTTTGAGTCATTTGCTTGCATGATAAAAATTTGCAGTGAAATGTGGGAAGAAGATAAATAGGTAGTTGAGTATTAGTTCCAAGATTAGTTTAGAACCATATTTAATCATTTAGCTACACAATTCATGGTCATGGTTAGGGCTAAGGAAGGTCTAAAATTATTTTACAATGTTTTCAAACCATTTACAATTAATGCAATCATAGAAAACTCCACTCACAATTAGTCATTGCCAAAGATTATTCTTCTTTCAGTGAGCCTTATGTATCTCTGTAGTATAATGCTGTAAAACTATTTTTTTAAATATCTTCATGGGAGAGTATTGCGTGCAAACGAAAATACTAGAAAAAAAATCTGAGCCCCATTTTCAGTGCAGAAATCGATTTTAAGTTGACACAAAGGTGGTAGGTTCAAGATTAACAAGTTGATTTTATGAAAACATTGTATTGCAATTGCAACCCGTCTGAAGTCAAGGTGTGCGGGATATTCAAGTGAATATAATACACTCATTAACTGTGCAAAATTTTAGCACAACTCTTAAGTACCTACCTCCAATATCTAGCTCACCTTCAGCATAATTTACCCAAGCGTTTTTGTGATACTTTACATTCTTGCTCAGTGACTTTCAGTGAATAACGGTGTTCTTATGGTGAGGGATTGCTGATGAATATTGTCTTGATTAAGACAGATATTTTTGCTCTCATTTCGCAATTACAATTTATATATAGACTACAATTGATGGAATGGAGTATTTTATTTCATGTTTTCAGAGGCCACTATGAATAAATAAATCGTGTAGTATAATATGTGAATAGTATTTGTGAATAATGGAAAATGAGAATTATTCAAAACATTGTACCTGTGGCAGACTCCTATAGAAGCTAGAATTAGTCAAGCATGTTGCAGTAAGGTTTTCTGATGGAAAAAAGAAAGAGAGGTGCTACTTCACACTTGTCAGGCCACGCCTCAAAGTCACACCTATACATTAAGCACTTAATCAATGTTTCGTTAATTAACTTTAGTTAATTAAATTTGATTCCAAGTACCTACTTATTCCAGCGTAATAAATTGCTGCCCTCTGTTTGCAAGTTTTATTTTGAGGGCAGGTAATCAGGAAGGCTACACTCCATAAACGGCAGCAATATTTAGGTATCTCTGTTGCTGGTTAGGTAATGTCTGCGATTAACTAACTTAATTCAAAGAAATATTTCATTCCTTCATGAAATTCACCTTTAACTCTAAATATTTCAATCAATAAGTACAAATTTGTAAATTACTTGACTAGTTGTGGACATACTCCTTCTTAACATTTGTGCCTTTGCAAGTTGCTTGCATAAAGACTGTCATTGGATGGTCCTCATTAATAAATGGGATATTCTGTTACACAAGAGCAAGGAAAATACTTTTAAAGTTAATGCCCTGCCATTTCAAAGTGGTGTACAACTTTGTGTGAAATGCATACATTTCATGCGTCATGCCATGACGTTTGGAATTTAAGTTGAAGAAAATGGGATTGGTACCGACCATGTGAGTGGTGGAAAGATTTTGTGCTTCCCTCGCGAATGGACTTGGTGAAGAGTTCTCAGGATCGATATCAGGTCAGGAACTCCATAACTGCCGACGTTTCGATGACCGACTCGGTCATCGAAACGTCGGCAGTTATGGAGTTCCTGACCTGATATCGATCCCAAGAACTCTTCACTAACATCTGAGTGGTGCTCCTAGGTGGTGCTCTATCAGGCCCTGGCCACAGTCAAATCCTCAGTTTGCAAAAGTCCAGGCTATAGTCCAGTAAACAGGTATACCTGTGACCCAACGGAGGGTCTCATCACAATCTAAACTATGGAAGGCAGATTCAAATTTGCAATGAATGTGTTTAGGGGCATTTATTGATTTTTCGTCACATTCATCATTCCAGGAGGTCGTAGCGGTGGCTTCCGCCTAACCTTGAGTGACGGAGTCAACTCAGGTGGCACCCACGACTTTGAGGTCACGGCCCTGGACTTGACCCTCCGCCTGGCAGCCAACAACCCCTTACACGTGTTCCCGATGCTGAGGCAACCACTCGCCTCTGACGAATTGTTGGCCGTCACCTCAGACACCACCTCACCAGGCCGAAGGATCGTCTTCTCCATTCGAACGCCCCCTGTGCTTGGGCGCCTGCTGGTGGAGCCCTCAGGAGGAGCTGCTGGCTCGAGCCCCAGCCTTCCACGTGGGGCCCTTGTCCCTACGGCTCGTGACCCTGCTCTGCCCGCCTCTAATTTCACGCAGCATGACATTAATGAGAACCGGGTGTGGTATGAGCACACACACCCCTTCACAGACCTCATGGCCAACGACTCATTCATCTTCGATGTCAGTGCAGACTTTGCGGAGCCCTTGCTTGAACAGGTAATTGTAAATATAATCTTACTAGTTGGGCGGAATTCGAGTGAGCTATTGATAGGCCGGACATTTCATAATTATTACGGAAAGAAAAGTGGACCGAAACAAAAACAGAAAAAAGATAATGGGCCTGCAGGAGAGCACTGAGTGACTTACCCCAGGTCTCCAGGCTAGAAGCTCTACCGTCAGACGTCTGGATGATAATGGTGATACCTTTTCGACGGTTAGTCTTAGTAGTTAGTGAGGCTGAGTTCATCGCCTCATGGTCCCAGGAAAGCAATATATATCAACGAAATATTCCGATAGGTGTCGGGATAAGGGGCAAGTCCCTCACTGCCCTCTTTAGGCCAAAAAGTAAAATAGACTTAGGGTGCGAAGACCAAACACTAGTATTGTAAAATAAAATAAAAATGCCTTGTTCTATTCCATATTTTATTTTAAATAGTACGACCCAGGTTTCTGCATCTCATGCTATCATCAGGTGATAGCATGCATAAATACTTTGTTCTATCTATACACAGAATTAATACTTTGTACTATCAATACAATAATAAAGTGTGGAATGGAACAAAGTATTTTAATTTTATTTTATGATGAAGCAGTTCCACAATGTATTGCCTGAGACCGTGTCTTATATTACTAGTATTGGTAAAAAATACTGTGAAAAAGTAACTTGGTTCATTTACAGTGAATTTATAAAAAAAGTTATCAATTACAAGTACAAATTACATTTTGTTTTTAAATAGTAATCAGTAAAATTATATGTATAATTACAATCAGGGGTGGATCCAGGATTTTTTCTGGCGGGCACGAGGGTCTGACAGGTCTTGTCATATATGAGATTAAAAACAAAATTCAACAATTACTATAGAAAATATTCTCTTAATTTTGATATAAAAGTTATTAATATTAAATGAAATGATTGAGGCTCCTTAATACACAAAATAAAACGAATGTGATGATAACCATATTAAAAATCTTGCCCATTTTTTTAGTGTCTGGGGGGGGCCCCTGTGACCTCCCCCCTAAATCTGCCAATAATTACAACTACAATTACTTCTAGTAAGATCGTCCTTTTTAGAGACAACCTGGCAACTGTCGTATAGTGCAGTAAAAATGTGGAATAATTGAGTCCCCAAAAGTCACCACTGACCAGCACTAATTTTTACCATCTTCAACTGTCAGAAATCCAAGGATTGGTGTCACACAGCTCTGCACTCATTAGGACACTTTTGAGGTGTACTATACAGATTACAGTCAAAATTGACAGGGTGATAAAGTGTGGTAATAAAGCACAAATGCAAAACTTATATAAGGCTACCACCTGGTGGGGGGACAGTGGGTTCAATAGGGAGCTGACATCACTGGGGCGGTGGTCTTATGGTTGCATAGTCAGTAAACTCAGGAGGGTAACTTCTGAAAATAGCTTACCTTTTTCGGAAGAATAAAATTAAATGTTGTTTTTCTACAGAATTTTTTGTTTTTACTTCAGAAGGTAACTTTGGGCAACAAACCCAACAGTTTTTCTGTTTTCCAAAAAAAATTGGCCCAGGAAGATGGTGGAAAAATATGTTTCAGACATGTGTGGATGTAGCAGCACTCCAATTTGGACATTTTACACTCAGTTTTTCAGAGGCTTCTTTTTAATTCTTCTGGTGATGAAACTTGTTGCTTTACGTTCCTGATGCGGCACCATTGTATGGAATTAAAAAATCCCATTGAGAGCAGTAATTAGGTATATTACTGGACTGTTACGTGTGTAATTTGCCAATGAGTAAAGCTTTGTGTGGATTTTTCAATTCAAATTAAATTAGAAGTGAAGTGAAACAGTATAATTTCACTAATATTACTAATATTCCATATTTTCACCATTCCATGTAAGTCACCTCTCCATGAAGTACAGAATAATTGTTTAAATTATAAAGAGTGGCACTTCCTTATTTAACACAAACATAAAAGTAACGATTAAAATCATATCGAAAAGTTCAATTTGAAAAAATTTACAATATAAACACAGCATTCCCTCAGACTTCACCTTAGTAGTTAAAGTACATATAACAATAGGTTAACCCCTTTATTTCTCTTGTTTGTCCCAATAGGTTTTCAGAATAGACATATCAGTCTCCTCCATGACCTCTGGAGGACTCGACCGCTTCCTCGTCCTTGAACCCATAGAAGTGGAGGAGGGAGGTTCTGCTGTTCTTCGCATGAACACCACTGGCGTTGCTGCATTCATTGAGGCACACAGTGGCTGGGCACCTCCAGTCATCATAGAGGTTGCCTTGTGGTCAGCCCCGAGGCATGGAACCCTAGCTGTAGCAGGAGTGAATGCCTCTTCCGGTACAACCTTCACTCAGGCTCACCTGGATGCGGGAGAGGTCATCTACAACCACGACCACAGCGATACAGTTGAAGATGATGTGCCCTTTTCCCTCCGTTTACCCTCTCCAGAAGACTCAACCCCAGGTGACGTTCTCCTCTACAATGGCACCATACGTATAAACATCCGTCCAATAAATGATCAGCCTTTCCACCTCCTGACCCGAGCCCCACACGTTGCCGTAGTACAAGGAGGCATGCGAGCAATCACCCAGGAAGACCTCTGCACAGAAGACCCAGACACTCCCTCTGAAGAACTCATATACGATGTAATCAGTGGTCCCAGTGCTGGGCGGCTCATGCTGGCTTCAAATTCCTCAGGGCAAGGTGGAAGTGATGCAGTCCTGCAGTTCCCAGCTGTGAGGTTCACCCAGGCAGACATAAACTCTGGCAGGGTGTCCTATGAGCACACCGGACCTCTAGCGCCAGCTTCATTCTATTTCCGTGTCTGGGATGGGCAGTTCAACCCTGTTTACACAGTCTTCAATATCCGCGTCCTGCCCCTGTCGCTAAATATAACCAGGCTTGCCCCAATACCCATCCGTCAAGGTTCCAGCGTGACGTTCATTGAAGAGGCTCACCTTAACCTTACCACCAATGGGAGGAGAGAGAGTGTGCGCTATAATGTCACTCAACCTCCAAGGCACGGTACCATATTTGTTCATGATGTGGCCGTCTCCTCTTTTGGACAGGCGGATGTGGACTCAAAGAAGGTGATGTACATGCAGACTGATATGACAGCCCCTGGAGACAGTTTCTCCCTTTCAGCTTGGCTTGAGGATTCTGATGTAAAACTCCCAAACATGAGGTTCAACATCACTGTCACCCCATTCATCAACATTGGCAACTTCACCCCAATATCTGGGGGTAGAAATGTTATCACCCCAAAGTTTTTGGATGCATCACCTCTTGCTCACTTGACCTCCAGCAACCCAACCTACACAATCACACGTCGGCCAAAGTTGGGGAGATTCAAGAGGATAATTAGGAGCACTGAGGCTCGGAGGGTCCGGGAGAAAGAGGTGACAAGGTTTACACATGAAGAAGTGGAGAGTGGGGTCATTTACTATGTAGCAAGGAGAATGGAGGGTCCTGGCCAAGAAGACTCCTTCTCATTCCTCCTGACGGCCACGATCTTCCAGCCAGCCCACGGCGAGGTCAAGTTCAGGGTCAGTCCAGAGTCAGAAAGGAGGGTCCAGGATCAGGCCACAGCAGGAGTCTCGTCTGATGCTACGCCACCACCAAGGAAGAGTTCTGGCCACTCGGGTGATGTGGCCAGTGGTATCGGCAATAGACCAGAAGTGGCTAGCCCCAATATGAGTAACGACTATGTCCTGATTGTGGCCGTTGGGGCAGGTGTCGTCACATTAGCCGTCCTAATAATTGTAGCCGTTAAGTGCTGTTCCTTGAGAACTAGGGAAGACAGGGGTTCTTCAGGGAAGCACCACGAGGCCAGGCCGGGTTCTGCATATGGTCCAGGTGGGGTGCCGGTCACGGGGCCCAATGGCGACCTCTATGGGGGCGACCTGGACTCCGCCCCACCCTTACCCAGACCTCCAGATCACCTTTTACCCCTGCACCCGACGTCACCCCGGCCGCCGCGGGGCAAGCGCTTCGTGGCGGCCAATGGGTCCACCCAGAGAGGTGATATCGGGAAGGTGGCCTTGGACTCCTGGCGAGACGGGTCTCCCACAGTTCCCCAGTGTAAAGTGATCCCCCTGGAGCCAATGGACGTGGGGGTCGTAGTTGGAGGTGGTGTCGTGGTTGGGGGAGGGGAGGCCGTGGATGTGAACGCCAGGTATCCCTATGGCGTTCCAGACGAGCCAACAGAAGACTGGAGCAGCTACGATACGTCGACAGAGCTCCAATATCCCCCCAGGACCACCAACCCAATGCTGCGTAGGAACCAGTACTGGGTCTGAGAGAGGTCCCTTCTCATTGCCATGAAGAGAGGGTCATGCTTGGGAATTCTATACACACTGTAAAAGAGTTGCTCATATTGAAGAAATAAGTACGAGTTGTCCCTCAGATAACGTTCCTCAATTTTAAAATGCCCTCCTGGGAAAAAAATGGTGAACTGGCTGTCTCAAAGTGTGGACTACAGGTGTCTCCTCTGAAACTGAAGCTCATGTTTGTAATAATAATGTTAATTATTCGGCTGCCGTGTTTTTAGGATTTTTCTGCCAAATGATATCAAACGAATGACACATTTTTTCGTTTGCCTGTTGTTTCCTACATGATAGGACCTGATGATGGACATGGTATTATTTTTCTCATCATCATTTGGAGCCATTTTATGAGGGTAAGTGTTGGGTCATACCATGTATTGTGCCAATTACCCGATCTCCGTAGTATTGATGAGTGGAAATCGCATTTGTTTCTTTTATTCAAAGTGAAAATCATGAGTTGAAAAAATGTGCGAGTGTCTGTTGAGGGTGATGTGATGTTGCTCGTGAGAATACAAATGAAGTGGCTGGACCGAAATAAAAGACATAAAAGACTAGATTTGACTTTTATGTACATTCAGGTGAACTGGAGAGTTTTTTAAATGAAAAAAGATAAGGTGCCTATGTGTTATCCGTGCATTTTTAGTGAAAATCGCTGAGAGCTGTTGAAAAATTGTTTTGTCGCTCAGTATTCAGCAGTCTCTTTTTGTTGTACCTCCATGCATTGTTTTTATCTGGAGATGAAGAATAGAAACCCTTTAGGTATACATTGTTTTTTCCTATCGTTGTACCCTCCAAGTGCAAGAACCATGCATTTAAGAAGAGTTGATTTGGTGAAAATATTGTGTACAACATGAGGAGAAAATGAACGAGCCGTTTATTCTTTTTCTGTCCCTTGCAAGAAGGAAAGAGTGAGTTATTGGATTGCATGCATGCTCAATTGTTATCGGGTTTGAAGAGCAAATAGATTACTTGGCTTTGAGTCAAATGAATAAGCATTGAGAAAGCGAAGTGCATATAATTTTGAGACAAAAGAGATGGAAAGACTTGGTGGAGTTCCTAGTCCTGGTGTGAGAAGTGATGAGCAAATAAATTTTGTGCATCACCCATCGTCATTTTGAATTATAAGAGAGAAATAAAATTAAGGGTGGAATAGGTCTTTTTAGCTCGTTTTTGGTTTGTGATGTATTCCAAGTGGTTATTTCTGATAATAGAACCTACCTGGCCAAGGTATGAACATGCTGACAAGCATGGATAAGTTGAACTTTGTAACATTTTTATAAGGATGATAGCATGTTGAATGCATTTATTTTGTGGCAAGTAAAAATATCCAAGTCAATCGAATTGAAACCTTTCTTCAGTGCTTCATGACTGACAGAGATCATTTAGGTGAGTAATGAAACCATTCTGAGCAAATTGTCATGTTTTATGTAATGGGAGAAGGAATACTGTCTGAAGGAACACAAATTAGGTTTTTTTTCTACATTCTTTGTTTGCGATTTAATCTCCAGGTAAAATGGCTGAGAGTGGATGAGACTTTTTGTAATAATTGCATCCCTTTGGCCAATACTGATTTGGAAAAGGAGTGTTATTGTTGGTGGTAAAGTGGTGATGCAAAATCTTGTTCAAAGGATACATATGTGAGTGCCTATGAATGAAAGTTGAGTGGGATTGAGTGTATAAGTCATTTATATTGTAAAAATAAAGATGCTAAGATATTTGCTATTACTCAGTGTTTTCACATCTTATCGGTGATTGTATGTTGTCTGTTCCTGTTTCAGGCTGAATGGGTAATATATTAGCACCTGGAGGTTTCTTTTCACCATTTGCTGCCTAATGCTTCCTAGCTTTAGCGTTTTATGAGTGCTTTATTAGAATGCAGCAGGCCCAATGAACCTGGTAATGATAGAGATTTTCAATTAGAGCAAGAATACAGAGCCTCCAAGTAAAGAACCTCACTGTAAATGTACGTGTACACTGTAGAGCAAAATCTCTTGAGACTTCGACTACTCTAGCCAGACTTAATCTAGAGAGTGTACTCACTGGGGAGAGATTCTCACAAGGGGCTGTAGGGCAGCTAGGGAGACTTAGTCTAGAGACTGTACACACTGACACGAAATTTACTCTTGCAAGAGACGTTCTCCTCTCTCTTCTATTTTCAAATTTTCTGCTATCTCCTTCAATGGTTTTGTTTTTGTTGTGACTATTCCAAAATTCCTTACTTGCAGTAATCCAAAGTTCTGGGTAACTAAATGAAATGCTCTCGGGTCTTCCAGCGGATGAGATTCTTCTACACTACAGACGTTTCGACAAGCGACTCGCAGTACTCCTGATGACGACCAACGAATCACTGGTGGAAATGCCTACTGTAATCAGGCAACTCGCATGGTGAGAGTGATTCGAGAGCATTTCATTCAACCGAGAATATTACAGCACAGTGGCAGACCAGAATCCCAGATTAGTTACAATTTTTCTTTGCCTCTTTGATATCCAGATCAGTTCAGTACTGTTACAGATAAGTTACAGAACAAAATCTAGCCTTTCAGATCACTCACAGACCAGATTCGTTACAGACCAAATATTTTTACCTGGACTCTTCGCCATTATAAGCTATAGTAAACCATAAAGGAGTACGGAAATTTGGCTGTGGAGTTGAAAATATCAATATCTATAGTAAATGCCAATAAGAATGAACAGAAAATAAAACAGCATGTTTCATTTCCGTAAAGACGAAATTCGTCATTTGATATCAGCTTATGAGGAAAACATGGATGAGAAGGGAAGAGACACTGATAGAGGAAAAACGTTGATTCCGCTATGAGCTTAGAAAAAATGGGAGAGCTTTGTATGAAATAAAACAATTTAAAGGTTGCTACAATAAAGCAGTGCAAAAAGGGAATTATGCTAAAGAAGAAAATTGAAAAAAGTAACAACTTCTTGCTCCGGATGTCTTAAGGAACCATTTTGTCATAATTTGTTTTAACACCACATACAGAAATAAAAACACTTTAGATGAATTTTAAAATATTTGCTTAAAGCGTTTCTGAAATAGACTTTCACATAATATAGAGTAAGTTTATTTTAGTCACAATAATCAGCACTGTTCCTCAAAATTGACGTTACGAGTTAACTCATGAAACATATTGCATTTTGCCGACTGATGAGAGATATACTAATCATCTGTCGAAAATTTAATCATATGATGTTATGACTTAGAACTGAATTAATTCGTAAAACTAGCATATAATGTATATGATACCGAAGTACTGCCGCACATCCTTTCGCGAGGAAAGAATTCCTAAATTCCAAATTCCCGGAATTTGTTTTTGAGTTTTTGCGGTTAGCGCTGCTCTGTCAAGAAAAAAGCATCGTAATCGCTGCGTGCGTCGTGGTGCGTCGCGTGCTCGCATCCATGGAGAATACATTATATGTAATGTGTTAATCATGCTCGCATCCAAGAACCCTCTCGCATCATAGATCTTTTATACCATTTTATACAGATCTATGGCCTATATAAAAGATCTATGGCTCGCATGCGGTCGCATGATGAGACGCGGTAACTGGGACTGGGATAAAGGTGAGTCACGCAGATTAGAAGCTGGCCGGGGCAACGTGTTTACATGTGGTCGCACGAGTGGCACGAGTATAAGTACATCAATGGAGTCCTCTTGGCATCGTGTATGGGCATTGATAATGCTGTGGGGTTCGAAAAAGTTATCGTGAGCACTTGAGAAAATGAGTTCTGGTCGCCATCTCCGCTGAATTTTATGTTGCTGTCTTCGACGTACTTAGGCCTATCAGTTAGCCTGCATCGCCTTGGTGTGATGATTCATGTAACATCAGGGCTCCTGAGGCTGCTGGATTCAAGACAAGATCGCGTAACATCACCAGGGATCCGGATCCGAAGGTATGTTCGTATATTATTAATGGTTTATCTATCCATAAATAGCGCAAGTATCTGGTATGTGGGAGTCCAAATGCATGCTGCATGCTGGTGATTGATCACCCCCTGCCAAACACTCTAGAGGTGGCTCGCAGGGTATTATGTAGATGTATTTGGACTTAGGACCCATGTTTGGACAGAGCGATCTCGGTAATCGGACCCATATGCAGCCGTGGAATAGCCGGATTATCGAAAACATCAGAATATTGGCTACGCGTAGGAATCAATCACCATACACAGAGAACATTTTAAGATATAATTTTGGTGTTAAATATGTATATTGAGAGACGCCAACTCTCCATCCATCTTTGGGTGAGAATCAGGTAGATAACGGAATTACTGATAACGATAATGATCGATACAGGTTGAACGAATCTTGAACACCACTGTGACTCTGCAGTAAAGTTGCATCTCAGTCGCATCCATAACGGCGAAGTTATAGGGGAATAGGTATGTCATTATTTGCATACAGAGCTTTATTCTCTCAGAAAACACCGGCCATATTTTTACAAGATAACTATTATTATAGCTAATATTTTGTCTGTATTCGTTAAAATTACTCAACCCAGGAATTTAATTGGGGGGGGTCCAAAACCAGGGGGACAATTTTTGAAAAACAGGGTACTAAACTAATTTTAACACTTTTCATAATCGAAAAAACTTCATTTGTTTAAGAAATATTTTGTAAATTCATGATTTTTCAATATTTTGTTTTCTTTTATGAAGGAAAATAATTGTGTTTTTATATTTCGGGGGAGGGGGGTTCCGGACCCTCTGGACCCCTCCTTGGCTATACCACTGCTTGTAGTCTTCTAATTGTAGGAATAGCACCAGCTTTTACGATTATTTCCTCCGCCCAGTTAAGACACACATTGAAAGCAGTCATGGTGTCATCGTGTTGTGTGAATCATGATAAAATCGGCTGTGTGTTTGATTCTAGCTCATCCTAGACATTATCGTCTTCTGCATTGCTGATTATGTCACTATCTGTCATGAATTTTAAGTTTTCCTCATCACTTCCGATTGGCCAATCATTTGTATCATCAGCTGTTGGACACTGCGATTTCTTTCTGCAGAGTTCTACTCTAGGTTCTTCAAGATCAGCGTTGCAGAATGCATCACCACCGTCATTTTTGAAGTGCTCATGAAACCATTTAGTAAACACTTCCTTAGTTACCATTCGTTGGCTTTGATTTTTGTAAGTGGCATTTTACATGCTCTTGGGTGCCTAGCTTAACCAAACACAAAAAAATCAAGTATGTGGGTACCACTAGACTTTGCTCATGGCATGAGGGTAATTCAGTCTTTGGAAATTTTGGGGCCAGGTGCACACTCTTCATCTCGATGAACAAATTTTTTATGAGGCTGGAGACTCCAAAATAAACCTCTCTCATCCGCGTTGTAAACTTGATCTGGTCCAAGTCCTAGTATGTACTTCAATTTTTTCTTGAAATTTTTTAATGAATGTGTCAACAACTTATGCACCACAAGATGCTGTCTCTCCTGCTATAGTTAGAAAACAGACCCCTTCACGCTTTTTGAATTTATCCAGCCATCCATCACTTGATCTAAAACAGTCTTTATTAACAATTTCGCTGTAAAAATATCTAGCATTTTCTTTGCTGATTTCACCTGAAATAAGTGTCTGTTATGTTCTTGCAAAAATCATGTGTAAAGAGCAGCTTCTGCTTAAGGGTACTCACCAGATTTTAGAGTTTGTCCGTTACTGATATGTAGCACTGTCGGTACCTCTCACAAAACTCTCAATTTTGTCTCGGTTTTCTTGATATTTTATGTTGTAGCATGTCCAACACCATAGTATTTTGCCAAATCAGTTTTTTGCTTTTATTTTGATGAGTTTCTTGATGAATTCCACTCATAGCACTCAAAATTAATGTTTCATGCTTAACCCGGTAACGCCTGAATTAAAAAGTTTCTGCGATTTTTGTGGTAATCATATGTTTAAATACGAATGAAATTCTGAGTCATTCAGTCCAAATTTTATTCTTTTATCTCTAATAGTTACCGAGATACAGCCTGGTACCATATGGTACCGCTAGGCGTTTAAGGGGTCAAAAAATCGAAATTTGAAAAAGTTTTTGGAAATCACATTTTTAAGCCAAAAACGTTAAATATTTATTATTTTCTGGAAAATACATTCATTTTTATCCAAAATCACGCTCAAATATCGATAATATTCAATTAATTATTAAATATTATTGTGTATAAAATAGAAGTTATGTATAATTGACGTAGAAATCAAGAATAACATGATTTTAGTGTTTCACTCAGTCGTTGCCGCACATGTAAATGAACAAAGCAGTCACTGCATTGCATTTCAAGCATTCTGTTCTTATTCTACTGGTTCAGTTTTCAGTAGCACACCGTCCCCGCTTGGGCTTGGAGTTTATTTGTTGGTTGTGCCCGTCGAACCTATCAGGGGCATTGGAAAGAAGATAGGCCGCTGTCAGTTGAATGCAATCTTTGAAACATGAATCAATTACAAATCTATTTCTTTAGCCAAGTTCCCCATTCCAGTCGCCGCACTTCTGGTAAATTGAGTACGTCCTTGATATTTTAGGGGATCCTTGTATCCAGCTGTGATTATACTACTGGCCATCGGAACTCAAGCTGAGTTATGTTTTTTCACGATTTCCGCATCAGCATCCATGCGTTGGGCGTCATTTAAACTAGAATCCAAGTAAAAATGGGCCACGAACATTTTGTCGACCCCCACACTATCTTTCCCAATACCTTTTTTGTAGGCTTTCACATTCCTGAGTTTTACGAAGTAGCTATCTGAGCTATTGATGCATCACACTTTCTAGCCAAACCTAATTAGCCTCCCCCGCATGAATTGCTAACAGCCATGTCTTCCAAAAGAGAACATTATCGACTCATTGAAACTTAAGGACTGCTTTTCTCTGAAATTACCGCCGAATCTTTCTTTTGCCATGCCCATAAAAGGGCGCATTTTCCATATCTTATATGATTTATCCATAGCGGTGTAATCACCGCAATGAATAAACCTACGAAGTTGTAGAAACCTGTTGCGTCTCATTGTGTAATAAACAAGATTATTTATGGCGTTTAGTTCTGCCTCACAATAGTGCCTTTTACTGGGAGTCGTTTTATGCCAACTTATAAAAAGAATTGCAACAAATATTTTCAGTACCTCATGTGTTATATTTGGGTCATAACAGTTGCAGAATTGTACATACCTATTCGACTCTAACACTCAGTGAGTATGGATATTTTCGTCAAAGAACAGTTCAAATATTCTAGTTGGGGATGCTTCATAAAACAGTGAGTTGGTAATCAGGATTACGAGATCTCCTTTCGTGCTTTACGATCTGTTCATCATAAAAAACGCGTCCTTCCTCCCTATTTTTATACCTTTTGGGTGCTTTACGGCTCTGTCCAGTTTAACAACACTTTTGAAAATTCTCAGACATTTCTTGAGATAAACTCAGCTGACTGTCCACCTTTTCGAACAACAACTTCAAATTCGAGCAAAATTGGTGTCCACTCGTTATTCCATTTTCCTCAGTCAGAAGGAAGGTATTCATCCTCTCTTTGCAGCAGCACATGCTATATTATAAACAGTATGTGTAAGTTATTTCGGTTTTACTAGCACATGAAAGTGTGAAAAGTATCGGAGTGTGATTGAGATACGTTAGACAAAAATTAGGATTACGCTGCTATTGTCGAAGTGATGCCTGTCGCGTGGTCGTCTCTCGCCGCCAGCCGTCATCGAATTTTCCCTTAGCAAGCCCCCTTATTCCCCATCATACCCCCTTCCTATTTGAGTACACGGATACTCTTCCTATTCATGTATTTCTAAATAGGATTCAGGTATGCAATTATACCTCCCACTCCTTGAGCCCTCGTGAGGGTACGATATTCTGAAAAAATGCGGACAATTTAGGCCTTATGTACTTGGATGATGTCCTTATAACAAAAAAATTAATTTATGTACACATTTAATATGCGTTATAACATTTAAATAACGCAAAATTTATAATATAAATGATAAAAAATAAATAATTGTAAAATAAATAACTGTTAGAAAACGAAAACAACAGAAATATTCGTATTTACGCTTTCCGCCAAAACATGGTAGTGCAAGCGCCTAGCGGTACCATATGGTACCACCAAAATGTTTTGCATCATAACATCCCAAATATTAGGCTCACATACAAAAACCATGCTTAATATGAAATGTACATATTATAACAATCATAATTACATAAAAACATCTTCGTATTATGAGTACATAAGTCGCAAGTAAAGAAAATCGAAATGCTTGCACTAAAAATTCCGTTTTTTTCGCATAGCTGAAAATTTTCAATTTTCAAACGGCTCTAAATACGTTAATTTCAGCTTTAAAAAGGCAAACTTTTCGGGAAAATGTAAATAAAAACATTCTTATTATGTTTAAGCTCTAAAAAACCCAAATACATTACAATAAAAGACAAAAAAGTTACGTTTAGCATTGCGCTACCGGCTGGTACCATATGGTACCGCTAGGCGTTAACGGGTTAAGTATATTTTACAAGGCGTGACATTTGAGATCACAAATGAAAATTAAGAAGTTATTGCAGTTTCTCAAATTAAAACATTGTTAGTTCACTATTCTCACTCAGTGAAAGACAAAAGGGCAGACGACTCATTGTCACTGCATGGTGGTTCAAGCAACTCTGGCATAATAAAATCGTGTCACTTGGTATCATCACTCTTGATAACAGGTTGACTCATGGGGTGATGAGCCTAAATCTGAGTTGATTGTGCAATGTTGCAGGGTGTAACAGCAAAATTACATTCACCGCGTGCCCGCCCAATTTTATTTTTTCAGATAACTAGTTTTCTTTTTCAGTGGGATTTAATGGGTCATGTAGCCAAAACATTCTGCAAATTATGACCTGACAAACACCTGCATACATAATGACGAAGAAAATACTATCTATTGAAAATAGTTTAAAAGCAACATAATTATGTTAGCTGAAGGAAGGTCTTCTGCCCTGCACACCAGATTAGTGTACGTGTCACATTACCTTCTCTCCAGATTACTGAGATTGTGCTGTAATAATAACAGAGAGAAAAAAAGGTAATTACTGAGTACGGGATCATTAAAAACTAGAATGGTAGCCATTGACTCCTTTTCAGCATCAACTTTTCTAATTAATATATTGCTGTGTGCTTCCAATTGGGTAGTAATATTTGTCTTTTCAAACATTTGGGGTTCATGTTTAGGCCGGAAGTTGTTCACAATGTGTATAATTCCTTTTGTGTAGTTGTTTTTTTGATCAAAAGTTAGTTTGCATTTTAAGTTAATGATATTCATTTGTGGTCATTTTGAGCAGCAAGGCCACGTGTAGCTGGCAGTTAACTCCTCAAATCATAAGCCAGCATATTGTTATCAATCTATTCACTGTCTGCAGGTGAGTTTTCCTGAGAGTTCGGACACTCGCATAAGGCTTCACTAATTGGTTAGGGGTAGTACCGAGAGAAGAGAGAGGAGGAGTGAACTCAAAGTTGCCAAATGTTCGTACCCCCCTTAGTTTGTCACTGAAAACATGGGAGTCATGGCCGTCCACAGGTACTTTGACCACTGTACCGAGACAATATACCTACTCATTCAGTAGGTATTGAGGATAATCCTTTCACAGAAGCAGTGGCATAGGAAGGGGTAGGGTCCAGGGGTCCGAACCCCCCTCCCCTGAAATGTAAAAGCACACTAACTTTGCATCACAAAAGAAAACCAAATATTGAAAAAACATAAGTTTACAAAAAATTTCTCTGATAAGTGAAGTTTTTTCGATTATGAAAGGTGTTAAAATAAGTTGAAAACCTCCTCTAAGCACCCTGTTTTTCATAAAATTTGGACCCCCCCCCCCCCCTGAAAAAAATTCGTGGCTACGCCACTCCACAGAAGCCCATGACATTGTCTTCTACCACACTGATTGAGGCACTGTTGGTGAAAGGCATTCTTAATGACAAGGAGACCGCATCATGTTTTGCTACACTGCTTCATGAGCAGATTTACGATGTTAACTTGACGGAGGTCTGAGAGCGATTGACTGAGGCAGCGTCTGGTGTTTTATACACAGCAATACCCGAGAACCACCACCAACATAGATAAATATATGCTTCTTTCTCAAAAAATGTAAACTAAGAATTGAATTCTTTGTCTTTTGAGCAGCATTAAAATATTTAAACAATATTCTACCATAAATATTAACTAATATTTCGATTTCAATATAAAAATCAACGTATGGAAATTGTTAATGCATGATCTATAGATCTTAGTTCAAAATTTGAAAATTCTCAGAATAAAATGACGAATTCAATTCGAAGTCTGCAATTTAAGTGCAAGGAACAATCATCCATGTACCTAATTCATATAAACTAAGCATGAGTTGACAGCGAACCAATGCTGGAAATTACTACAAAAGAAAATTCCTGAGGTTCAGTGAATATAAATAAAGCAATCCAGGAGCTCAAATTATCTGAGACATCGCTTGTATGTAAGTGCCTTTAACAATTTGGATCTTCTCTGCAAATGTGGACTCGGAAAGATTTTTTTTCCTGCTATAGCATTGTGTTAAAAGAGAAGAGAACAAATCTAAAGGAAGACCACTTGATCACAATAGCAATATTTCATTTGAAATCACAGACATTCAAAAGAAATTTCTCTTCTATGTAAGCTGGATATGTTGATACGCGAAAGATAAAATATGTAAAATAGGTGAATTCAGTCAATATTCCATGCTTATAATAATAATATCTTTATTGTTCTGTAGGTCATACATGCGACATAGAACATTGTCAGGGAGGACATCAAAACATACATGTTGTCATAAACTGTCAGACAAAAATTCATTTACATTGTAATAACCCTTAGGCTGTAGAAATTTTTTAAATTCTGTCTTAAAAACATTAATATTTGAAATATGTTTTATACTCATAGGCAATTTGTTAAAAATAAGCAAGGCAGAGTGATGTGGACCTCTTTTGGCACATAATTGTTGTAAGATATGTATATTTTCACTCCCACGGGTCAGATAGGCATGAACCGAGGAGTTTGGTAAAAATAAGGTAGGGTTCTTTTTTACAAATAATGCACAGTAAAAAATGTACATACTTGGTAGTGTCATTATATTATATTTTAGAAATAATGGCTTTCCAGGAGACCTGATGGACACATTTGCCATAACTTTCAAAGCTCTTTTTTATAGCTTAAATTATCCCCCGTCAATAAAATCCTAAATTTAGAGCAATGGGCGAGCCACTGAAATCATGGCTCTCGATCAACATCAATTATTTTGACATTAAAATAACACCGATTTCAGTGCAAAATAACATCGCCTTTGTAAAAATATAACATGACTTTTGGCTATAAAATAACCCCACCTTTTTAATGTCCCTACCCATGACAACCATTTTCAGGGCGGCTATGTACATTTGGCAACGTTAAGTTCGCTATTGCTCTCTCTCTCTCTCTTGCTACTACCCCTTCCCCATTAGCAAAGCCTTCCAAGTGTGTCTGGGCTCTCACAAAAGCTCACTCACAAGTATGAAGTGAATTGATTACATAGGGTCATAGAAAAAAGATGAAAATTGTGGTTGAGTGTTTCTACATTTGAGCTGTGAGATGGGCATTTTGCTCTGGTTCTGGCTGGGCAGCACAAGGTAGTGCTGACTTGGCTTTGTTTATGCTTCTACCGCTACTGCTTAATGTGACACTATTAAGTGCTGTATTTTTCCACAAATTGCCTTTATATGACTGCTTTGCCGTTGATGCAGGTTCAGACTTCACACAGTTATGGATCAGAAGTTCCTTAACCCTCTCCTTCCTAAACCGCGCAAAACCGGCCGTAAACATTTCTCCGTAATGTACGAAGTTTAAATACCCATTTGCCCTGCTGGTAGACCTATTTTTCTCCGCGATGAGGAACTGACGCAGGTTACTTCAATTAACTTACAATAACTTGAAAGGTATTTAAGTGTTTTATTTTAAAATTTGTGTACATTTTAAGAATATATTGATTTATTGAAAGAAGTTTGCCTTACCTTATATTGAATTTAATTCCCTCCTTCAACTCCCTTTTCTTGGTGATAACATCCTAATTTGGAAAGGGGTAAATCGTATCTGATGCATTTCCATGACGTTTCTATGCTCCGACCAGTAGGAGTTTTTCTTTTTTTCGAGCTGCAATAGGCACACGCTTTTTTTCTCCCCACGATCTTGACTGGAGAGTGTTGCTGTCTCTGTGAAAATGTGCCCATCGGAAGGATTCTTTTACATCCTACTACTTTACGGGAGGAGAATTTCCCTATCATCTGCCTGTAAAGTGCTAAACGAAAATTCTTCTGTGGTACTCCATGCCTAGTATTTGAGGGTGTATTGGTTTCTTTGTACAGAATAAAACTGTTCACTACAGCTGTGTTTACGACGAAGGCAAATAAATATTTCCACCACTTTTTTGTTTTCTTACATAGACTTTGTTATTGGGATCGCAATTGGTTTGAAGGGTACAAACATCACGATTATCATGCCAAACCGTTGCTGTAACTTTTCTGCTCTGTATATGTTTACTCTCTACTCTCAGGAGTCTAAGTTTTGTTTGGATATTTTAATTCCACAGGCCATTCTTTACAAGATGATCTTGTAGTAGCGCATGCACATGTGTTATTCGTAAGTAGTAATTTCATGAGCGTCACACTTGAAAAAAAGCTATCAAAGTACACATGATGATTTATCCCTAAATAGTTTTTCATTAAATTCATTACAATTTGCATCCCAAAAAACATTTCACGATTTCTTATATCTTTTTTTCCTAGGTACATATTTCCCTGCAGAACGTAGCCATGGGAGTTTGCTGAAACCCAAACTTTAAATCCCCACTTCGTTGGCTTTCCTTGGATTTATTGTTTTATGCAATGACGTCCTTTAAAAGCAACCATCGCCTCGTCAACACTTAATTCCCTACCTGGTTTATACTTTTGATGAAAAGTTTCCATTACATCAAGAACCGGCCTAATTTTATGCAATACGTCAAAACCCTCCTCTCCCTGTTTTTTTTCCTGTGTTATATCATTAATATGGAAATATTTTGAAATTTTTGTGTATCTTCCAAAGGTCATACAATCACGAACAATTGAGCAGTCAATATCTTGGCTATGTCAGTAATCCCTACTTTCAGGCAAATGGAATATGTATACAAGCACTCCAATGTATGCCACCATTTCATCACACATAACATCTTCCCAGTCTTTGTCAGCCTTTCCTGAGGAATGTTGAAGATGTTCTGCATATTTGTTTGTGTTCTTGACAATGTTGTAAAAAAATCTTCGCCGCCTAGTATATAGGAAGGAAAATTCATTGTCACCTATCGCCAAATTATGAATAGGCCCTCTCTCTTCTTTGAACTCCGACGGTTCTTCGAAAATCAGGGTGTCCCTCCTAGAGTCATGCACCTGATCATCACCTTTTAAATCACTCGTGCTTGGGGTAACGTCATCCTCCTGTTCTACTTCACTTGATTTGTCACTATCACTGTATCCATCTTCTCCATTCAAACAACTAGAACTATCTGAGTCACTCAAAAATTCACTTCTGGTCCCTTATTCTGCCTTAGCATCCTCACTTAAAGAAGCCATGGTCAGGACTGAGGGGTTTCTTTTCATTTGAGCTGAGCTTCGCCTCCTTGCCATATGAGATAGGAAAAGTGTGAGGGTGTGTGTGACCACCCACAAACAGAACTGAGGGGTATTAATTTTATTTTCATTTGAGCTGAGCTTCGCCTCCTAGCCATGTGAGACAGGAAAAGATTGTACGTGAGATTGTGTGTGACCACACACAAAGAAATATCACCATTAGATATGACAGTCACTCTAAATAACACAGGGCTGGCCTAGGGTTTTCATATCACATCATATCAAAACTGCCCCTCCTAAAAATACCTTCGTAATGGCTTAAGAATCTTCTCTCATTACTTCCCAGTTAATATACCACGCTGGAACAAAGCACCTTATTGTCTCAGGATTTTGGCTTATGGTGACGACGTTCTGCTTCTTCTTAATGAAACGGGAGATAAGAAGGCGGATTCGGCTGTTTTATGAAGGAGTGAGTTAAATGGCAGCGGCCGGGTTAGGACGGAGCGGCGAATGTGGCATTTAAACTTCAATAGGGAGGGAATTAAAGTCTTACAGATAAGGCCTCTAAGTTACTGGGACTACACGCTGGAATTATATTGGTGTACTGTTTTGTTATGCACATCGTTGCTGTTGAAAATTTATCATTGAATACGTTTATGGTACCCTCCTAAATTCACACAAGGCTACACAGATGTTGCCAAAATATTTTTATTAGGATGTGCTTTGTAGAAAGTAAGAATCAACTGATGCTTCTGAATTTAAGAGTCATATATTAGTATGTAGATTTAAAAAAATGTTTTTGAGAGGAAAAATCTTCTCTTTTTGTCCAGAAATGTCCAGTAGTGTCAACAGCTCATCATTCAGGCTAATTGAGGATAAAACTTTTCAAGCATCTTATCTTTACTTTGGATATTGTGCAGTGTGAAGAGGCATGGAAGGTTATTGACCCCTTTATTTTATTTATTTCTTAAAAGGAAATATGGGGCTTCATCATTTGGTGTTTTTATTACATATGTTGTGAATGGTATTGTTTGAATGGGAACTATCTGGCCACATTTAATAAATGTAGGCTAATAATATCTATTGAACAGGTGATACCAAGGTTTCGTATGAAGTTGTGTAATAAAAAACCTCACCTTTTTGTGTGCCAACTGTCTAATTTTGCCATATCCATATAAGTAGTTACACCTGGTTTTCCCCAAATTGCACATCATCCTCTTGTTCCATCCCAAATATATTTGCATTTCATGCTATAGTTAACTCTTTTGCACTCAGATTTCACCTTTTTCGTTTCTCTTACAGGGTCAGCTCCTGAAATTTGGCATACCTTAACACCATGTTTGGTGTCAATTGACTATCTACTTGCGTGGTTCCTTTAACCTGTTGGTGTATCTTGTCATAAGATGACGTAAGTAACTATCATCCTGTATCTATCTTTCCTATTATATCCATTTTATTTGAACTTGTTACTCACGACTGCATTTTATCATTTACTGTAGCTTACATCTGATCCGAGCAGCATGGCTTTCTCCCAGCCAGCTCCTGTGCTACGAACCTCTGTCCTGCAGCAGCATATCACTCCTGCATTCGGAGCCACTTCACAATTGTATGTTTGCCATATTGACTTAGCGAAAGCCTTCGACTCTATCAATCACACCCATCTTATTCACAAACTCGCATCGATATAATATCCACGATTCTTTCTTATCAATACTTTCAAATTCCCTTACCGACCGCACTCAGCGTGTTGTTCTTGGAGCATCTTCCCCAAGCATCCTCATCCTGTCAGGTGTCTCCCAAGACAGTGTTCTCGGACTTCCTCTCTTTTCCCTCTTCATTGATAATATTACCAGCTGTGCACTTTGCGACGCATGTGGAATTCTCCTCTTTGCAGATGACTGCAACATTTTCAAAAGAGTTGAGAATACCTCTGTCTCTCAGTCATTGCATTCTTCCCTTCATTCCCTCGAGGCCTGGTGCCTTCAGTGCCTTGATACAAGCAAATCCAAATACATACCTTTTTCTTTAAAATGCACTGTCACTCCTAATAAAAACAGTATTTTTAATGAAATTGTACTAATAGATTCCATCATAAATGACCGTGGTGTTACTTTCGACCCCGAACTCACTTTTGTTCCACACCTCAACAAAATAAAATCAAAGGCCATGTCAGCTGTGAGAGTTCTGTATAGACTCACTACTGTTACTAACCCTATTGCTGTGAAAGCTATTTTCATTGGATGCGTTTTCCCAATCCTCGAATACTGCTCCATTATCTACTCCACTGCAATTCTCTCAAATGCCAATTCTTGAATCCCCTGTTAATTTCTTCATTTTAGTAGCCCAATACCACCACAAATCTTTTTGTTAATAACCTCAGTAGCTCTTCCCGCTCTGAAATAATTTGTGTCCTTTCAATGGCCCCACTATCCATCCGTAGGAATATTTATCATCTTTCTTTCATTTTCACTGCCTTGCATTGCAAGTACTCATCCTTTGAACCACTCCCATTTTTTTCACTTCACATTCCTACCTGCACCTTCTGTAACAACCATTTACTATACCTACCTAAATTCTGTCTTTCTCTCTCTCAGAGATCAGGTTTTTTACAGACTTCCTACCTTGTTCAACACCATTTTGTCTACCTACCCTTCCATAGATCTCGGACCACCCTTCAGAACATTCAAGAGGCAGCTTAAAAATAGCTTCTCCTGAATTGTATTTTTCTCTATATATAGTTTATATTTATTAAAGCCTCAGATTATAGGTTTTTTTATTTAATGTTTAGGCCAAATCGGCTGTTTTGTTTGGTTAAATAAATAAAACTTGCTTATAATTTAAAAAGTTTGTCATATTGCTAAATTGTTATATATTTTTTGATCCATTGCATCCATACAGTCCTATTTTGTGTAATTTTGTTTCTGCAGTTGGTAATTTTGAGATGTCTGTGATATTTTAATTTGTTGCTTTTCAATTCATTCTTGCTAGTTGGTATATTCTGCTAACTCTGGTTGGTCCATATTTGTTGTTGTGAGAGAATACTATTATATTGTATATATATGTACTTCTTTTACGTGAAGAGATTAAAATCAATCCGGAGAAAGTGATACTGGGGTCTTGTTCTTTTTTTATTCTTAAGAGTTACCCATTGCCCTAGCATGCTCATGGGATGCAGTTTCCATTAGGTTTACAATTCCATCCAGAATACAATGCAGGTGAGCATGAGCATACTATGAATATGTACCTTGACGTCACTGATGTAGGTTCTGTGTGAGTTGGCAGGATAGCAAGGAGCACAAGATTATATCTCAGAGGAACCCCGAGTTTACTTGAAAATTGAGATTACTTTAAGACTTACATGAATCTGATGAGATGGAGTTCTAAAATATGCTCTCAGTTCTTTTACAAGGCAAGAATAAATTCATGTGGGGGAAAATCTTTAGAATCTCCTGCCTTAAATTTGAAATTCTCTTGGTTTTGCAAGCAGTATGGTCTGAACTAATCCGTTGAAGACCTCGCTGAAATTGCATTGTAGTAGTGTTGTTGCTAGGTGTTTATCATTACCCTTGAGAATATAATTCATAAGTTTGATTAAGGCTGTTTCAGTACTCTGATGTTTCTTGAAGCCCACATGCTATTGATTGATTACACTCTACCCCAAAAAAGGGAGTGATTTATTGGTGGGTGGGGAACCCAAAAAAATTCTGCATTGCTAAGTAAGTGTGTTGAAATCTTGTCATTCCACATAGCTTTGCGTTAAAAACCTCAGCCGGTTAGAATTCTCCTTTTTAAAGTTGTAGACGAAATGTCTGGATTCCATGAAAGTTTCATGGTGCTACCCTCTGGCTCTCTTCTGTATATTTTGTATGGGGAATGGTTCTATACTAGCAGTGTTGCAGAAGTTGGTTCTCTAATTACTGAGAAAAATAATTTTAAACCAACTGCATTGATTCAATTTGAAATATGCAAGACATTTTTAAGTAAGAGTTTTGAAAGTTATAAAGTTGAAAATTTGTCTGTCCAGTGTCTTACAGTTTTCATTTTTCGTGGTGATATAAGTAGAGCATCTGTTAAATGTGGCCCTGTGGGCTGGGGCTTTTAGAATACTCCCACAGTATCCCTGCTTGTCGTAAAAGGCGACCAAAAGGGTCTAGGCTATCTCTCTGGGTCTTGAATTTATCCTTAGGGACAAATAATTGTTATTGTAGCCATGAAATAATGAATCGACATCACAACTTCCATCTTCCTCTGTATTATGAGTATAGCATCTGTTAAATGTTAGTCCTGTGAGTTGGGGCTTTTAGAATGCTCCCACAGTATCCCTGCTTGTCTTAAAAGGGTGGAGGTTCTCTCTGCATCTTGAAGTTGTGCTGAGGGATTAGTAATTATCACGTCAGCTGAGGTAATTTATCAGCTTCTTTCTTTTGCTTGAGCTATACTACCAAAAGCAACGGTAAAAGATTTGTCATAAATGACAGTTCAGAGATGAGGCATAGCAAGATTCTGATTTGCCATATGGACTGTGTCAAGATTCTTAAATTTTATATTATATATTTGCGGAAACACTAAATGAGGATAAGTTTTACATTCCTCGCATAGGGAATGTATCGGGACCCCAAAAAATAAGCATTAAATGCAAAAACCTTAAATCCGGATCTGACTGTAAATAAATTATGGAAGCTGGGCGCTCCTGCAATAGAGAGGAAAAATAACTGATGAGTCACAAATGACTTAACTCAAAACCAAATTTTAAAATAGATAGTCGATTATGATAAGGTAACTAGTGAAAGCATAATGATCACACAATTGTTTGCAAAAAAAAAAATCAAATGACATTAAAACACAGAACGTTGTTTCCCTCATTAATGACACTGGATTCATACCACCATCAAACAAAGGACGTCTTACCGTCAATTATTTCAAATGGGAAAGATACTAGGCATCTTAAAAATGGCTGTGTGTGAAACTTCTGCAAAAGGAATACATTCCAAGCACAAATGATGGTACTCAAAGTTTTCATCTAAAAAATGAACAGTCAAACTAAGGTAATCATCAGAAGATGTTGAAGTCCACATATCTGTTGTGACGGCAAGAGAGTCAATTTTTTTTAAACTCTTCAACTTCTACTTTTTCTCCCACATAAATATCTGGAATTACCTTCTGGGAAATAAATTTCCTGCTTGGCATTACATATCTCGGCTCAAGGTGGTTAATCAGCTTTTTAAAACCTTCATGTTCCACTATGGACAGTGGTTGGTTATCTTTGCAGATCATTTCAGCTACTAATTTGGTAATTGTTTTAGTTCTTTTGTCTCCAGACTTAAAACATTGCATTTTATCAACAAATGATCTCAGAGTTGGTTGGTTGGTAGACAATAACTTGCGTTTCCCTGGAGGTTGTCTGAAAGGGCTGAGTTCTCCACAGGAGGAAGCAGCAGAATCTGGACTAGGAATTGAGCTAATCGATGTAGGACTACCATCAGCAGTGGGTTCACCAATACCTTTGGTTGGGGAATCAATTATGACAACTAAAGGACCAAATGTAGGAGAAGCTGGAGTCAGCACTGGTGTTAATGCACTTGACCCTTTCAGTTCTTGAAACCTGGATGAATGTATAGGGGAAGGTGTTGTACCTTGGAACAGATTTTGGTTTTTTAATCATTTTGATACTTTAAAGGAGAGGTCGGAGGTTCTGCCTGTTTCCATTCTTTGGTACCACTATTGTATATGTTTTCTAAATGCCATTCAGATAAATAATAAACAGATCCTTAATGCAATCATTTAATTTTGATATCAATGACATGTGTTCCAAGGTACAGTGACTTCTTGTACCTTGGAACATCTCATGTTGTACCTTGGAACATGGCTTGTATAAATCTGGCAAACGTATTAGCAGTCCATCTAATCTTTTAATATGAAAACATCTATACTCATACAAATACTAAGTGAACATTTAGCAAACGTTATGTCCTAATTCATTGAGTTTAATTCTGGTACATGAAAAAATCCTCTTTTTGAAATTTGCCTTGGAGAGTTAATACCACCTAAAATATCTTCCCATGGATATATTAAAATGTCTTCTTTCTCTGGCCATTTCCATGACTTTTTTGATTTTGTCATTGAGCTAATGGTTGCCCCATCATCATTAACATTGATTATTTTCCCAGGATACAATTCGTTATCATATGTAACTGCTACAAACTGCCCCACTGCACGAACAACACTTTTTAGAGGAAGAACATATTTCATGCTTTTTTCTCCCATACCCACTGCAATGGCATTTTCTTCGATTTTGTCTTCAGCATCTTGTTCAAGTATTTCTTGCACACTCACTTCTTTATATGAAGAATCTTGACAAATCACCTGTTCGCACTCGTCCCCACTATCGTCTATTATCAACTTACGTTTAACGGGCTTTTTCTTCTTACTGATACCACTTGTTTTCTGTGCTGCAATTTCCTCCTTGTTGGGTGTGTCTGTTAGAATTCTAGATTTTCCTTTTGCTCTTCCTTTAGAAGTCCCCTTCCTAGGCAGCGCCTTTGGAAACGGTCTGATCATCACTGGTGAGATTGTAGGCTCTTCACTTGTTGAAGGTTTACTCACCAATTGCAGTGGCTCATGCCTTTCTCCTGGATTCAGTGCTGGATCGGGACGGTCTGAGACATACGAGGAAAGAAACTCATCTTCCTGAAAAATGTCCTCATTCAGTGGCGAGATGCCAGTAGCACTAAAACCACTCAGAATGTTGCTGGTAGTAAAAGCAAGAGGAAATGCTCTGCCCACCAATTGAGCAACATCATACACTGACACAGATTTCCCTGGGTTGGAGGACATCCAGTTATTCATTGCCCTATTATAATGCATCTTGAAAGAACCAAAAACTGTCCGATCTAGAGGCTGAAGTTTATGTGAAGTGTGTGGAGGAAATGTGATCATAATTATTCCTGAAGCTCGGGCCTTCTCAATAACTGGGATATTCACATGGCTATCATGGTTGTCAAGGAACATGAGAATTGGTTCCTCTTTTGAAGGCTTTGCATGTTGTATGAAATGATCTAAAAATTTCAAGAATAGACTCTCATTGGACCACCCGGATGGGTTAGCACCTCCTATGCTACCTACTGGAGCTCCAGTTAACATGAAATCCTTGAAATTTACTCTCGGAAACACAAACATAGGAGGAATGTGATTCCCAACAGCGTTAATTGCAGCAATCATGGTCACATTCTGTCCCCTTTCTCCAGAAGTCATACTTCCCAACTGTTTTATGCCTTTTGGAGCCACAATTTTCGGTGGTACGTGGACCGTTGATAGCCCTGTCTCATCCACATTGTAAATTTGATATGCAGGAAATGGACCATGCTTTTCCAGAACAGTTTTAACATTTTTAAAGAATGCTTGTACATTGAATTTATTAAAGCTTGTTGATCGAGCAAGAGACGTTGCTTCAGGCTTCCGAAGTGCAACCGAAGCTTCATGTTTCTTCATAAAATTTCTCATCCATTCACCTCCGGCAGTTTGGTTTTCATCCCACTGTTGAGGATATTTAACTTTGTTTGCTTTAGCATACTGGTATGCAAGCTCCCGTATCTCCCATTTCGTTAACCCATAATGCAGAAGAGCTGCCTGCTTTATGTAGTCAAGCAGTTCCTCCTCCATTGTAATATTAAAAACTTGTTTTACTGCATTTGTTGCTTCATATTTATACACATCTGAACCTGACTGTTTATGAATTTCAATATGTCTGTGTAGTGTTCCCAATTTTACTGTAAAATCTGCACATGCTTGCCGCAATGACATTTCACCATTTATGACTGCCATAACTGCACATTCAATATTTTCTTTTACAACTGCTGATCGTTTCTTACCTTCTTTACTTCTAGGCATATTCTGGCCTAACCTAAAACAAAATAGATACTGGTATGTAGCTTCATCATAATTGTCTTTAGTAAGTAATTTACAAAAATGATTCATGTTAGTGTACCTTGGAACATGTTCCAAGGTACACTAACAATAGTGTTCAGAGGTACACCAACTACAACATTCATTTCCAAACACCGACTTCTTCATATAAATTACAACAATTAACATTAAAATAAGTAGTAATAGACACAGTTATACTTACAGTTTAAGAACAACTAGATGAAAATTCACTAACAATCGTGATGAAGATTCAGTCAATCGAAAATACTATCTCTGAATAATTACTTTTTCGCCACATAAAATTCAACTGGAGTTTACATCAAAACTTGTAAACATCAGGCAGCCATTTCAAAACAATTGAGCATCTACTGGAGGTAGCTTCACATAGTTCAAACCATTCCCACTAGATGCCATGGTAAGTACTAAATATCTTCAATGTTCCAAGGTACAAGTGTTCCAAGGTACAACACCTTCCCCTAGCTTTCAGATGTTTCCACATGGCAGAAGTAGTGTGCGATTCTTTTCCTCTAGATATTTTCACTGAACACAGATAACGTATAGCATAATTTTCACTGGTTGAAATTTGGTAATAGTTCCAAATATTCGATGCTCGAGGGATTATATGAAGAGCTGCTGGTCAAAGATGAGAATGCTGTGCGCATTCGGTGAACTCCAACCTTGGGCTGAAAATAAAGAATCGATGTCTTCCTTATTTTTCATGACTATGCATCCATATGACCGTAGGTCTATTATACTTGATCAATAATATGCGTTAGTACTTGATTATTTCATCCATCACTAGTTTGAATAAATAAAAAATCAGTTCCTTTGTTTGCAAATTTCTTGTGAAAACGACTTACCATCTGCTTGAGGAATGAACGATCACCACAGGTTTTGACACTGGTGCGTAGGTAATTGGCCCGATGAGCGAGCAGTCGTTTTGATTCTAGGGTCCAGCTGTTGCTTCAGTGTTTTAAAAGTTTTATTAGAGGTTTTTAGCGAACTAAAATACTTTGGCGGAGTTTACTCCCAAGAGAAGTTCTAATATTCACGATACAACTTCTACGAACTGTAGCAGAGAAGCGGTTGGCGCAGTCTCTCGTAAACTCGTAAATAGTTCTTTGTGAATCATTAATTAAGACAAATGTATTCATAAAAATGCAGATGATCGTAATTTGAAAATTCGAGAGACAAAAACCATTCTGAAATAATAGTAATTTTTCATTATAGAACCTCAGTCACAAATAGAGCTGCTACATTCGGAGAAGCTTCTGCAGCAGTGACTCCCGAGTCATTAACCCTACCAGGGAAGCCAACATGGGTGTAGCTGAACCTAAAATTATAACATCCCATCAGAAGAACGAACAAGCCAAGAAATATTCAGTTCCAATGCTTACCGGTATCGACTGCTAACCACTGCTAGCAAAATGATGGAATGCCACCCTTTATAGTTAAAGTAATCGGCACCATCTCTGGATGGTGTCCGGATTGGGATGTGGCAACCGTCTACAGCACCTAGCACTCCAGGGAATTGCCACCTAGTGAGGAATTCATCCGCACTGTTCCTCATCTCTTCCTCGGTTTCCGGAAACCGATTTTTTTCGATGTATACTGCGAGCACTGCGGTGCAAAAGTCCTCGACTATAGAGTGCACAGTGCTTTTACCCACGCCGAAAGTAAGGCCAATGGTGCCGTAGTCAGCGCCTGACTTCAAAAAGAAAATGGCGATGGCAATTCTCTTTTCTACACTAATTGCCTCCCGTAAACGGCTGTCCCTCCTCGACAACCACGGCCCAAGGTCGACACTTAGCATATTAAAAGTGTCCCTGCCCATTCTGAACACCGAATGAAACTTGTCCTCGGGCCAGAGGGTGACATCTCTCTCCCAAAAGAATTGCGCGTTGACGTACTTCCACACCCTGCGGTACACCCGTTCCCTTCTTCGTCGCAAGAGTGGAGCAACTAACAAAGCACGACGACGCTGGACGGCAAGTCTATCGCGACGAATTCTAATGTACTCGGCGTACAAATTATACATCACAGCAATAACCGCAACAATTTCCTCCTCTACATCCATGATGCGATTTTCAATGTTATCTGCGTTGCTACCTACTTCCCGCCAAATCAAATTATTCGCACCTGTCATTTCATTTTTTTTTACTTGGACTTACTTACCATTCATCAGATGTCGCCAGTGTCTAACCATGGTAAGTGTGAGCGCGCGTTGGTTCTGACGTCATCTTACGCTGGTTAAGAAAGATGGTAATGTGAACGGGGCATCAGCTGATTCTCGTATTCAAAATTTTAGATTAAAGAGTGTTTCATTATTAATTTATATGGCGAATAAATATGATTAATTGATGTGACGTGACTGAACTACAGTGCAATTACAACATATTCCGGCAAATAAATTCAACAGTCACCGTTCTTCTCATTCGCGTTTCGTTTTTGAGTCGCAATAGGGGTGTTAACCTCAAACGAAAATACCCATTTAAGTAGATGATAATGGTGAGTTTTGGGTAATAATTCACATTGGTGAAAAAATTTCTGCAATAGGTGTATTACATTTTCTTTTGTGCTCCGATGGAATTTGTGCGCCTTTGAAACGGCCAGTTTCGGCGGGAAGTCAGGCTCGAATGGCTCTGACGTCACACACAGCTACTTCGCTGGCTGTACGCTTTCAGTGAACGTCGTTATCCGAGCCGTGTTTGAATTTGTGGATGCCGCGGTGAGAAACGGCTTTTGGATTGTGGTTTTGTGAGGGCTAATTCTATTACTGTGCCTGAAACGAGTGCTCTGATGCTCCTCAGTAAAAAGAGGTCAAGACAAGAAAAAAATCTAAATACGCAGCACTGACATTTTTAGCGCTCCGGAAATTGAAGGAGTCAAGCAGGCAAGTTAGGAGTCAATGCATATTAACTATGATAGCACTGTTAAATATGTTAATCGTACTTAGTATATTTTGCATCAAATACTTAATTTTGTTACTATTTACTCAGCCTTGTCTTCCATTTTTATTCGAATTATCCCCTGGTAAACGCTGAAATGGTTCTCGAGGGGTACATTTCAAATTATATCACAAATCCCTGTCACGCAATGCTCGTTTTTTTAGTTTCAGAGGCTTTTGATAATTTCTAGCCTATAAAAACTTAGATGACGTAAGGAAACTGATGTCGTTAAATGATCACTTTTTTTCGTCTCAGATTTGTCTGAATCATGATATGGAATGGCAAATTTTTATCAATATTTATTCTTGTGAATGTTACTGTAAGGCCCCTTGCACACGCACCGATTTTGGACGGCCGGTAATATACCGGCCGATATTTTACCGGTGAAGCGCTGCTTGCTTACACGCCGGATTTTTACAGGTCAAAAGATAAGTTGCTTGGTTGTTGAGCTAACCGACTTTTTACCAGTGCCGGTGCGCGGTCTGTCAGTGTGCAAGCTCCCATGCCCTTCCATTGTTCACTATTGGAATTTGGACGGCCGTCCAAAATCGGCATGTGCTTAGGGTCTAAGGGTTGAAAACTATTTCAGCGCTGCCAGAAAAGATTACGGCGATTCAGCAGTTTGCTATATCCATCTTAAAAGAGAATAATATATACACTATGAAAGGAAGAGTTTGTCCTGAGCACAAAATCATAAGAAACCACAAGAAAAAAATTTATTGTCACTTTTTCTTCCGCTATACCCAGAGGAAACTAATTTTACAAATTCATTTGGTTCACAAGATAATAAATACTTGATGGCATTACATTTTTTATACTCACTCCATGTCAAAGCTTGATTTATTGGATCAGAGGGCTTTTGAATTTGAATTTCAAAACATTCAATTATATACTGTACATTGCTGTAATAAGCTTGAAAAGACAAAGGTAGATCAAATTTGTTATGCTTCGGAAAAAATATTAATTTTTTTAAGCAATGTGAAATAAGAGGTAGAGTTGTGTGGATTGTAGAAGAAACTCTTGTCTTACTGATTTGTAATTGGTCTCCTAATCTCTCCAAGTTGTCATTTAATTTAAATTTGATGATGGTGATGAAAATGTCTCTGATGGCAATCTTAAATATTCCAGAGGGCAAATCAATGACGTACATTGGATCATTAGGTATTCCTAAGTACCTCTTGGGGTAACTTCATTATTAAGTCAGTTATATTATTGTTTTCACCAACTCCAAAACTCTCGGCTGAGAATGCGCTCGAGAATATTTCATCAATAAACATACTGTATGGAAAATAAATAAACTGTATGGCTCAACTGTTTAATAAACTGTATGGCTAAACTGTTTAATAAACTGTATGGCAATCTCTGGTTTATTAAATATTTAAATCTAACACTAAGTTAGCATCAATTAACTTCGGTGATCATTGAATAGTAGCATAAACATTATTCTTACTCTTTTGTAAATTATTTCTCTTCAAATAACTTAAATTAAAATTGTTTTCGTCCGTTCGTCTTATTTCGGAAGACCGCAAGTAAAACAGTAAATCACGTTAACTCACGTTGTGAGCTGGCATTTAGTATAAATTTCACACTAACATTAAAATAATATTCACAGCAATAATAAGATGTCTTGCCGTTGATGTTTTTGGTCATCTCACATTGCTGCAGTTAACCATTTCATTCGCACACGAGAATAAAGAGGCATAGCAATAAAACCTCTTCCCGGATTTCTTATTGTGGTAGATTTACAAAGCGGTAGAAAGCATTTTATATACGCCCTCTTCCTAATTTCCTCCATTTTCACCCTCGTTGTTTCTTCTCTGACGCAAGGTCACAGGTTTTTCGACGGGGTTGACGGGTTCCGCGAGAAGTTCGCTGTGTGTGACGTCAGCATGCCTTCGGCACCCATTGTGCGCTTTCGGAGCGTTTGAGCCGGCCCTCGGATTCCACACTTTTCGCTTAGCCTTTTTAGGATTAAATATTTGAATAGAGAAGCGCTGAAACTGCCGCCGGTATCCCCTCGGTGTGTACTTTCATTTAAGGGAGTAAAAAAAATTGGTGAACATCCCTATTATTGGCCGCTAGTTTGACGAAGATTCGAAAGATTCGAATCACGAACAAAGCATGAAATATTCGAGTTTTCGAATCTCGAATATTTTCTAAGATTCGAATGGCCCATCTCTAAAATTTACAATATATGCAAAAAAAATAAATTAGAGAATATCTTTCAGGTATTCAGTCAAGTTGTAATATCGTTTGTTATAAAGAATTTTACATAATCTGCTTTTGAAAATGGCTGGATAAGAGACAGACTTTAAAGAACTTGTGAGCTTATTGTATATTTGGGAAGCTGGGTGGAAAGGACCTCGCCTAAAATACTCTAAATTGTGCCCAAATGCATGTATATTGCCTCTACCACGTGTATTGTATGAATGGTAGTCACTGTTTGGTGGGAATAGAGAAGGATTGTTTTTAACCAACATAGAGCATTGCAGAAGTTAGATATGAAAGTTAGATAGCCTTTTGTTGGCTCGTCTTTGTCACAGCCATGAAAAAAATGGAACATGGGCAAAACTTAACCAAGGGTTGTTTCCTTAGGATACTTTGTGCATACATTTCTAAAACCTTGTAGCCGTTAATTTTCTATCTTGGATTTGACTTTTCATGTTCACTGATTTGATACTATCTCAACTATGTTTGGAACTAACTTCAGGAATGAAATAAGATTAATCTGAAATAGTGAATACCTCTCTTAGAAAACTTCATCAAGTGGACATTCTATTGCATTTCTGAAGTAACCATTATTACCAAAGTAACAACATATTTATTACCAGTGGTTGCCACTGGAACATCCCATGTCGCACGGAAACATTGCAATAATGTTATATGAATGTTCACCAATTGATTGCAAGTACATTACACAAGCATTTAAAGAATGGTTCAGTGAATGTTCAAAATGTCTCTACTTGATATGTTCCTGCAACGTTCATAATGAACCTTCAGTTAATGTTCTTGCAACCATTACTCATACTCCTTTAATATTATATGAACGTTCCTGCAACCATTACTCATACTCCTTTAATATTATATGAACGTTCCTGCAACCATTACTCATACTCCTTTAATATTATATGAACGTTCCTGCAACCATTACTCATACTCCTTTAATATTATATGAATGTTCCTGCAACCATTTCAGGGTTATCTGAATGACTCTGCAAGCTTTCCTAAGCATTCTATGAATGTTCCAGCTACCATTCAATGGTTGTACAAATGCTATTGCAATAATACTCATTGAGTACTGAACTTCTCCATGAAGCACTCAACTAGAGACTGGGAATCCTCCACAAAAATTTTCCACTGACAGGTTTAGAACCTAGCCTCCCCAAGGTAGGAAACTATAACTGCACCAAAAATAAAAGTTAAAAGCTCAATACTGCAAATATATTGAATGAAAGTACGTAGCAAATAATTATACAGGACAATAAAACTGTCATAAACTGTTTCAAGACATTAAAAAATTGCACAAAATCAAAAACCCCTCTCTCCCTCTTCATCCTCTGACCCATCACCAGGGTTATTCCTCACAGCAGCCTGAGGTTTTTTATAGGAGGAAGCCAAGCGAAAGGAAAAAATCAGCCACTTCTTTATTTCATACTCGAGAGCATCTATTGGGGTACTTTTGAATGATTGACTCATTCTCACAGCACCTAACGAACAAGAGTAGTTAATACATGAGGAACTCGTTCCATATGCATATGTTGTAAATAAGTAAAAAGACTCAATATCGACTAAAAATGTTCAAAATTCGGAAACTGTGAGAAAAGGAATGTTTAAAAACCATACACACCTTTCACAACCCCCTGTAAATGACTCTGTTTAATTCCTTTTTTCAGGCCTCTTCCAGCCCAGTTTAAATTTTTAGCAAATTCTGGGTCTAGTACCTTCATCATTATTGATTTAATGCTCCCTTTCACACATGAGTGATTATATTGGCTGAAATGTACCCCCTACAAATGCGAAGGAAAAATAACCCAAATAAAAATGTCTAGCTAACAAGCAGTGACCTAAAATATAACAATAAATGGAATACTAAATTTATAAGTGGATGAAGTTCCATACCATTGATTGCGTGAGTGATGTTGAATTCAATTCCATCTCACTATGTTCAAAATCCTCCCATGTCTCAAGTGGGTATATCTTAAGCAGCTCTTCAAGAGCTGGATTGATTGAAGCATCAGTAGTACTTTCAGCCAGTTTGTGGATTTTTCTGGTCAGAACCTTTACCTCATCTTGGAGCTCAACCACCATCTTCACCAAATACTCCAATGTTTCTATCACATAAATGAAATTAACAGTGTTATTTAAGAATAAACATAATGCTGGTAAAATAGACTATCATACAAGCCAATTAATGTCTGAATCATGGAGTAACTCACTGCTAAGCTCAGTAGAAGATTAACCATGAACATGCCATCGTTGTCCTTACAGCTTTTATCTGAAAGTAATTAACATCACTCATTGCTTTCAAAGATAAATTATTGCAGATATTCATTAAAATCAGCATAAGAATTCCATGTAGTACATACCACGACTTCCATTATGGAGTGTCACAGAGGGTCCTCCCATAGGCATTCTCCCCTCACCAGAGCTCAGTTGCCTTGGTTCACCTGGTGACTTAAACGCTTTTCTCTGCATGGGGATTGCAGTAATATCTCGCCCCCCAGTAATGAGAAGTGCTGTAAAAATCCAAGTACCCAATAGTCATCCATAATTAGTTTTACATACGTGCATACCTTAAGCTTTAATTTTTAGAATCTACCGAATCAACGGCGTGGTTGCTCTTCCGCAGTTCATCACTTAAGATGCAGGATTGATGAAAACAGGAGACAGACGACATTCGCCGTGCGCTACCCTCACCGCCGATCATGCTGATTCGCAGACAGAAAATACCCGCCAAGGCAGTATATAAGTTTATTTAAATATAACTCTATGGAAGGAGCTCAGGAAATGGTAATGGGTGCATTGTCTCGCGGCACTTCGTATAAGGGAAGATTTATTGCTCAGGATCTGCCGAAGTCTCGGGAATGAGCTTTCCCTCTCATTTTCTCTTTCACATGATGGCATGTTATGCTCTCAATGGAAGTGTTTCCATTGAACTTTAATTGTTGACCCAAATTTCTGCGTTTGCATCGAATCAGACGTGGTGCAAGAGACTTTGACGTAGGATTCCCTAAATTTTATGATATAATTGGATTCAAGTTCATAATTATGGTACAAAGTAATTTCAGTTAACAATATCATTTGGAGGACCTCCTGCTTTAATTTAAAATATGAAAACATTTTCACCCTCATAGGATCATTACATACGTGAATAATGTAATAAATTACATATTTAAATTATATGACACATGTAAATGTTATAAAACAATTTATATATTTGTCTTGAGGAAAGCATTGTATGTAAGTTTCAAATGCATTGCATTTACATTCGCTTCATTGCATATGCATTACTTATGCAACCAAATTGCAATGAATGAAAAAATTGCATTCATTCCATTTACCTTAATTTTAACCCAAAAAAAGTGTATTCGGTGATTTTTATCCAAAAAATATGATTTTATAATCAAACATAAAGTATTGCAAAAGCATTACAGAACCATTCTGAACATTCCTGCAATTGAGATGAGCCATTCTGTGCAACAGGGGATACTTGAAAATGCAAACTATATAACACAAAGGAAGAGGTAATTGCAGTAAAATAAGGGAAAATACTCAAACTACAGTTCAACCACGCTTCAACATACCCTCATTTTATATTTTTCTGCAATGCACGTGATTTTCCTTTTGTCCGAAGAACTTTTAAAAATTAGAATTTTCCTGTGATGTACTGATATTTTCTTAATCACTCTCATGTATGTAAAAGTGAGGTTTCACAGTACTCAGATCTGCCTTCTCTGCTTCACCCACAGATTATTTGAAAGGGTGTTGAAAGCATGATTTATTGTGGGCAAATCCTTTTCGCCGCGGAATCTGCAGTGGACAAAATCTAAAAAGTATAAAAGAACGAAGAAATTAAATTACAACGCTCAAAACATTCACTTTCCAAAAATGAAGCCCTTTAAAATTCTACAGCAAATATAATTGTAATACATGATGGTATGACCATGGAATAAGATAGGAAGCGCAGCTCCCATAAGACCAATGGTAATATAGTGACGGTGCTGCTCTCTAGCGGCCAGAGTGCATACGGTTTGAATTTTGAGCGCCAAATTTGAATTAATGATTTACTGCATTCGTTAGAAGAGTCCACTATCGCAAGAACGCCGTGAAGTCTCCTCGACGAGCATGGAAATGAATAACTATCTCTACTGTACACTAGATAAATTCAACTAATAAGCAGTTACTTTCAGTGCAGCACAAGTAATCATGGTCAATAAAAACACTTATTGCGAGGGAATAGATTTTATTGTCAAAAGAAACATTTTACAAAGAAAAAATTCTGGATGATTCAAAAACCACACAATAGACAAAAACTGAAAGATAAAGCATGTACAGGGAAGTCATGGACAAGGTAACTTTATAATTTAAACAAAGTAACATTGGTAAAACAACAGACTAGACACTGGATTACTCAATAAATTCGTCTACTGAATTGAGTGTCTATTAATCATGAGATAAGCCCATTAATCATATATTTTAATAATATCATCCCCAGAGCGCGGAATTGGAACAATAAAACTAAGACAAGTAATACATTAAATCATCAAAGCCCTGCCCATTTATGTTATCTTCACAATATACTTCCAAGCACCCTGAATGACAAAACAATCCATCTAAATCAATAAACAATCAATTTAAATAAACATAAGGCACAATCCAGACTACCCAGTAATTTCATCCACTGAACTGAATGGCAACCATAGTCATGAGATCAGCCCATTAATGCAATTCCATCCCAAACACTCTAAATTACAACAATCTAAGGCAAGTAACATTTAAATCAGCAAAAGACACATTCCAGACTACCCATTAATTCTATATACTGAACTAAGTAACTAACTTAGATACTAGGTACTACAGATACTAACTACTATACATATGGGAACTAATTATCTAATATACATCAATTGGAAATACAATTGTAACAACTAAACATTTCAATAAATTTTTTTACAACTGCTAAATGCCGACAAACCTCACCTTTCCTGGTTGAGGAAGCGAACTCCCCAAAAGATCCTTATCTTGACATATATTTGTAGTAGCAACTCCTTTGCCTTTTCACAAGGGAGGGAAAACGAATGGTACCTTTCGCTGGAATTTTCAATAGGGATGTTAACCTCAAACGAAATTACCCATTTGAGTAGATGCTAACGGTGAGTTTTGGCTAATAATTAACATTGGTGAAAAAATTTCTGCAATGGGTGCATTACATTTTCTTTTGTGCTCCGATGAAATTTATGCGCTTTCGAAACGGCCAGTTTCGGCGGGAAGTCGGGCTCGAATGGCTCTGAAGTCACACACAGCTACTTCGCTGACTGTATGCTTTCGGTGAACGCCGTTATCCGAGCCGTGCTTGAGTTTGTGAATGCCGTGGTGAGACAGGCCTTCGGATTGTTGTGTTGTGAGGGCTAATTCTAATACTGTGCCTAATATGAGTGCTCTGATGCTCATTTTTCATTATTAATAAATAGAGGACAAGGCAAAGAAAACATACGCAAAAATACATCTACGAGTAATATTGACATTGTTAGCGCTCCGGGAATGCAAGGTTTCAAGCAGGCAAGTTAGCAGTCAATGCATATTAATTATGATAGCACTGTTGAATATGTTAATCGTACTTATGAGTATATTTTGCATCAAATTTTGTTACGATTTACTCAGCCTTGGCTTCCATTTTTATTCAAATTATCCCCTAGTAAACGCTGAAATGATTCTCGAGGGGTACATTTCATATTATATCACAAATCCCTGTCACGCAATGCTCGTTTTTTTAGTTTTAAAGGCTTTTCATAATTTATCGACAATAAAAACTTAGATGACACAAGGAACTAATATCGTGAAATAATCACTTTTGTTCGTCTCAGATTTGTCTGAATCACAATATAGACTGGCGAATTATTGTCAATATTTATTCTTGTGAATGTTACTGTAAGGTCCCGTGCACATGCACCGATTTTGGACGGCCGGTAAAATATCAGCTGATATTTTACCGGTGAAGCGCAGCGTGCACACACGCCGGATTTTTACAGGTCAAAAGATAAGTTGCTTGGTTTGTTGAGCTGGCGCAGGGGATCCGCAGTGGCATTGGCCGGTAGCTAACCGACTTTTTACCAGTGCCGGTGCGCGGTCGGTCAGTGTGCAAGCTCCCATGCCCTTCCATTGTTCACTACTAAATACTTGATGGCATTACATTTTTTATACTCACCTAATGTCAAAGCTTGATTTATTAGATCAGAGGGCTTTCTAATTTGAATTTCAGAACATTCAATTATATGCTGTACATTGTTGAATTGACTTGAAAAGGCAAAGGTAGATCAAAAATTTGTTATGCTTCGGAAAAAATATTAAATTTTTTAAGCACTGTGAAATAAGAGGTAAAGTTGTGTGGATAGTGGAAGAAACTCTTGTCTTACTGATTTGTAATTGGCCACCTAATCTCTCCAAGTTGTCATTTAATTTAATTTTGATGATGGTCATGAAAATGTCTCTGGTGGCAATCATAAATATACCAGAGGGCAAATCAATGACGTACATTGGATCATTAGGTATTCCTAAGTACCCATTGGGATAGCTTCATTATTAAGTCAGTTATATTATTGTTTTCACCAACTCCAAAACTCTCGGCTGAGAATGTGCTCGAGAATATTTCGTCAATAATCAATATGTTTGGTTACCGTATTGCAATCTATGGTGCATTAAATCTAAGAATAAGTTAGCATCAATTAACGTCGGTGATCATTGAATAGTAGCATAAATATTTTTCTTAATCTTTTGTAAATTATTTCCCTTCAAATAACTTATAAATTAAAATTGTTTTCGTCCGTTCGACTTATTTTGGAAGACCGCAAGTAAAACAATAAATCACGTTTACTGGCGTTGTGATACTGGTATTTAGTATAAATTTAACACTAACATTTAAATAATCTTCACAGCAATAATATGATGTCTTGCCGTTGATGTTTTTGGTCATCTCGCATTGCTGCAGTTAACCATTTCCTTCGCTCACGAGAATGAAGAGGCACAGCAATAAAACGTTTTCCCGGATTTCTTATTGTGGTAGATTTACAAAGCTGTAGAAAGCAATATATAGACGCCTTCTTCCTAATTTCCTCCATTTTCACCCTCGTTGTTTCTTCTCTGACGCAGGATCACAGGTTTTTCGACGGGGTTGACGGGTTCCGCGAGAAGTTCGCTGTGTGTGACGTCAGCGTGCCTTCGGCAACCATCGTGCGCTTTCGGAGCGTTTGAGCCGGCCCTCGGATTCCACACTTTTCGCTTAGCCTTTTTAGGGTTAATTTTTTGAATAGAAAAGCGCTGAAACTGCCGCCGGTATCCCCTCGGTGTGTACTGTCATTTAAGACAGTAAAAAAAATTGGTGAACAACCCTATTACGGCTCTGATTGAGACCCCTACATGTGGATGATGGGCTTGTCCAATAAAAGTTGGCTGAAATATGGCCTCCCATTCCTTTATCAACAAAAATATATCATCAGTGACTGAAATTAATTTTCCTCCAACCTCAGCCCTGCCCTTTAGATGCATGAAAACCTCAGCCCGATGGAAACCCTACAGAAGGACTTTTAACCATGGCTTCCCTGCAAGGTGAACAATCATGGCGCCTCATGAACACCGTACAGATGAAGCCTGACACATAGTATATAACATTTAATTCATCTATATCTAACTGTACTAACTCTAAGATCACTAAAGTCTACCTCCACTTCTACTGCCTGGGACTCAGTGCTACCATTATCAATATTTTTAAAGTCACTAATCTTAACAAGGAAATTCTCTACATCTAACTCACAGTTACTAAAACTAGACAGTTTGGAAATAGATGTCAGCAAGAGGTGCTTATACCCCTTGCCAAACTGCATTACTGTTGGGTGGTCATTGCACCCATGTTGTTGTCGGACCACAGAAAACAAGTTTTCCAAGGAATCCTGGTTCAGAACTCTGGTACATAGTTTTGGGATGCCGCAATGATCCTTCAAGTCATGAAATAAATTAATCAAAGAACTAATAGTAAGGATCCACCCAGCTAAGCATGGTGGCTGCCGCTTGCAGCCAATGAATTTACTCCTCTCCAGCTTATGCTTAGCATCCTGCAGGAACTGGATGTGGGGTGTGTCACAGCCCATTGCATACCTCATTTTAAATGGATGGAACGCAATTTGGTTGCTGTTGAAGAAATCAAACAGCTTGTCCATTAACTCAAAAAAGTCAGCTGTGTGTACAGCATGGTTTGGCAACTCACCCATTGCAACAAAAGCAGAAATGGCTACACTAACACTACCACTAAACACTTGAGATGCCAACTTAACTTTCATTTTCTTGAAAGCCTTGACAGTCACGTGGAAATTTGTAATCTTTGGAATCATCTTCAGCTTGAGAGGATCAGTCATGTCAAATAAGCTCCTTAGATGACACCATTGGACTACATTGCCATTAAAACTAAAATTATAACGTGCAAGATTGTTCCTCATAGACTTCAATAAATGAGGGGGGTCAAACATGAAAAAGATCTTTTGCCCTTCAAAGTCAAAAAAGGGTGCCTGTTTAGTGACCCCAAGATTTCTCTTCAACTTTAAATTATGAGGCCTCTGGTCACACAAAATTACCTTAACCTTAAAACCTATTGCACTAACCCTATGAATACAATCCAATACTATACTACGTAACACATCAGCATCAGTACTGTCATGAGTTATCCAGTAACCAATGCACTGTTTCCACTTTTTTGTAATACCTTTAACCATTACAACTAGGCACCGATTCCCAACCGTGGAGTTCACAGAATTCCCATAATCACAATAAGCTCGCTCGCTACATCCGGTATAGATAAGAGTGGCCTCTTTCTCTCATGCCAAAGGATGTCCGCTGCAAGTCCGCATGTCAGTAAAAAAGGCCTACGGACGTCCTGAAAGTGTCCGCTCCGGACACCTTCACGACACGTTTAGGTTAGGATTGCATTTTGTTCGATACTAATAAATAATAGGTCCAGACAAGAATTTAAATAAATAAGGCATCAATTTCATGCACAATATTTATTTGGCTTCTTGAAATAATCCAATGCAAGAAACTACATACGATTTATTTAACTTTCTTCTTCCCCTGCAACCGTGTTGCTGCTGTCACTTGGCGTGCCTTAGTGAGTTTCTGATAGCCACCTCCACATCTTTTTCAGGGACTGACATGCTCTCCTGCACTGCTCCTGTAATAATGAAGTATATAAAAATTTCACTGTCGCAAGAAATCGTCTCTTGTAGGTAACAAGCAGATTACATAGGACAGGAAACCACAGTCTTATTAGTCTCGTGTTTAACATTCTTAAGGTTTCAAAATTAGGAAACCTGTCCATTTTAGGCCGTAAACATTTAAGAAACTTTTCTTTGGCTTTTTGTTCTTGTCGTATCCTCCGCTGCTGAGTCGTTGAGGGGTCCTGGCTGGGAGCGGGTCCTCATGAGTAGTCTGGGAGAAGGACAAGCAGGAAACATATACACACAACTACAAATTTTAGTCGACCCAGGTTTATTGGTCGTCTGGTTGGAACATGGGGCCTTACTCCGCGTAGGGAGCAGGCGTTGTCAAACAAATCACACAAATCGCCTGAAGGGCGTCCGGCCGCGGGCTGCAGGCCTAGTCAGTCTTCTGCGTTGGTCTCCTGGTCGGCTGCTTCTGAGGCGAGGGCCCAACCAACATCCTCACCACCGTCGGGTCGCTGATCCTCCGGGGTAGTCTGGTCACCGTGGCGTAAGGGGTGAGCGGCGAGTCGAGTGGTCGCAGTCCGTATGATGGCGGCGTCGGCGGCAGCGGGCTCAGGAGCGGCTCGAGTTGATACCGGGCGTAGGGCGGCGGCGGCGTCGGCGGCAGCGGACTCAGGATTGGCCAGGGGTGGGCGGCTGCTTCTGCGGCCCACTGTTGGTAGTCCTCGACACTGGGGGACTGCGTTGGCCTTCTGGTCACTGGTGCTGGTGGCGGCGTCGAGCATGAAACTCCAGGTTGGTCCGGTGGTCGGCGCGCTGCTTCCTCCTGCCGCTGGCGGGCTCTGGCGGCGTTCCGGGCGAGGCGGGGTCGTCTCGGCATTCGGCTTCGGGTTCGGCTGCACCGTGGAGAGTTGTGCCGCTTCGCAAAAAGCGCGGGTTACGGCGTCGGGGTGAGGATGCGCTCGCTCCACCCTCGTAGCAGTTGAAGGTGACGACTCGAGGCTGCTCGCACTTCGATCCGTCTCCTTGCTCTCCCTCCTCCGTTCTGTCTTTTCGGGCAAGTTCAAGTTCAAGTTCAAAAATCGTTTATTCCACGAGCAAATGGTTACAAAATTAACAACAATAACAACATAACAACTACTCGCGGAGCTGGTGTAGGCTTTCGCCTCTTCAGCATTACTGGGGATTTTCACTGGTACGGGAGTGGTGTCGGCCCGGCATTCGCCCTAAGGAGGTGGGAAACCCGTAAAACCACCATCAGGCCACCACGGTTCGCAATAAAATATATATAATAAAATCAACAAAATAGTCACCCACGTGCCAAAATAGATTACGGTGGTAACTTAACAATAAATATACTCTGGAAATAAATAAGGGACAAAACACAATAAATAAATAAAATAAATAAGTAAATAAATAGACATATATCACTGGAGTGGGTCTGATACCCGACACTGGAGTTCACTGACATTTTAACTGGAGTTTGTTATGTCTGTAATGTCTTTGCTCTATCTGCCAATAGTAGGAGGTGCACTTTGGGGACTTTGGGGACACACTGGGGGGTCACTTTCACTGTCGTTGATTGCCGATGTCGATGTCCTCTTCCTTTTTCGTGTCCTCTTCTTCCGCACGAGTGGGAGTCCTGGGATGATGGTTAGTGTCTCTGGAGCTGGTATTGCTGGTCGATTCGTTGGAGTGTGCGGTAATATGACGTCCCGGTGGTAGAGGTGCATGTGGTCATTGATGAACCGGGGGGCAGAGTAGAGCTTCTTCCTCTTTCTTTTAATGATGACCCCCTTAGATGGAAGCATGATGTCCTCGAAGAGCCTGGGGTTGTGTATGGAGATCCGTTTGGCCGCGTTGGTCCTTAGTCTGCATAATCTGTGGAGGAGAGGTTCAGTATTAGTTGTTTCGTATACTCTTCGAGCCTTCGTTCGAGGGTGCAACAGGAAAATCTGACGTAAAACCCGTCTTTCAAGTGCGGCGTATTGTCTTAGGGCATTTCCGGTCGGGAGGACAGCCAGTGCAGCGTACTCCATGACAGGTCTAATGAAGGCCTTGTATAGGAGCAGGCCGCACTGTTCTGAGACCCCGCGCCCTCTTGCTCTTACTGCGCGGATTAAATTACTTCGTCTGTTGCACCTCGACCATATGATGTGGACATGCTTCCTGAAATTGAGGTTGTGGTCAATTAGGGTCCCCAGGTAAGTTGCGGTGTCTGCACGGTGAATTTCTTGGCCCCATAGGGAGACGCTGAGGTTGTCATAGTGCTTCTTCGCTGCGGGTTTGATTATAATCAGCTGCGTCTTCTTTGGGTTGGGCCGGATTCTCCAGTCCTTGAACCACCTCTCTAGCCGGGAGAGCATGGTTTGGACTTTCTTCACTGCCTTGTCGGCCTGCGGGGATGTACTCCATAGGGCAGTGTCGTCAGCGTACTGTATTACTTCCACTTTTTGGCTCCTGATGCGGCGGTTGTTAGTGGGGATGTCGTGGCAGTACAACGAGAAGAGCAGGGGGGACAGCACAGTGCCCTGTGGGACACCTGCTCGTAGTGGGAATGCGGAAGAGAGCTGCGATGCAACTCTCACCTTCGCGTTTCTGTCTCTCAGGAAACAGTTGATGAGCCTCAGGATGTCCGGCTCCATCCCGGGCAGCTTCTCAAGCTTGTACATGAGGCCGTCGTGCCACACGCTGTCGAATGCCCTCTCTATGTCCAGGAACAGTGCTGCCGTGTATTGATTCCTGTTGCTGGCTTCTGCGGCGGTGCTGGTCAGGAGTGTCAAAGGGTCCGTGGTGCACCTGTGGGGACGGAACCCATACTGGAGCTGTGGTAGTCCTCCGTTACTCTCCAGGAGATCCGTCAGTCTCCGGACGATGATCCTCTCGAACCATTTTCCCACGGTGCTGGTCAGACTGATGGGCCTGTAGTTTTCTGCCTTGGCTTTGTCCTTTCCAGGCTTGGGGATCATCACCATCGTCATTTTCTTCCAGGCCCGAGGGTAATATCCGAGTGCGAGGGAGGCGTTGAAGATTTTGTTCAGGAGTGGAAGGCACGCTGGGGCTTTCTGTAGGTGGAGGGTCCGGATGCCGTCGTCGCCCGGTGCTTTGTTCTTCCTGGGCCTGGTGTCTTCCATTTCCTCTTCTGAGATGTGTTTGATTAGTTCCGTGTCCGGCTGGGCTGCATCCATCGTCTGTTTGGGCTGCAGGTAACCCCTCTTCCTTACTGCGTGCCTGGTGCAGATCGCAAACTTCTTTTCATTGAAGAGGGGGTCGCGCATCGGTGAGTATACATTCTCGAGCACTCGCCGGAATTCCTCTGCTTTTCCTGCCGCGTCTGCGATTGGTATTTCATCGGGGCCTTTTAGGGAGGTAGGCGTGTTCGTCATCTGGCCTGTGAGTATTTTAAATTTCCGCCAGAATGCCCCTCCGTCCCGGTAGTCCAATTTCTTGCAGGCGGCGGCCCATGCTTTCTCTTTCATCTGGATGACGTTCTGCCTTATGATAGCGTTTTGCCTGTTCCACTCCTGTTTCAATGCCGGGTCTTTGGTTTTAATCCAGTCCCTGTAGAGCGCCCGTTTGTCTTTAATCCTGCGGACGATATGTGGAGCCAGGGGCGGGCACGCGGTGTCGATCTTCCTCATTGGTATGGTGGCGACTGCTTCGTTGAAGGCTGCCTCCATCGTTGCTATTGCCTTGTCCACTTCTGCTACCGTGTGGATTTCTTCTGTAGGTGTGGTTTTCTCTCGCACCTTCCCGTTGAAGGCCTGCCAGTCCACTTTCTTCCAGTCCGGGGTTTCGAAGACGTAGTTCCCACGATGCTTGACCCACCTGAAAGGGAAAGAAAAAGGGAGGTGATCAGATGTCAAGCAGTCGTCGACGGTGACATCGCCCACGTAGGGCGAGAGGTCACTCGTTATGAGGGCGTGGTCCGGGTACGTGGCCCCTCTCCCGATACAGGTAGGAGAGGGGATGTCCATCCTCACTACGGGGCTACGTAGGAGGAAGGATAGAAGTTGTCGTCCTTTTGTAGATGTCACATGGTCCCTGAAGGCGTGATGGCGGGCGTTGAAGTCTCCAAGGATGATGGTGGGCTTCTTGCTATCCACGATGAAGTCCAGGAGCTTCATCGGGAGCTGCGCTCTTGGTCTGCAGTAGAGGACGCAAATCTGTATATCCCTACGTCCCAGTCGGACGCTGGCCATCACTGCGTCGTTCCCCTCTGGTAGGCAATCCTCCCGGATGTTAATTGATGATGCCGCAAGGTCTGAACGGATCAGAAGGGCGACCCCGCCGGATCGTGGTTGGGCCCTCGGCACGGAGAATTCCTGGAAGCCAGAGATCTTTATTTTAGCGGAGGGTTTGAGGAAGGTCTCCACCAGTCCCATGATGGCGACCTTCCTGCTCCGTAGGTGTTCCCGGAGCAGCGCCCGTTTCTGGGTCACTGCCCCGTTGATGTTGAGGAACGACACTCTAGGTTGGGACTTATCCATTGCGGGATAGAATGTTGGCGTAGCTGGCGTCGTCTCTGCCCCATCCGAAGACCTCTCTAGCTGCCGTGCGGATGATGGCTGCCAGTGCTCCCCCGTCTCTTGATGGTGACGTCTCCTTGACCACCCTGGCGAAGAACCGTACTACGTCGTTTGTTGTTGCCGGCCTGGACGTGTCGGTCTCCGGAACCTGTAAAAGGTCAGAGAAAGGGTCGGGGAGATTAGGTGTGTCTTCACGCTCCGCCGTCTGACGCTGGGGTCGCGCCGGAGTCGGGGCGTGGGAAGGGGCGGCCATTGGCGACGGGGGCCGCTGGTCGCGATGGGGGCGTCTCTCCTCTCCGTAAAACTCCCTGGAGACTGGGCGGGGCGGCTCGCACCGATACCAGCGATTGCCCAGCCAAAGCCCAGTCCTGCACATCTTATCGATAACGTCCTGTGCTGCCTGTGTGTCTCGGAGGAGGACCCGGATGTACTTCGTTCTCCGGTATCTGTAGTCGGTTATCCTCCATGCCTCGACGAACCGGATGCCCATCCTCTCCAGCTTCCGGCCGATAACTTTACCCTGGTGGAGAAATGAACTCCGCACACAACAAAGCATGTGCGGGCACGATCATTAGATGGCGATTCGGAGGGTGGTCGATTCCTGCTGTCGGGGGGGAAATGCCATCGGAGCGGCTCCCCCAGGCGGTGGTCTAGGAGGCGGTATCCGCGCCTGAGGAAGTCCATCTCCGTGGTCGTTACATGTACCACGGCTGTGCCTCTGTCTGTATTTACTATTCCGGAGACTTGGCTGAGTCCCGGGAAAACCGCTCGCCAGGCTTGGGAAAACCCGCGCTGACTGCAGCTTCTAGGGAGGCCCGAAATTTGGAGGGGAGAGGTTCTTCTAGGTTGCTGGGTAGGTTGAGTTGAGGTGAGGGTTGGTCTCTCGGGGGGGCAGGTGGTAGTAGGTGGGCGGCGTGCTGGGTCCCCGGATGGAGGCCTTGTTGTATTAACACACTCAATGCTGAGAAAATTTTTCATAACACACCGCCACGCGGAAAAAATATTTTGCAATAATATCAGAAATTATGTCTTCCTTAATCGTATACAATCATACATAGTTCAAAATTATTAAAAATTTCACTATTAATAAAGAAAATATTTATGCCTTGAATTCAAGGCATCCGCGTTTGACGATTACCCGTGGTTATGCAACCCGCGGCACTATTTTGTCGAACTAATATCTGAAATCAAATTTTCCATTAATAATGGTAAAAATATTATTTTATTTGTATTTTCCCAAAAAAATAAAACGCATAATACATTGATGTTTGATATGATGCAATTTAATAATATTTATCAAGAGAAATAAGTGATGCAAGTGAAGTCATGCATAAATAACTTTACATTTCAATAACATAATAAATTTATAGCTTTTAATCTCATAAGATAGAAGAATAAAATACATAAAATGGTAACATAATCTTGAAGACTTTAAACATCGTATTTTCAATTTTTTAGTTAATGTATACTCACATTCCATCACAAGAAAATCAAGGAAAAATGCATTTTTAAAATTAAATCCAAATAAATACGACATAATTATAAATTAGCTTTTTTGTGCTCCTACTTATCATGATCATACAGTGGAAAGCAATCAAGACAAATACCTGGCCCACCCTTGCAGTCTTTGCACATGTATGTCACCATTTTCTTGATGCCTTTAGTATGGCACACCCTGCACCTTTTTTGTATTCTGTGTTTTCTCTTGCCTTCAGAGATTGGGGTAGGTGAAGGCAAATGTTTAGGAACGATTGTAGGGTCGGATGGCCTTTCTTCACTACCTACGGAAAGTAATGACTGTATTACTTCATGCCTAAAGTCATGCAGATTCTTTTTTCCCCACTGTACTTATTGTACAATAGGTAGCTGTTTAGTAACATTATTTGAAAAATGTGTATAGCTACTTTTTTGTACCACTTGAGAGTGCGGTGCTCGCAAGTGTAATACGACATATACTGATCGAAATGATCGATGCCCCCCATACAGCGATTGTACTCTACCACCGCTCTAGGTTTCCTTACAAATTGCTTTCCGAGCACCTCAACCATTTCTGCACCAAACTCAGTGCTCAGAGCCAGGACCTCCCTCCTATCGCGCCACTTCAACACACACACCCCGTCGTCTGACCACTGATGGAATTCTTCTCCCTTTTTCAATTTCTGTTTTATAACATCAGGTGGGTTGTTCACACGTTGTGACCTTAGCGTTCCTGTCGTGTAGGTCTTTTCCCTGAGGAGTTGCCGGGACAGTTCGACACTGTTATAAAAATTGTCCATGTAAATGGCATGTCCCTTATTTTTAAAGTCCGTTAAAAGGGAATGTACCACTTTCCCTGCGTGCCCTTTCCCACCAATATCCTTGTCTCCAGCTCCAGCGTATATCAGTAACCGATGAACTAATCCTGATGGTTCAGTGAGCATATAAATTTTTATGCCAAATTTATGCCGCTTCCCTTGGACATACTGCCGAAAAAGTAAACGGCCTCGCCAAAGAAGCATTGATTCGTCCAAAGACAGGCTCCTGTTAGGGTAATCAATTTCCCTCATGCGTTTTTCAAAAAAATCTAAAAGAGGGCGAATTTTGTAAAGCCTGTCAGAAGGCTCGGGGTCATTTTCCCCAGGATTCTCATTAAAATGCAAGGCTTGCATTATGACGAGAAAGCGTGCATTATGACGAGAAAGCGATCTCGGCTCATTTTTTCCCGGAAAATACCTACATTGTAGAGCTTGTCGGTCCTCCAATAGACCTCTAATCTGTTTATTTGGATGTGCCCCATATGGAAAAGCAACCCTAGCCACACTCGAAACTCCTCTTTGTCCAATTTTTTCCACGAAGCAATTCGCGGTTTAACGTAGGGACTTTCCAAATACAAATGTTCAGCAAACTTTTCCGTCTCTTTAAGAATGAGTTCAAAGAACTCTTCGCCGAACAGCAGGTCAAAATACCCTCGGGGAGTTTGGGAATGCGGTGCTTCTTTCAGTCCGGGATTGCCAGTGAATGGAATACTGCCAAGAAGTGGTCGCGTCAATGACCATGCTAACGGATTAGTGGGGTGCAACTGGGTGACGGAACCACCCAAAGTATGGGCTGGGGTAGAAGGGCCTGAGACGGACGGCGAAATGGAGGGATTTTCTTGGGTTGTGAAGGCAAGGGTTTCACTGACGGTAGCGGGCACCGAAGAGTGTGAGTATGTTGTCCTTGAATCCTCCTCGCCCTCGAGAATACCTTGCATGGGTGTCCCAGGCCTCTCGTCTTCACTTTCCGAAGCAGAATCGGTGTCTTCGAATTCTTCATCCGATGAAAATGCTTTTAGTATCTCATCAATGGCACCCTCTGTGAGAGTTGATGTCGTCAAGGTGGATGTTGTTTTTACTTTCTTTCCAACAGGAACTCCTAGAACAATGCGTCCAAATATTATTATAGTTACATTGATTATTTAAATAAATAAATGCACTTCCCTATGGCTAAGATAAATAATATAAAGCAACAAATGGCTAACCTGTGCCCAAAGTGGTCATACGCCTCTTGCCTCCCGTTTTCGTTGGAACCCCTCGTCCTAAAAATTACGGAATGTAAATTATATTAAAATATAAAACCATAATAAACATTAATCTTCAAGAGACTGAATAGAATATTCACCAGAAGTCACACTAGATGGCCCTGCGACTGGTTCATCGGCATCCGCGGGTACTTCTTCAACACTTCCTGAAAATGGATTGTCCTTATTATTCATAATATATGCCCATAAACAGTAACTATATCTTCAATAATTATAAAAAAAGGGACATTTATTTCACTGCGCTAGAATTTGTAAAAAATATTAATGAGCATATATATACTAGACAAAATTTATCTTTAATTATGTCCGGTAGAGCAGTTTGTTTTGCAAAATAATACGAGCTCGTTAAATATTTTTAACCATTTAAATACGCAAAAATGGAATGTATTTCCATGATATATAACAATAAAAAATTGAACGAAATTAAGTTGAGGCCATTTAAATAAACAAATATTGATGTTATGCCATAAAAAATGAAAATTAGAAATAAAAATTAAAAATTGAGCGAAAATGCCTGGAGGAGGATATTTAAATAAAAGAACTGAATTTGTTGCCATTGAACAAAAAATTCAAAAATTGAAAAAAAAACGCTCTTTGGGAGTATAAAACCATAATGATATAAATAAAAAGTAAAACGTAACACTATTTCAAGTGGATTAGAAAAACAACATACCTATTCTGCGTTTATGTGCCATGGAAAGTCCTCTGCAGTAACAAAGTGCGGTGTGAAGGCAAAAAATCTGCTGCAAGCAAACGACTTGTATCCAGTCACAGGAAAAGACACACTGAGACGCTGAGCACAATTGCAGGGTCTAGTAGAAGACGCGGAGGCAGATGGCGGGCCGAAAAACCTAACGGGACCGATGCCTTGTATTCAAGGCATCCGCGTCCTAGGCTAGCGCGGGATGCCTTGAATTCAAGGCATCCGCATTGAGTGTGTTAAGGCGGACGGTGTTGCTCGGGTTCATGGAAGTGGGGTTGGCTGGAGTGGCGCGTACCATAGTAAGCACCGAGGATGGGGTTGAGGTAGCCGCAGGGTTGATTGGGACAAAGGCGGACCTAGGGGAGGTGAGCGACCTCATGGAGTTGTCCTGGAATGGCGAAAGGGAAGACATTGCAGCAGGGGGGGGAGTGTTGTCCTGCGCAGAGGGCGAGGCAGCATCATCAAGGGGTGCATCCCGACTCACTCGCGCTGACGGCACGCTTGAGCCCGGGGAGTCAGGCGAATCCGGCAGTGGCGAGGCAGACGGCTTCGCCACCTTGGAGACACCTTTGCCATCCGGGGGCACGCTGGGCGACACAAGGGTCGATAAGAAGGGTGGTGGCCCGTGCGACCTCAGGGCATAACCCCGTAGGGAGCTTGGGCGGCGGATGCGGGAGTTTGGGCGAGGGAGTCGGTCCATCCCTAGGCTTGCCCAGGCCCGTTGTCGGTGTCTGGTCCCCGGGAGGCGGGGCAGTCCTAAGAAAGTGGCCGATAGGCGGTTCTTTTGATGGCGGTCGCCGTGACGCGGCTAGTAGGTACAGTGCTACTTTTAAAGAGGACACGAAATGAACAAGTGAAGTTAAAAGCAAGTTGCTGTGGTACGTAGACAAGTGATTTAATTAATTGGTAGAGTGAAGTTTTTTATCAACAAGTCGCCAAGTGCGTTGCTTTAAGTAAAGTCAAGGATGAAACGGTGTGAATATGGTAGCAAGACTGTAGTTATAGATATGCACTAAGAGTGTTGTTACGTGTAGAATGAAAGGTTGAATAAAGTTTGGGGTGGAACTAAATGGAGTGAGCAATGAACAATTGGCTGGTGTTAGATTAGATGATAGGAAAGGGGCTCTTATACCCCTTCCGCCCTAACCAGTTGGGGAGCGCTGTGGGCTCTAATGCCCGGTACACTTAACCGTCAAAGGCTCTTATGCCTTTCGGTTTTAACCTTGCGGAGTACTTAGTTCGCTAGTGCAGGTAGTAGTAAAGGCTAAATGAAGTTGGAAAGTCCAAGAAGAGGTTAAATGAAGCTAAGGGCTGACGAAGGCCGAAGTGACTAAATGAAGTAAAGGAAACTAAGTGCCCAAGTTCGAAAGTTGACTACGTCCGGAAGAGAAGTTAAAGGAGGCTAAGTGTTGACGAAGGCCGAAGTGCCTAAGTCCAAAGGTGTAGTAAATAAACTAAGTGACCAAGATTCGAGAATTGACTAAGTCCGGAGAGAAGAAAATAAACTAAGTCCAAGTGAAGTTAAAATTGACTAAGTCCGGGGAGAAGAAATAAACTGAGTCCAAGTGAAGTTAAAAATTGACTAAGTCCGGAGGTGAAAGAATGGGCTAAGTGCCCAAGCTGGAAGGTGACTAAGTCCGGAGAGAGGAAAACAAACTAAGTCCAAGTGAAGTTAATAATTGACTAAGTCCGGGGAGAAGAAAATAAACTAAGTCCAAGTGACGTTAAAATTGACTAAGTCCGGGGAGAAGAAAATAAACTAAGTCCAAGTGAAGTTAAAAATTGACTAAGTCCGGAGAGAAGAAAATAAACTAAGTCTAAGTGAAGTTAAAAATTGACTAAGTCCGGAGGTGAAAAATGGGCTAAGTGCCCAAGCTCGAAATTGACTAAGTCCGGAGAGAGGAAAATAAACTAAGTCCAAGTGAAGTAAAAATTGACTAAGTCCGGAAGAGAAGAAATAAACTAAGTGAACTAGCGAACCAACCGCGGACTTACTGCTGGAGAGAGGCTCTTATGCCAACTCCCACACGATGGTCCTCTTCTGAGAGCGCGCTTAGATTCGAAGAGTTTAAGTCCGTAAAAGGCCCTCTTTGGGTCCTTTTTCGGTTTGGGTGGCTGAAGGCCCTGGTGTCCGGTCCCCCCCTGACGGGGGAGGGCCGCCTAGCGCTGTGTTGTCCCCCCTACCCCAGTGTGCCTATTGGACTACTTGCCCGCAGACAAGCAGAGAAGCCCCGACGATGAGCTGCCCCACGGCTGGAGAACCCACCGCACGTTACGTGGGCGCCGTATGTGTTTGTGATGGGGAGTTTCCTTCGGCTGCCAACGAGTGCGTTAGCGTGCAATGCCTCGGAAGTCAGGGACTCTCACTCTATGGCCGACGAGTGCGTCGGGGTAGATCGGATGAGAGGTTTTGCGTGTACCAGCCGGCGATTGGAGGACCGAACCCTCTCCACTAGCAGACTTCACTTGGGCAGATACTAGTTCCCCCGGGCGGGGGAATGCCCCTGCAGTCACAAGGGTGCAAACTTTGGGTTACCCGTAGGGCCCGCAGAAAGTTCCTTGCACTGGCCTAAAAGAGACAGGAGAGAAAATGGCCCCGAAGAGGACCAAGTAGCCGGGGAGAGGCCGGTGGTGACTCCCTCCTCCTGGTGGTGGACTTCCTTCCTTCCTAGTCCGGTCCTTGGGTTGGTGGTCTTCCTTCCTGGTCCGGTCCTTGGCTCCTAGCCTTCGGTCGCGACTAGCGCTTCCTCAGGCGGTTTCCTTTGGTGGCGGTGTTGTCCTCCTTCCTTGGTTGGTCCTGTCTCTTGTCCCCTGTGGAAGAAGGTTAGTCGGTAGGACCGACCGTATAGGCCCTTAAAAGGACCTTAAGCAAAGGAGAATAGGCTGCCTCCCTCCTCCTGGTGGAGGACTTCCTTCCTTCCTAGTCTGGTCCTTAGACTGGTGGTCTTCCTTCCCTGTCCGGTCCTTGGCTCGTAGCCTTCGGTCGCGACTAGCGCTTCCTCAGGCGGTTTCCCTTGGTGGCGGTGTTGTCCTCCTTCCTCGGTCGGTCCTGGCTCTTGTCCCCTGTGGAAGAAGGTTAGTCGGTCGGACCGACTGTGTAGGCCCTTAACCCTTTGACTACCTTTTTTTTCCTTTATATTTCTTGCTCTTTTTCATTATATTTTCGATTTGTTTACTCCAATGAAGATATTCATTCAATATTATGAACTTTTGATCAGGGGGGGCGGAGATGGAGGGGTGGGACATATGTGTCCCACTGGTATTACGGCGTGGGACATATGTGTCCCACTGGTCTTACAGGGTGGGACATATGTGTCCCACTGGTCTTAGAGGGTGGGATGCATGCGTCCCAATGGTCGTTAGATTTTTGGCTGTATATTCCCGTAACAATCCATTCTAAAAGCAAAAACACCATGATGTTTTCAAAGTATTTATTAGCTATACATCTTGATGTTTTTTTTGTAGATTGATACTCAAAGCTGAAAGATACTCCCACAAATCTCTTTCAAATATCAACATAACAATTTTGTTACAAATAAGAGGAAATGATTGAAAGTAATTATACTGGTACACATAAAACAAATATTCATTATATCCAAAAATGCTCAATAGTTTCAGCAGACAATGTCAGTTCTAATTATATTGTAGTCACTGAAAAGGGAATTACATTTATAAGTTTCAAAAGACAGAGTAAACCGGGAATACAATTGCTATGTGTGATAGGAAGTGAAACATTGTCTACAGAGTGGCACTTGACACATTGTGCACAGAGTTTTTGTTCTCTTTTCTACTTTGTTCTGTGCACATCTCATGCACCGTCTCCTTGTATTTCCCTCAACGGGAAGGTGGTCACCGACGTTCAGCATAAGCTTTGCTATTTTTGATGGTCTGCCTCTGCATCGCTTCCGTTTTACTTTGCTTTGTTCCTTACCCATTGCCATCATTTTTTCTGCCAAAGGCACGATGAACTGCAATAGCCTTACATCCTTTTTGGTTGTGTCCATATACAAAATCCATGAATTTACCACTGCTAACATAAGTACCTTATAAAATACTTTTTTCCACCACTTATTAGATCGCCTATCGAAGTCATACACGCCCACCTTCTGGTCTGAAAGATCTACTCCTCCCATGTATTTATTATAGAAGCAAATTAATTCTGGACAGTCTACCTTTACTTTTCTTCCATCCTTTTGCTTTCGGTTTGCTGTATTCACTGTTGCATCATGGCAATTACTGAGAACAGTTACTTCTTTGCTATCCTGCCACCGGGCTGCCATTGTTCGTTGGTGATTTGTAAGAAATTCGAATTCCCCTCTTTTCAATTTCCCTTGAAATTTCGGCATATTTTTTCTTGTACTAATAGCAGTACCTACTGCTGGATATTGAATACTATTTAGTAGATGCACGCTCGTGAAAAACCTATCAAAAACAAGAGTAACATCTGGATTTCTGATTGTTTTTGTTAGAGATAAGACAACTCTTTCCCCCAGAGTGGAACTCTCCGGTAGGTCTTGTCCCAATTCCTTGCCAGAGTATACATTCAAATCATATGCATATCCAGTCATTGCATCACAGCGCTCCCAAATTTTTATTCCTCGTTTTATAGGCTTGAGGGGAAGATATTGCTTTAGAGCTGACCTGCCCTTGAATTTCGTCATAGATTCGTCAATGCTCTGGTAGGGGCTTTCATCTCTAGCCTTGGAAAATGTATGTTTTAGGCAAGATATTACCTCATCAATATAGTATGTCTTTGAGGAGCTGGCAGGTTGCTCAGGATCTGTGAAGTAGAGCTTTGATATAAGCAGTTGAAACCTGTTTCGTGAAATGGCTCCTTTGATTGCCTCATTTCCCAAGGAAGGATTATGCGACCAATAGTCCGAAATGCTTGGAACTTTATTGTAGCTCATCACGAGCATGCATCCAAGAACTAACAATATCTCCCCTGGATCAGTTTCACAGAGATTGACCAAATTTTTCTTCTTGCGTAATATATCCAAACGTTTGTTAGTACACTGGCTGATAAAAATGATCAAACTTCGAGGAAACACTTTTAGAAAGTATGCCATTTCGTCAGATGACATATCCAAGTTGCATAATGAGGCTGTTCTACGATGTAATGTCACAGTGTGTCTAGGAATAAATAATACCTTCGGTGGAGACCAGCATATTTCACTAGAAACCTTTTTTTTAGATGAAGCCGGATAAGGAACCTCATCGCCACTCACCCCGTGCAGGAGATTGACACCATGAGCTTCTAACGAACTGTCCTCAGCATCCTGACTCACTCCAGAGCAGTCACTATCACTCTCTGTACTACTTTCATGTTCGGGCTGATATTCCCCATCTGATGAGTCGTCCGAAAAATATTCTTCTTCAGATTCATCCAGTATTTGGCAAAGCTCTGCTTCAGAATATTTCCTTTTATTGCTCATTTTTCACGTCTAAAAATAAAAAAATTCTGTTGATTATAAAATTGGATATTGTGAAATTATTACAATATATTCTTCTTTACTTACTCTTGCGGGTTGAGATGAACTGCATACACTGAACTTTTGACATAGGTCAAAAGGGCAACAAAGGAAAAACACTGGATAGCATTCAATGATCTGAAAGAGAGTTAAAATTTGTGTAAAAAAACATTCATGATGATAAAAACAATATAAATCATATAAGGTTTTCATTTACCATGAAATGAACATGGGCTGAAATCACAGGAGAAGAATACGTTTTGTGATGTCCACACGATCCTTTAGCTGGTAAAACCTGGTGCAGAGAAAATACATGAATCAAAACAGAAAATTTATCCATAGGTTAGGTACTACATCAGCAAATATTAGCGAAAGCTTACTTACCAAATGGATAGAGGAGTCGGGAAGGAAGATATAGTTGCACACTGGTACTCGATTAGAAGATACAGATGCACACTGACATGTAGAGTTCCCATAATGACATGTTGTACAGTAAAATATATTCATAAATGCCACTCTAATTTCAGTGGATGCGAAATTGATAATTCTTCACGTAAAATGAATGCTGTCAAATGATTATGATATGTGCATACTATAAAAATGAGAAGTATAACTTTACAAAATAAAGAATATTCAGTACGAGCGTAAGTTCACTGGAGAGCTAACGGGTGACGACCAAAAGGTATTTCACTAAAGTAAGGTAGATGCTGCTACCTGTTGCCGGAAATTCAACCTAAATAACAATTGGTACCAAAACAACCATTGGGACAAAAACATATGGGTTTTTCCAAAGCTTTTGCCCCATTGGTATCTCAATACTCCTTTGTGGGACATATATGTCCCGTTGGTAGTCAAAGGGTTAAAAGGACCTTAAGCAATGGAGATTGGTGGTAGGTGGGTTAGCCCGAGAAGGACTCTCCCTCCTTGGCACGCCTTGGCGGCTGTCCTCGGTTGCGGCAAGCGCTTCCTCGGACGGAACCTCCTTGGCGGGTGTTGTCCTATCTCCTTGACGCGGGTCGTCGACGGTACGCTCGCCTCCTTGCCGCTGTCCCTCGATGAGCTGCTCCTCGGTGATCCTCTCGGCGAAGTCTCCCTCGATGATCCTCGATCGCTGCCCGTCTACACTTTGTCTTTTCGGGCCCTGGGGCCCCCCTTATATTCCAGGCTGGGCCCTGCTGCTAGCCAATGAGCGTTCGTCTTGGGGCCCGGGGTAGGGGAAAAGAGAAAGTCCCTGCGACGTTGGCGTGGGTGGAAAGGGGAGTGAGGAGAAGTGAGGGGAGATTCGGGCTTCCCGGCTACGTGGCCCGGTGACGTCAACCCGTCCGCCCCTTCTCCTTGGCGTGGGGGGTGGACGGTGACGCGAGGGGAGTTAGGGGGAGGGTCCACGTGGTCGCTCTTCGTGCCGGGAGATTTAAATTTCTTGGCGCGGGTTTTGGCCATGTTGTTGGCGCACATCATTCTTCTTAAAAAAGAAGATTTTAAGTAAAAATATTAATACATTATATATTTAAATATGAAAGTTATAAATATTAATATATTAGTAATGCATGTTATATAATTAAGAACATTTTTCATTGAGCAATGTTCATTGAGCTTTGTTGCACGACAGAACCGAACGACAGAATACAAAAAAGACAACTAAAATGCAAGAATTTTCAAATGAATTGCCGCTAAAATATTTAAAATCAGCACTTTCAGTCCCGAGTCATTCATCAACATCTCGAAGCCACTTCTAACTAGAAATTACGTCCAAAGAATTTCAGGGAGAAAGGGTACATACCTTAATGTTTTTCGTAGGGGTGAAATTGTCTCTTCTTATCGCCCAAATACACTTCTTATTCAACCCAACATCTATAGGAAAGCTAAAAACTTGAACTTTGGGTCTAGTCCTCCAGGAGTTTCCTTCGCATACCGGCACCACACACGAAAAAGGCATTTTAACAAAAATGCCTCACAAAGAAAGTTTCTGAAGCCCACCGAATGAAACTAAAGAATAACGGAAACTTCACTATTCACAAAAACTCTAATTTTCACCAACTTAACCACAAAAATCCATGGAATACGGTGAAACGTAACGTTAACAACTTAATCTCCAACGGCGATACTGGGCGATCCTTCCGCGGGCCCTCTTTCTAGGTGGCTATGGCCCCATCCGCGAAAGAAAATAGTCCCACACCGGATATGAATCTTTGTCTCCGGCGTATCCAGATACGAAATGACTACTGTGTCATATATTAATTCACGAGTGTTTAGGAAATTTGGGCGTATGTGATACAATTTTATCGCTGAATATGAATTTGCTAGTGTACTGCTTAAAACCTTCGTACAAACGGGACACTACCTGGACATCCGGTGGACATCCGAATAGTACAGTGTGCGGACGGATGGCCAGGACAGCCAGCGGTTGTCCTCTGGCTGTCCTGAAAATCCGCGGACACTGAGAGGACGCGGAGGATGCGCAGCGGACGTCCTTTAGCAGCGATGTGCTGTGTGGGTTGAAGGCCAATCATGCTGAAGCTGTTAATGTTTGGGTTGCTGGTACCATTGGCACCCTTTTCGGTTTTAAGTTTACTTTTGCTGTTGGTAATGATCACAATGTACAAGGTTCATATTGGCTCACTATTTGCTTTGCAAGAATACCTAATAATGTAACAATGAATATTGGTGGCCTGGAGAGTTTTCCTGTATCTGATGTTTTGTGTTATAAAACTATTCAAATGAATAATTTTCAACCTTATCAGAAGGAGCATTGTAAAACCTTTCCTTCGAATGTATTAACATCTAAGAGGTGTATGAAATTTAAACCTGAAGATCGTTTAATTGTATTTTGTGAAAGCAATTTAACGTTAACCCCAGACACTGCTTCTATTGGTGTATTTGGTGATGTACAATTTTATGTTAAAGGTTAATTAATAGTTTATATCATTATTTTCATTCTTTCATTTCCGTGCGCATAGCGTGTTGTCATTATTTTATTGCGCCCAACGCCATCTTGGATTCTCTGGACTTAGAAAAATTTCACTGCTGCTGTTTGTGTGAAAGCAAAAATGCTGTTTACGAAGCATGAATTTGATATTTAAGAACAAATCACTAAAAAGGTCAATTATTACGGAACTTGTGGTTCATCCTTTATTTGTATCTAGCCAATGGCATTTGTGCAAAACACTTGGCAGTTTTGCTTTTTCGTTTTGATAAAAATTAAGTGTTTATATGGCCTGGCCTCAGCTAACACTCCAGTTTAGTGTCAGTGGAGCACATGTGCAGCAAGGGAGAAGCAGTTCAAATTCATGAGGGAGAGGGGATGCCCACATGCAGCAGCTCTGCGGCAGGGCAGTATAGATATTTAACAAGGTAGATGCAGTGGAGTCATAAAGGTGGCCTGGCCTGAGCCAGCTGTCCAGTCCAGTGTCAGTCAAGCACTCATGCAGCAAGGGAGAATCAGTTCAAAAGCAATGGACTTGCAAGGGAGAATAGCATCATAGTTTCAGTTGAGTGACCTTTTTCTTGTTGAGGCCAAGGCAGTGAAGTGAGGTTACACAGTCCTCAGATCTGCCTTCTCTGCTTCACCCACAGATTATTTGAAAGGGTGTTGAAAGCATGATTTATTGTGGGCAAATCCTTTTCGCCGCGGAACCTGCAGGTTGTTTCAAGGCAGTTTCCCCACCCAGCTTTCTTTTTTCAGCCCAGAATCAGTTCTGTTTCAAGGGAAAAATTTCTACTTGAGGATGCAAATTCTCCATTACTTTTAAATTAAATACTGGAAAAGGTGCTAAAGAAAACCAGTAGTACACTTTGTGGAGTAAGTTTTCTACGTAAGATTCATCTGATAGCTTTTGTAGATGATGCATAAGCGGTAGTTGGTAACTATAGTTGAACCTAAAGGAAAACCTAAAAGACATAGGAAGGGTGCTCTAAAAAGAGGCGAACTAAGTAGGTTTGATAGTAGACGAAGACGTATATCATCGTCGCCTTTGTTTGAGACCTTCTGCAGAAGCTGCCTCTCCTAACTCCGTGTATGACCCTGCCCATATTCTCCAGGATATTTACCATTAGCGAGCAAGCCAGTTCCCTCAACGCTTCCCTTTTGCCCTTCTAGAGAAGACCGTGCACGGGCACTGATGCCGCCTCCACCTGCTTTCACCGGCATTGTGCGCATCTCTTAGTCTCTTCTCAAATGCCCTTCGTTTTTCAAGTTCCCTGTCCCAGAATTACTTCATGTTCGAGCGAGAGCGCATAATCCCTCTGCTTGTAAATACGGAACGCCGCGTCGCCCAGCCGCAGATATTTATTTTCTGGGGCAGGCATATGGTCATTACTTCGTAGGTTAGGAAGCTTGCATTATTAGTGCTTTTGTCCGTATAATAATAATAATGATGATAATGTTTTTATTGATACCTGACGATTACTTTTGTGCAAGGAACACTTCATTATGCCTATTTAGGCAGCAACGTTTAATGACGGTTTTTCAGAAAATCAGAGAGGCAGGTATCACAAAATATCAACAATTAAATGAACTGTTGATCAATATAGTCACTGCAATAATCACAAAAAACACAATTGAATAATCATCATGATGATTCCGTCATCAAAACACGAAGGTAGAGACCGAGATAGCACATGTTATTAATTACCGATGCTAGAGATATGAAGCTATCGCATTTGAAATGATATCGCTTTCAGAAACTCCGGTAAATATCCGCTTCCGTCACACACCTTTAGAATTTGTTTTCGAGAACATTTTGTATTTCAGCAAAAATTAGGTGCCACAGTTTCCTGATGCTATTTCTACAACTATGTGAATTTTGCCAGCAATAAATTTAAAAAGGTAGACCATAACCTGCACTTCACGTGATATACATTTCGTGGCGATACGTTGAAAAAGAGGCATTGGAAAAAATTTTCATGCGGTGTGAGATGGAAGCGGAGACATTACTTAACGCAAACCATTCTTTCCTTATATCTATTACTTGCGCGTGTAGAGATATATTTTCACCCCCAGGAACTTTTTTCCTCGAAGTGTACTTAAAAGTGCACCCCCATACAACGCAGTGGTTCACCATTCTTCTTTTAAAAAGCTCCAAAAGCAGGAAAAGTAGCCTCTCTAATACACGGGTGTTAATGGCACTCGAGTAGCGGTCGGTGAAGGCAAGATGGCTTTCTGCGCAAAATGTTTCTGCCGGCCGGCTTCAGCGCCACCGTGAGGAAAACATAGGCACTGCCAATCTAGTGTATGTATCTGTGGTAAGACCCACAAGAGTTGCCTCAGGTGAGGTGCTAAACTCCACGCAGGTGAGGGAGACAAAGCAAATAGCTGCTTTGAGAATACATGTGGAGCGAGTTATTAGGAGGTTAAGGGAATTTAGGTATCTTGTGCCCCATGCTTGCATATCTCACAATGCCATCAGCGAAACAGATATGGTTGTTGCTGTTACATGTGGCATCATAAACTGTCAAGGAAGAATTGTATAATGACATTGAAATGTGCTCTGATCATCAAAATACATTGTCTTTGGCTATCTTTATTGCTAGCCCATTATCCCTACTGATACCTTTTATATGTCTTTATTTTTTTCAATTTATTCTTGTTGTACGAGGGTGGTTTGAAAAGTTCTCGGAATCACCACGACTAGTGCAACGCACTTTTCACGCGATATCCAGAGGACTGTTCGCTGTAAACACATGCCACGTCAATGCTCGTGTAAAAGAACTGTGGCTGTGACGTGGGTTTTTTCTTGTTCCCGCATAGTGATTTGCGAAGATGGAAAAAATCGATATTCGTGCAGTGATCAAGTACTTCGTAAAAATAGGTATGAAAGCAAACGACATTCATGCCCATTTCCAGAATACACTTGGGGACTCTACTCCTTCATAGTCAACTGTTGCCAAGAGGAAAAATGAATTTAAATTTGGTCGGATGGTGGTCCGCTCAAAGGTCGCCCAAGAAGTGTCACTACTCCAGAAATCATTGCAAAAGTGCACAAAATGGTAATGGAGGATCGCCGATTGAAAGTGGGTGAAATTGCTTTTTCTTTCCAGATGTCATCCAAAAGGGTATATTATATTTTAACTGAAAATTACAAATGAAAAAATGATCCGCAAAATGAGTGCTGCGACTTTTAGCGCTGGGTCAAAAACGCATGAGAATGGACATATCGGAAAAATGTTTGACCCGTATTAGGGAAAACGAACAAGTTTTTTTGCGCCGGTTTGTGACCAAAGATGAAACTTCCCCTGCATTACTATTCCCCAGAGACAAAAACACAGCCAAAGCTGATGAAACATGATTATCCATCACCTGAGAAAGCAAAGACGATTCTTTCGATTAGAAAGGTCATGGCATCTTTGTTCTGGGATGTAAAGGGGATTCTGATTGTAGGTTGTCTCCCAACTAGGCAAACAATTACTAGAGAATACTATGCTAACCTCTTGGACTAATTGCAACAAAATGTACGCGAAAAAGGCCAGGTTTAGCAAGGAAGAAAATCATCTTCCGTCAATACATTGAGCGCCTGCACACATGTGCTGTCGCCGTGGCAAAATAACACGAACTATGGTATTAATTGTTGCCACTTCCGCTCTTTTCACCTGATGTGCCTCCGTCAGACTTCCATCTCTTACCAAAACTGAAATGTTTTCATGGTGGACTTGGCGGATAAAATGATTCACTTCAAATGAAGAACTGATAGCCGAAGTTGACAACTATTTTGCAGGCGTGGATAAATCTCTTTTTTTATATGGCTTGGCACTAGAACATCGTTGGACCAAATGTAGTACTCTACAAGGAGACTACGTTGAAAAATAAAATAAGTTTCAGTGATGTAAGATTTTTTCCATTGCATTCTGAGAACTTTTCAAACCGCCCTCGCTTATTTTTGTGTCTTGTAGCATTTGTTTCTAAGTTCAGTTTTTATACCTTATGATGTCTTGCCTGAAAAAATTCAAAATTTTTCCCACTGCAGCTTTGACCTGTAAACAGTATTGGTTGGCTGGTTGAGGTATACTTTCATTGATCATAAAATGAATAGTAACCCCAGCAGCATACTGATATCAGCTTGATATCACTTTTACATCATTAAAAATCACGTATTAGTCAAAATGATATCGCCTGCCGATATAGGCATTTGGTCAAAAATGATAACATTTGCCGATATATAAGTGACATATGCTACTGATATCAAAGTGATATATAACTGACATTAAAAAGATATCTTTCCCGACTATAATATGATATAAAAGGATTAAGAAGCCGATGTCAAAGTGATTAAGGGGGGTTAGGGTTGTGCGATATTAACCTCGCCTCAATTAATACACGAAAGTATATTCGACCACGTTTATTCCGATTTTGAGCGATAAAGATCTCTCGACACGCGGAAGTCCTCCTCTCTCGCCTTCTCGTGAGCGTCCCTCTCCTCGGCGCCTTCCTGGCGCTAGGCTTCGCGTACCCTGGCGGCAGCGGCGGGGACCTCAGGGTCCCAGGGCAATGACCTCAACCAGGTAGCTTGCCGTGGTGAGGGCGCTCTCAACTATGAGCTCCACCACATCACCCCCCTGGCAGTGAAGAAGAAAAAGAAAGAAAAAGCAGAAAATTGGTAAATATGTGGAGGAGAAAAAAAAATTGGAGAAGGTTAGAGGTGGTAATCCAACAGATGCTGCGGGAAACGGACGCGTCTCTTAGGGCGGCCGCTAGGCAACGTATGCGTTGCCCTGTGAGCTGCAGGTGTAATAGTTGGGTCATCAGCTGGTGGGATGCTACGAGATGGCAACATCTGCGCTGATGACTGCGTCCTGGTGGTCGGGATGAGGATTTCGCTCCTTTCCTCAGGGATGATTGGCTCCTCAGAGATGATGTAGGCAGGTTTCAAGCGGTCAATGACAATGTTAGCATCACGGTTTGGCAAACGCACTTTGTATGTTTTACCATCCCGCTGTAGGACCTTGTATGGACCATTGTAAGGGGCCTGAAGGGCACCGTGACTTGCGTCATGACGCACAAAAACGTGAGATGTTGATGGTAGGTCCTTAAAGATGAAGGCATGCCGTGTGCCATGGCGTGCTGCTGGTCGAGGGCTCAGGCCTTGAAAGTGCTCCCGGAGCTGGGAGGTGGCATTGGGGGTGGGGCCACTGGTTGGGGAGAGGAACTCGCCTTATCGTCAGCGTCCCTCTCCTCGGCGCCTTCCTGGCGCTAGGCTTCGCTTACCCTGGCGGCAGCGGCGGGGACCTCAGGGTCCCAGGGCAATGACCTCAACCAGGTAGCTTTCCGTGGTGAGGGCGCTCTCAACTAACAGGAACATTCACGAAGTGTCCTACGCCGATTTCGTTCAAAATTGGTAGGATGGTAGTGTTCCATAATTAATGGGAATTTGCAAAATTTCCCGTGCCCTTAAGCCCATTGAGCCGAGATATCTGCATCCAAAGTTACGCGCCGGCCACCCTTTTTGAGGCGAGGGGCCCCTCACTCACGAGCCGGCAGCGGCGTCCCTGCCGGCAAGCGCTAGTGGGAAGGCCTGCGGGCGGTCCGGGCGTCAGTGGTCTACCATCCTCTCGCTGACAAGAAGCGGAGGAAAGATAGAAATTATGGATTTTTAAGGCATCCAAGATTGACAATCACCATAGCCCAGTTTCCCTAGAATTCATAAATGATAAATGCAGATAATTTTCCCGTGACCGATTGATAAATTTCCATAAAAAATAATAAATGTAGTTCAAAAGATACGTATTCTGTATACGCCTGCAGGGAATTTACCCCTGCCATAAATTGCGATGTTTATCTACTCGAAATGTCGTAAAGGGCAAAATTAATGTTACTCATAGCGAATTTAACGCTATTGGCGATGCAAAGATTCTCCCCAGCGCCCCTGGCGGCCGCGCCTGGAACCACTCTAACTCAGACACATTCGTTGCTCGTAGCTTTGTTTACGTTGCGGAAATCATGGACCGCGATTATTTGTATGTGCCGCACTCCCAGAAAAACTCTAGAAACACCACGTACTGCAGCGTTCCACAGTGCTCAAGTTATAATGCACCCGAAGTAAGCTTCCATTATTTTCCGAAGGAAGAAAGTTTACGGCAAAAGTGGGTTATAGTACTGAAGATGGGAAAACGAGTGTCCAACCATGAATTATTTTAAGCACACATGTCCTTTACTAGCACGCGTGTTGAAGTCAGTGATACCCTGGCCTGATCAAGCAACGATCTGAGCCAACCTACCATCATCATTTTCAAAATACAAGTTCATCAGGTTTGTTCTGGATTGCATGGGAATTCCTATAGAAAAATGCAAGTGTCTGAAATGTAGAATTTTAACGTATTCCCAGTACCAGAGAGGTCACACTGCGAAGGTCAATCTTGGCATTGCCCCATCTGGACTAATAACTGAGATAAGTTCTTTATATGGCGGACGAGCCTCGGACAAGTTTATTGTCACTGATAGCTGCGTGTTGGACAGATTAGACTACCAAGATGGAGTGATGTTGGACAAAGAATACAGAATTGAAAATGAGTGTCGTCTGGTAAGATATTTTTGAATTTATTTTCTTGAAGTAATGTAATTTTGCAGGTGTATAAGTAAGATTGTCCTCTCTTGCAAAGAAATTTAAGACTCATCCGCTCTCAATTTCTGCAGAAGAAAAGTCAGTTATCTAAGGAAACTCAGCTCTTGAAACAGCTGCCAGAGCTAGAGGTCATGTTGAGAGAGTGAGGTCATGTTGAGTGAGTCCTGCGGGCATATGAAACTGATACTGGGCCCAATATAATGGACGCTACTCCCATATGCTGATGAAATTCTTCTTATTGTGCGAGTACTAACTAATTTTGGACCTCCAATCATGAATATTGACAAGTTCATGTAATGCTATTACACACAAGTATTGTGTTTGTGACTAGAGAGATTGATCTGTGAATAAGAACTGAGAACTTTTTATCTGAGAACTGTTTATCAACATTTGTCTTTTCTCCTTCTTTTGTGTTATATTAACTTACATTTGGAGCTGTCAACCATGTACTTCACCACAGGCACTGCTTTTGAGAGAGGAAAACATAAATGAAGCAGTTACAAAAGAAATCATAGTTTATTTTGTGATCAGATACATAAAATAAAGTTACTTTGGCATTACGGATTCAAAAACATTGGTAAAATGCAAAATATAATAGTAAAACATTGAAAATAAAAATTCACACTGGTAATTTAATACTGGCACATCAAAATACATAGACTATAACATCACAGTTGAGCAAGATAAAAAAAACTAGGTGAAGACAATATTTCTGGACAAATCAAATAGTTCAAGAAAACAAAAAAAACACAATGACAAACACTAGAACTGAAAAACAAACATGTAAACATAAGTTGACTCAGTTTGCATTTAAAAAATCAGTTCTATGACTAATGTCAGGAGAAAAAAAGTGAAGGAAAAAGCACCTCAAGAGAGGCTTAAGAATTAGCATAATATCCTCCATCATTAGACGAAGAAAATGATCAAAATAAACATCACACAATCTACTTAAGAGATTGAACACATAATCTGAATGTAAAGGAACACGTACTTTAAGATAATCATTACCAGCCTGAGAATACACAATGTAATCACAGTCTGGAATGCCACTCAAAGCCATACCTATTTGAACTTGGGCAAAATGGTCAGTATTCTTCTTCAAATTTACATTGTTGTCCAAGGTCTTCACTGCTCTTTGATCCAAAAACTCAGCTGCCGTCAAAGTCTCACCATCCTCAATTGTCTTAATTTCAACATTTCTTACTAACCTGCCATCAATCAAAGCTGTTCCATCCAAACTTGCTCTCACTCAAGGAATTTCTGGACGGACTAGAAGTCCTGACTCCACCACCTGACAACCCTCAAGCTCCTCATACCTCTTTCTCGATAGTTTCAAGTTTGTTGCATCTATCTGTGTACTTGTTACCAGTAAACTTGCTGTAGTACAAATCTGCATAAGGTTTTTTCCAGTTAGCTTTAGGATTTACCGCATAAGTGAACTGGCTGTATGCCTTAGATGCTGGGATAGACATATTTCTGCCTTTGAACCAAGAATCAGTCCTCTGCGGGGTTGCCAAGAGCGAAGCCACTTGGTCTTGGGTCACGGTAACATTTTGCTCATAAAATTCCAGCAGAACTGCATTCACACTTTGGAGTTTTCTCTGGGTGAGAGCTTCCACATTCGAAATCACCTCGAAAGGGGGGTTGCTCAAGAGACTGCTAATGATATGACAGTCCTAAGACGCAGAGGAGGAGGACTGGGAAGTACAGAACGAAAGTCCTTCATCCACTCTAATCCCCGAGTAAAACATAGATATTTCACTACCAGGGGCACCTGAGGTGTATAAAGGAGGTTAATGATGCGCTAGTACTAAAAAGTTACTCAACAATACAGCCACACTATAAACTCTAATCCCTCGATAACCGATCCCCGTAATTCTGAGATAAATCAATCCACAAATCCACGGAATACGGATGCTCAGAAGTCAGGCCCGAGGTGCGAAGGACCAAAGCCTGCACATGAACCACCGACTCTTTTTCCTCCCTTTTCCTCACCGAAATCACAAGGCCAGCATTTAAAACTTCTTCTCCCTCACGCATGGGCCTCTTAAACCCCGAGGTTGCTTTCATTGGCGTCCACAACCGAAAACATCTTCAACAAATTACCGTCTTCTCACGCTTTTCACGTTGAAACACATGCAGTAAATACGGCAAAGGATATAGTGTGTCTGAGTTAGAGTGATTCCAGGCGCGGCCGCTAGGGGCGCTGCGGTAATCTTTGCATCGCCAATAGCATTTTTGCTGCATGCAGATTTGCGTATTAAGTAAATGATAAACTTAAACAATTAGTGTTGTAGGAAAAAAGAAACACTCCACATGACTTTTGGGAGAAGGCGCCTCCAAGAATTTTCGGAGTAACAAATAATTAGATGACCGCATCCTATATTCCTTCACGTATTTAACATCAGGCAAGGAGTACCGTCATCGCTTGAAGACCGGAAAAAGACCGACCGAAGACCGGTAAGGTCTCCTTTTGCTGTGAACCGACACCACGGGTCGTCTACGACATATTAATTTCCTCTAATGTCACAGTGAATGCCGGTGCATTAAGAATGTCTCAACTTTTTTCTCATTCTCTTTTGAGTCCATTGATATTATTTACGCACAATGGCGAGGAACTACGTACTCATGGGCCAGATTTTACACTCTAGGTGGATTGAAATCCGTTTTCGTCACTGTGACAATGCCGAACAGTCGAAGACCATCGGCACTCATTAGCTTGGGTCCGACCAGTAGCGACTGACCCAATGCCGCGGGGGCTCTCCCTTCGGTCTTTTTTGCAGTTTGGGACGGGAAACATAAAAACGCACAATGAGAAGGCGCCCGCTTCCTTTCAAATGTTTCCCTCATGTTCACAGTTTACCCCACCCTCAAGGACTCCCACAAATAATGTCTTGACCTTCTAATATCCCCAAGCCATATTTGATAATATTCCTTTTAGCTTCAGGAAAAACCCAATCGTTTACCCTCGCCCCGTGAAGGAATAGACAAAAAACCCTACCTTTAGCACAGGCCACTCTTTTTTTCTCTTTCTGGAAGAATTTACCAACATTCTGTTATTTAAAAGCTGCCATTAACCAAATAAAGTGACGATACCCGAATTTCCTATAAGTGATTTGATTCAAAGACTTCCGATCACTTTCAAATAATGTATTCCGTCCCCCTCCGTCTTCATCTCTAACTGTTTATCGAGTCCTGAACTATGAACCTCGTGGAAGTTTCTCCCTTGCGGAGCTCTTAAATGAATCCCAGCCATAAAAAAATCCGCTCAAAAGTTTTCCGCTCTAATTTTAAATGCATACTACGCAAGGAAAAAATTCACCCAAAAACTGTCCGCAATGAAAATAAATAATTTAAACAATGAAATCCCATTCAGAAGTGGAAAAGGGCATTAATTTTTCTAATTTTTTCAGCGAAAAATGGTGAAAACATTGATACTCAAAATAATTATGAATCAATCATCTATTCCATAGATAAAATAATAACAAAAAATGGCGCTCTATAGTATTTTATTTTTCACAGTTGTGATGTTCATTGAAAAAATGGTGAAAACAGCATTTGTTTGCACAGATTGCGCATCTGATGAGTGTCAAAAAGTTGCACCCTTGTTGTTCAACTATAATATCACATCTATCTTTCATAATATAACTATCGAAACAATAATCAACAGGTGCAAAATGCACTTCTGGTCTTTCATTCGTGTATCCCGCTCGAAACCAGGAATAGCGAATGAAGTTTTTGAACAAAGGAGCGGAGAATTGTGAGTCAGAGATTGAAGTTAGAAAATATTATTTCTTTGAAATAAATTTAAGTCTATTTGGTCCAGCAACACACGGAGAATTTTCTCACAAAATTCTTCCACATACGGAAAAAATACACATCCAACGGCTGTATGATGCCTGTAGTTTTGGGCGGTATTTGTTGTATTTCAAATTGAAATGATCCTGTCTTCGTTGAAAGAATTCCTTCTCTATCATTAAACGCACTCCACGAGTCCACCAAGAGAATTGTGTCCTTTTTTTAATTTGGAAACAGCACTTTACCAAAATACTCTTCAAGCAAAATGGGTTTCGTCAACAAACCGGAATTAGAAGCCACGACGAAGATTTGGAGCTTCAAACACAGAAACATTTTTTGGAAAAATTCCACCTTTCTCCTGCAGGCAATTAAATAAAGGAGAGAGAAGTTCACCATCCATCGAGATCGTCGGCTGTATGGAATACGAATGGGTCGTACTCCTCTCAAACCTTTCTGAAAATCTTGACTAGAAGCAGGAGCCAGCAAGGATATGTGTACAAATTTGAGCTATTCAAAAATTTCTCGAAAACATTGGCCATCGTTTAGTCCTCCGATCACCCACCGCTTCTTTCGTCTGTGGGAAGATAGTAAGTAGACCTCTGACGCCCGGACCGCCCGCAGGCCTTCCCACTAGCGCTTGCCGGCAGGGACTCCTCGCTGCCGGCCCGTGAGTGAGGGGCCCCTCGCCTCAAAAAGGGTGGCCGGCGCGCAACTTTGGATGCAGATATCTCACCTCACAGGACTTAAGGGCACGGGAAATTTTGCAAATTTCCATTAATTATGGAACACTACCATCCTACCAAATTTGAACGAAATCGGCGGAGGACACTTCGTGAATGTTCCTTGTAAGAGCTCCACCACAGTGATATATAACTGACATTTAAAAGATATCTTACCCGACTATAATATGATATAAAAAGGACTTAAGAAGCCGATGTCAAAGTGATATTTATCGCACATAATTAAACAACCAACAAACTTATGAATTCCAAATCGATGCATCAAAGAATATAGCTGCATAAAAATATGCATTTGGCAAGGTGTAAGGTAGGAAGGCTTCCTTTAATCCACCAATGCAATTGCACCACTTTCAAAACCGTGAGTGCACAAAATATTAATAGCTATACCACATAGTTGAATGAGTAAGAGTTGGGTGCACTCAAGCTTACACTCATCAGTAAATAAATTTCAAGTTAGAAGCATTTTATGAATTCTAAAAACTCATAAAACTTCAAGAATTTGTATGTTCTGGTCTTGAAAGCATGAATAGAGTAGCAACAAAATTTAATTACCATGAAAGTCATTGGGATGGTGTATGCGTCAATGAATCAAATAACTAAAAATGAAATTTAATGGCATATCTTAAATGATTTTATTGAGCCAATCATCTTCTTTCCTTTCTCCCCCCTCACGGTTCACAGCACAGGAGAGATATCACGAATCAAGTAACTAAAAATTAAATTTAATTGCATAGTACAAGCGATTTTATTGAGGAAATCATCTCCTTTCCTTTCTCCCCCCTCACGGTCCATAGCACAGGCAAGGTACCGGCTGACTTTGGCCCTGACATCACAGTCCGTGGCACCAACAATGTTTTTCCTCACTGCACCTGGTAGGAAGATAGATCTGAGCATGAACTCTGAAGAGGGTTCACAAAGAGGAGACAAGGATATACATAGCTGGTCTAGAAAATAGATTAATGGGCGTGAAGACAAAAAATTATCAGAGCAATTATAACCACCCCTAGGCATACTTCAGTACATTAATGGAAGCATTTAGTTACTTATCATTCACTAACTCAAAACAACAAATCACAAAAGATTTCCTGAGTCTTTCATTGAAAATTATGATGATAAAGTCATCCCCTACCTAACACTTGAGGTAGTTAACAGAGCAGAATGTGGTTGAAGTACTACCATTTGCTGACTACATACTTAGAGAGAAAGGTAAAAAATATAGAAAAACATGTGGACCATTCCCCAAAGAAAAAGTTAAACATTTTTCCACATAAGAACATGCTAAATTTAGGAGCCATATTCAGGAACAGTTACTCCAGCATTATTACAGTTAACTCAAGTTAACATTAGCTATTCTATTTGAAGTCTTTACCCTTTTGAAAATCCTATGACTGAAGATGAATCAAAAGGAAAGCCTACTATTCTGGGAGGTAGTGGATAACCTTAGTGCTCCGAAAATGGAACACTTAAAAATAATATTAATAAACAATATATAGTTCTTCAGATTTTTCTTTTAGTGAAAAGGTTATTACATATTTACAAGCAAGGGGTGTGGGACAGTAAAGCCAAACACTACATCTCTTCCCTGTCATCAAACATGATAAATTCAATTAAGTTATTTTACACCTAATTGTTAACTGTAAATGTTATCATATTACACGTCACCCAAATGGAACTCAAGGCATAAATGATTAATTTCATGCAAGAACAGATATAGAAATCCTAAGCCTTCCGAAAAAGGGAATTTTATGTAATTTGCTCACTTTCAATTGCCTTGTACACAGGAAGTGCCACACGACTCTTCTTCCCCTTCTTTCCACAGGCACTATATACTTTGGCCAGATCATTTGTCATCAATTTTCTCATTATGTTACCCACTACTTTCACCAGGGTATCTCCTCCAGCAACAGATAAAGTATTGACCTGCAGAAAAGAGATTGATTTTAGAATTAGTGGTTGAAAGCATCGCAATTCTGATGTGATTTATGCAAGTGGCACTGAAAGCAAATTAATATATCACAAACATTACCAAAGCATCCATGGCCATTTCCTCCTTGACCTCATCACATATGATGGGCACCTCTTCTTCAGTCGAGAGGGGCAAAGTTGACTTTAACTCTGGGGTTGGAGAACTGCTTCCGTTGCATGCACATTTATGAGAATTTTTCATGGCAAGCAACTCTTTCCTCATATGCTGCACTTCGTACGTCAACTTTGCCAGGCATTTTAACACTTGGGAAGCTGTAATACATATTGGAACAACATGAACAAAATAATTCATCCAATATGGACCCAGTAGACGTGGTCACTTAATTTCACACTATATCAAACTTGCAAAAAGGAAATATTAACAGCAGAGAAATGCTTTGCATGTATCTTAACACTTGTAGCAAATATTCTTTTGACAGGCCATTGAGCCCAGTCTTCCTTTGGCTGCATACAACCCATTACGGCCTTTTCTTGTCTCCTTTTTGAAAATGTAGAAGGCCAAAGAACATGGTTCCTGTCCTCCATAACCCAGCCACTGGGAATTACCTCCACCATGTCATCCCGGAACTCTACCACTGCAAACTTCTTTCCCATGTCCATTTTGGCCAAATTATTTCAACTAAAGGATTATGAAATTTGGAGTCATGAATGGAGGAGAGGATACAGTACATAATCACCATTTTCAGGGATAGCAAAAAAAATCCTCTTAATGTCAATTTAATTAAATTGCACCAATATCTTAGATAAATCTCCAGCCATAAAAATGTTAATATTTGAAGATTCGCAAGGATAATTATAAAAATCATAACTCTGCTGCAAGGCATATCCTTTGAAAGAAAACATGTTTTCTTGGATCTCCTCTTCACCTACCCAGTCTATCACTATTGAATGTATTTTCATAGCCCTACCATCTTCCAACAAAACAAAAGAATCCTTCTCCTTCACACTGGAATACCTCCAGGAGCCCACACACACATCTGTAACTGTTGTGCCCATGTCACTAACACCTGTCCCAAATACTTGGATTTGACTGGCTTTACGAACTGTAACAGAGCTGGACTCCAATAATCTCCTAGAAACTAGGGCCAGAGGATTGTTGGGAGTTCTTACCATCTTCTTCAACTTTCTTAAATAATTTTCAAAAGGGAAGCAACTGTAGTCATCCAGAGGGCCTCTCAATACTTCCACATCATCAGCTATGTGCAGGAGGTTGTGGATGTTGTACACAACGGAATCAGCCCCATACAAACAGGGCATGTGAGTAACAAAAGACTTACGCAACTCCTTTGTATATTGGCAATGAGAAGTTGCAGTGTCTTTTGAGCATAGCAGCCTTATGGCAACATGGAGGATCAAAATATGGTCATAAAGCTCTTTCGGTAACACTTTCTTCAAAGCAACGGGCCCTGTGTACAGAAGGAAGGTCCTGTATTCTGTTGCTTTCCAGTGATCCATGGCATCTAAACCCCTTGGCCTCCGAAAAATTTCAGAAGGAGTATTTCTAGCCAAACAACAGAGCCTTTCTGATATTGCACTTCTCCCTGCAGGACTAATTCTGGTTTTATTAGAACCTTTTGTCCAATGTGCAATGAGACGTGGAGTAACACCTAAGCACACCAGGTGCATATAGTCCAGGGGGACTTGAGAGACGAGACCCAAGGAGGGAATAAGTGCCAGAGGAGTTTCAGTAATGTGGTGGTTTTTGTCCACCAAGTCCATAAAAGATGCATCGGTTCTTAATTGAACGTTCGTCTCAGGAAACACCATTCGATAATTAACCTGCCCTCCCCTTTTGAGAGCACCGCTCACATCCTTGGAACCCTGTATGGCTCCATGGAACCCTGTACTTAATAAAGGCTGTAGCAGGGGCATCACAAATTAAAGCATATATATGCACACTATACTCAGTTTCTTCAAATACAAATCCTTTGTTCAAGAACTCAGAGTTCTCAAAGTCCTTCAAGAAAATTGACGCTGATTGGGGTTTAGAATTCCCACAGAACAAAGCCACCACAAAGGGATCAAAGTCATAATCAACAACCTTGCACAAAATAAGCCAAAACTGAGTGGAGGATGTGCAGGATTTTCGGTCACACTTATCACCAGCCCAGTCCGCATCCACCAAACCAACAACACTTTCACCTGTTTTCTTGAACACTAAGGCATGATTCAATGTACCCTTTAAATATCGTAGCACACGCTTGGCATTTTTCCAGTGTTCCAACCCAAAACAAGTATTGTATCTACTTAGGATTCCAACAGCATGCAAAATATCTGGCCTAGTACACACAGCGAAATACATCAAACACCCAATCAATTGTTGATATGGCAATATGCTCACTTCATCAGACTGTTGCTCAGAACCTTTGAACAACTCATGACTTACTTCCATTGGTGTACAGACAAATTTACACTCAGACATATTGAATTTTCTCAAGACATCTTCTATGTATCTCTTCTGGTCCAACATAATTTTACCATCTTGCCTCTGTACTCTCATGCCCAACACACTCTTTGCCTCACCTAGATCTTTCATCTCAAATTTGGACATGAGATTCAATTTTAGCATATCTCTCTCTTTTAAGTTATTGCTGAAAATGAAAATGTCATCAACATACAAAGCGATCACAAGAATAGATTTGCCCTTTTTACAATACACACAAGGTTCACTTTCCAATCTTTCAAACCCCATTTCAGACAAGATAAAATTTATCCTTTCGTACCATGCTCTTGATGATTGTTTTAAACCATAAATTTCTCGTTTCAGCAAGCACACTTTGTTTTCCTTCCCTTTAACAACAAAGCCCTCAGGCTGGTTCATGTACACTCTCCACAAGATCACCGTTAAGGAAGGCTATGGACACATCCAAGTGATTAATGTCCATGTTCATTTCCACTGAAAGGGCAAAAGGGCAATCTTTCCACGTACGAAAAAAGTACACATCTAGCGCTTGTATCAATCCTGTACTCTTTGGAGGCATCATCTTCACTACAATGTTTTTACCTTCCGGCATCACTTCTGCTATAGCCTCCTGATCTTTGTAGGGGCCCCAGGAATCCACCAGAAGCACACATTCATTACGTATTGCTGGGGAAAGAACCTGCCCGAAATACTCTTCCATCAAAATGTTTTTGGTTAACAATCCTGAAGTTGATGCAACGCAATGAACATTGGCGGCTTGAAAAATGTCCGCGCGTGCGGGGAATTTGCCATCCTTCTCTTGCAAGCAGATAAGTAGAGGGGAGAGGAGCTCACCATCCATTGAAATAGTCGGTTGAATAGTGTAAGAATGAGTGGTTGCATGTAAACTCTGGGCCACTGATTCCACCACTTTCACCCCTCGAAATTCCAGAGTGCGCCCGGAATGCATTTCCTTTTTAAAATCACTCTGGTTAGTATTTAAAACCACTCTGGTCAGTATTTAAAACTTGCACACTACCATTTGCAGTATTACTAATTAAATCCTTAACCTCCGTCACGAACTCTCTGGCCTTCTCTGAAACACTCTGTTGTTCCAAGGAATGCTTCTTGGAAACAACTCGCGTAACCTTGCGAGAAACAATGTTGTTATGCTTCTTCCACTTCCTAAGCCACGGAAGAGTGCATTTAAAGTTTGTGATTGGGGTATCCAGTTGACTATTTTCCTCAATTGCCCACCTCCGCAAATCTCGGTCATGTACAACTAGATTATTCTCTTTGGCGGTCTTGAAGCGGGTGAGAAGAGCTTCTCGGATAGATTTATACTTTTCATTTAAGGCTCCGCTTTCTATTATCTGCCTCTCATATCGATGAAGTTGAGTTCGGCTAGTTAGGAAGCGGAAGTTGTGCCGAACTGTCTCTAGTCGCAAGTTGCCCTTTTTCCCTGACTTCCAAAAGTCAACTGCCATTTTTTTGGAACATTGATGGTTCTGATCTCGGTTTCATCATAGGGGAAACATCGTATGATGTTGAAGAAGAAGGAGATGTTGGAGAAACTTTACTTTCTTCAAACCCCTCCACAGTTTCCTCATCCTCTCATTGTCATCGTCAAATACAAGATCATCTTCGACCTCCCAATCGTATTCACCATCTTCTGCGCAGGATTTCAATATCGCTGCAACACATATATTATAACATATTTTTACTACACAATATAATTATAAATAAATTAGAGAAGCAAGTAACTGACTGTTAGCATAATAATTTCATCGTTTCATTATCATAAAACACTTACCTGTGAGCTTTTCCGCCTGATCAATTTCTTCCACAGTGGTCTCCGAAAAAGAGAGAGTATCCAAAAATTTACTTCTCATCAACCTCAAAACGTTCAATGGGTTTATCACCTCAGCCATTATAATTACCCGAACGATGTTGAAAGCTATATTATACTATTAAAAACAGCAATCAGATCGTTTTGGCTCAATCCACAGTACAAGAGCAGAGAGAGTGCTGGAGATAACCGTATGCTTCTGAACAAACCAAAAGATGAAGTAGAACTGACAAAACTCCAATTCCTCGCTGTTTTCCGTCTCTACTGGTGTTTATATTTTGTTCGAGGAGACGGGAAATGTTTGGGTGATTTTATGACAGTACCTGAAATGGTCGAGGATGCAGCCGTTTCCAGAAGCGAAAAATCTACGTACGCCCTTTAAAAATACAATAGATTTGCCGACCTCCCACCAAAGGGCAAGGGACCCCGTCCATTCATACGGATGGGGTTTTTCCCGTCTCGTCTCCGAGAGGCCTAGGCTGTTGACGTATTCCATGTGTTGCTTATTTTGGGTTTCCCCTTAAAAGTTTAAAAGAAACATGCCCCCTATCTCGTTTCCTTTGCGCATTTACGGGCAGAAAGATGAAGCATAAATTCTTATCGCGAATTACTCCGGGTTATAGTATCATTCCGAAGTTTCCGCGTTTCAAAGTGATACTATATATTATAACTAAATGCAGAGCAATTTTCCCATCAATCCGATGCTCCATAAGGATCAGGTAAAATCGGAAATACAGAAAGACTAACAGAAAACGAAACAGCGATTCGCCGGGGCGTGAGACTCCGCCGTAGACGAAATATAGCTCGCATCGTATCGCTGGCCGCTCACCGGCTGGGTCGAGGCCCCGCCGAGGAGTGGGCCAATTGCCGGCATGCCTTCCCCCTGACGGGCGGCGAATTGACGAATCGGGCATCTTTGATCGCTGATATCTCGACTCACAGGTCACGAGGGCACGGGAAATTTCACACATTTCATTTTTTTGCATTAATCTACAAATGTGCAAAGTTTGAAGCAAAAGTGGGCGTTACACTCCGTTAATGTTCCTTGTCAGTCTGCATCAATGTAAGCAGCTCCTACCCTTCAGTTATAGCATCAACCACTGGATATTTCAACCAGGACTAAGGTTATCGGGACCAGCCGTCATCCGTATGAAACTTTATTAAGGACAGGATAAACAATCATTAATTATCAAAACAAAAAAATTAAGTCAAAATTAAAAGCACAGATTACATGTTATGTACTCACATGGACAGCAATATGTAAGCTCATACTAGTTTACCGCAAGGTAGGGACCACAGAGCATATTCAATCCAGTCAATCTTACTCCATCACCACTTCTTCATTACACTATCTTTCAAAGACATCCATCTGTGACATAGCAGACTGGCTTCAATAGAGTCAATTGTAGTACTGAATGCACCAGTAACTTCCTATTCTCACAGTATGTTCCAGAGGCATTAGTTCCCTGTAGTACTTACATTCCCTTGCTGTCAATAATACATGATATCTGCCAATGGGGTTAGCAGATTGTTCTCCATCCTTTACGTTCATTCAATCTAGGGTCAAAGTCCACAACACTTGTGTAATGCTCATCGATGAGAGGTAAATGTCTGCTTTGAGTACAGCCATTTATTGGGCCATCAAATCACAGCACTCAATATTTTATGAAAATTTGGACACTCTTAGTCTGGCTCGTTTAAAGATTCACTTAAATTTCAATGATGCAACCTGAAGCTGGAATAAAAACTTAAGAGCTCACAATCCCTCCACCACGAAAAGGTGGTGTCCGTCGGAGGGGCCTCCCACCACATTACACAAGTTAAAACAAATGACCACATAAGTTACAGGAATGAAACAAAGATATAAATATGACAAAATAATGCACAAAAATACACGCAAAAACTAGCTGCAAATCACTGCAGTTTAGCTACTTTCGGTGCAACCTAGCCTTCTCCTGCTGGATATTGTCCGCCCGGTTAGCAACCTTACAAGCAAAATGAACCCTTGTTATTACAAAGAAATGAACAATGGCTTCCGTAAAAGTCCAACAGTGTTCATTGCACCCAAGAAGTGGCAGTGATTCAATGTCAGCCACAGCAGACGCAATGTCAAATACTGTGTCAGTATTCAGCTCTTTGGTTGTCAGCACTTCCACTACCCGATCCTCTAAAGCCCTCATCAGGGTAAATAATCTTAGTGAGGAACGAGTTAAATGTCCACGGCTCATGAAGTCGATGAGGAAGTCGCGTTCCTCCTCATCAGGAATCTGTGACACAACAGACTCCAGACATGATTCACAAGTGGTGAACCTTCAGCATTTGCGTGCCACGTATCCGCTGAAATACGACAGCACAAAATCAGATGAGTGATTGGGGAAGTAGTCGTGGTCTTCCACAGCCCTATTCACATCTGTGAGCTCATCAGACACATTACCCTTATCCACAATCAGGTCCAATATACCCTGGAGCTTCTCCTGCCGGAGACTAACATTCTCTATGTCCTTCACAGACATAAGTGATGTCAGCATCTCCCCTCCGGATATATTGCTTCCTTTTGGTGGTTTTATTAAGGAGTAAGTGCTGATGAGGCGAAACATCTGTATAAATAGTACAGGGTCAGGATGGTCGTTGGCACCACAAGCAGACCCATCATCCCAAAGAATCTCTGAAAAGGAAGAAATAATACTCAGTACATAATCTCTGCTATTGACTTAAGGTTGGAGCTATCATTAAATAGAAGGAATATTTCATATGGCTATAAATACCTCCAAAGCATCTTGGTTCATTCTGGAGGTCATGAGGTAGCTAAAGCCATATTCCGACTGCAAGAATTCCAATAACTCCAATGTAGACCTTGGAGTCACGTGGAAGCCCACAGAGGTGCTCTTTGAGAGGAAGTAATAATTATTGTCAAGAGCTGCCTTCTCCCAATCCTCCAGGTATTGGATGAAGTGCCCAATACACTGTGGACGAAAGGAGTTCAAATCATAATACGAATCAATAATTCATAATTAAGTTTGATCAAATACATAAAATATAATAACTCAGTATTGAGCGTAATGATATACCTCCCAAGCCTTAGTGTCCTTAGCTAGTGCCTCGTTCGGTGTCCTGGAATTCATCACATGAATTAAGCCAGCCATAGGTACGCTCAATGAATGATGACGATGGCTGACAGTCATCCAAGTGATGATGGCGTGGCTTGTACATGTTCATGGCAGCAGCAACACTTCTACCAAAAAACTGTACAGGAAGGTAAGATTATAATAATTGACAGAAAATACCACGCCCTTAATTTCACTTCAAGCTCCACTAGCCAATAACATAATAAGCAATATGAAACTCTCTACCTGAAATGCACGGGCCACATTCATCTTTTGGTAAGGCTTGGGGTGCACATGATCAGCTGTGAGTTTTGGGCAGGCTTTCAACTGGAAGCTGCAGACATTGTCCAGCATCACAACTGTTTCCCAATGCTTCAGCTTAAGAACACCATCAGGAGTCTATTGAGAAAGATACTTTGAGCACATTATTGCATTTACCACAATTACAACTAATCCAAGTGATGGCATTCAAGGTAACTCACCAAATTTCTTCGTGGGAGGTAATGAAATTCCTCAGATTTTTAACCATATGTGGAAAATCTGAGGAGAACCACAGCCTCCTTGAAGAATCATTGGGGTGCTCACAGCTCGGTTTTTCCTTCTCTATGCCGAAGAGCTTCCACATGGATCTGTTCCACTGGGCCCCATCAGTCGTAACCAATTCCACGTGAAAGCCGGACTTCTCCAACAGAATGATGCACTCCATTATAAGGTGGTGCAAAACTGTGCTTGAAGCACAACCCTTGCTTATTGGAAGGGCGAGAATTCCATGAGAACGAATGTGCTCGTAAGCTTTCCTGCTCTTAATGCGTAGCAGGAGACACTCATATACCCATTCAAGGGTATAACGTCTCACCTTGGCATTCCCAGCTTGGGCAGCTGCGAAACAGGCCTTCACAGCCTCTTGCTGGGTGCTTAAAATGTCCTCTTCCAGAGCCTCCTGTGACTTGCCAGCCCACTTTTCCTGGATGCAAGTCATTTGCTTCTTCAGCTCACCAATCTTGAAGACATAAACAACAAAAATAGAGGATTGGGCAAAACAATCACTGAAAGGAAGACTTCAAAACACTAATATTAAAAATCTTCAAAATGCCATTCACAGAGCAAAAGTAGAGAAGATGTTTAACCTTGCGCTGAAGACGAGAAGCCTTTAAACGGCAGGTCTCAATGTCCCTTTATTGGATTTCACCCTTGGAGGACAAACTCTCTTCCTCCTTTCTCTATCAGCTAAAAGTTTTCTAGCTGACCGACGAGGAGGGCACCAATCACTGGGCCTTCTACCCCTGTTGCCTCTCATCACATTCCCCTCATCAATATACCCATTGCAATCGGCTGCCAAACTGTGCATGAAAGAGAAGGTAGACACTTCATTAAAAAGGAATAACACTAAGTAAATCTTGCCGACTGATAGATTTTGGCCACCGGTTTCCTTTTGGAAAGCATTTTGCCATAAGATAGATGAATTTAGAAAGTGAGGAAATATACAATCAAGAGCACTGAATTAGTAGCATCTAACATAAGCATAACATAAGCATGAGCAATTAAAGAGATGCAATGAAAATGCAACAGATAAAACTCACCATAAAGGCAGAAATCGGAGTCCTGAGAGATACCACGAATATGAATTCAATATGAGCAACCCATGTAAGGTCATGGAAGTGGTGGAAAGGGAAAGGTACTGGAGCAAAAGTAATATAAATCCTTGTAACAATGACATACGAATTAAGAGAGCTCCCCAGTGACAGTAGGAACAGAACTTGAGTTAAGGGCCTAAACCGGACATCACCAACCATGTACCGATCAAAGTTGAATGTATGTTAAAATTTATACTAGGATTGGAAACGTGGGTGTTGTTTATCATTGGAGGACACAACATTTTGTTCAACAGCTACAAATAAGGTTGAATTCATAATGCAGATCTATACATTACAGCACCACAAAGAAAATAACAGGCACAACAAGGTAGAAGTGGCTACGCTGCTTGATTCTAAGGTGCATAAAAGTAGAAAGGTCAAAGTCAAGCAATATGCTGGGTAGTTATATGTAATGGTAGACTATATCCACATAGCTCATACCGGCACTTAATTGTGCTCATAAAAATAAAATGCTCAGGCCTTAGGATAAGGTTATTCGAGAAGCTATATTGAAATAAGGCACTATATTGAATGCAAAAATTGAAAACGTCTCTCATTTCAAATCGAAACCTTTTTTAGAAGTGACAAATATAACATATTTAAACAATAATAAATAACATAAATTCATATTGTTTAAACATTGCCATATAAAAGCTTCACATTGGAAAAGGAACTGGATAAATTATAAAGAGTACATGGGATATACAAAATCCACAGAGGAAAATTCATTTGCCTTGCCCGACATTCAAACACAGACCCTTTGATTTCCAGCTGAGTGCTTCAACTAATTACGATACAGTTGCGTAAATTGCAGTCTGTTGAAATCTGGGTTCAAATCTCCGTCAAGGCAAATGATATTTCCTCAGTGAAATTTTGCACATTTGTGCATTGCGGGTGACTCCGTAAAGTTATCACCGTGGCTAGTCCCAATAAACTGGACGAGTACACTGGATATTGATGATTTTTCATAGGAAACCCAGATGGATTTTCTCCACTCACTAAAAATGAAGATTATTAATTATCACACCACATACTGAAAAACAACATTGAAAAAATAGAAATACTGTCAGGAGCTGAGGAATTGAAAGCCATTTTACATTACCGTGCATCATCACTGGCGTCTTTGGACATTCCAGCACCGATCTTCAACAGGTCAAGTTTTATGATGGCATCACTCAAATTTTCTGGAGTGGATATAGTATGAAAACCATCCACAATTACCTCCTTCCCATGTAAGAGCACCTGCAAGGACATTCATTTATTTGTAATGGCCTATCATCGTTAACACATCCACAAACTTCTTTGCATGAAAAAAATCAGTGGCCAACAGAAAAGTAACTCACACTCATAATATAAAAACTTACCTTTACATGGAGTTCTTGGTCTATAACCAATGTTTTCCACACCCTGAAGTCTACTCCCACACACAGGAAGAGGACGCTGTCGTTAACAATGGCAGTCACCCAATTCTTGCCCGGCAGAGCAATGGAAGTGCAGTCTTCCAGGATGCAGTTAAAACTAAAGGCTGGCTCCGGCACCTCAAACCCTTCAACAGGTGTCGGGGGAACTGGCACATCCTCCAAAACCTCAGCTGATTCAAGAGCTAATGCCAGATCAGCTAGCATGGATAAGTTTACATGGGGCTGTGAATCATTGACATCAGGAGTGAGCTCGATCTCCACAGCTCGAGAGCAAGTTGCCACAGGGTGACTCCTATCTTTAGGAGGCTTTCTGGGAGTATGCTTCTTGGAGAGGTTTTTAGGGAGGTTTGGGAAAACAGTCGGGATGGCCTCAGGCTTCAGAGTGGGTCTTTCCCTTGCTATCCTGTGTACACTCCCATCAAATAGCCTCGTCTCGAAGAAGCGAATAATGTCACTATCAGGAAAGTGGAGCTCGCACACCACATCCGATTCGGACAACACTATCCAGACAAGGGATAGCCTTGCGCCATTTAAGCAGCTGGGATTCGCCCTGAAACGTTATGCACACACACACACACACATTCAGGTAAATCATACATACAAAATTATGAAAAGAAGCAAACTCATAAACGGCCTAAACTAGACTTCGGCCCATCCAATTAGGAAGGTTGGATGTTAGACCTCAGCTATTCAGAACCGTCGAGAGCTGATTCGGGTCCCGCGGAGATGATACAATACCATGCAAGTAATACACACACTCCTTTGAACATGAGGCGCGGAGCCCCTACCATCGAGCCCCAGGAATTTCGCTACGATAACCAAGAACTTGACCAAAATAATATTTTTTTGTTCCACATTATTCCACAGAAAACATAACAAAGCAAACCACGCCGGCATTTCTATGAAAGTATTATGAACATGACGCAACTTGTAACGGGTGTCTCTCGTCGGGTTTGCAAATTCAGCCTATTTCGACTAGAGGCCCGTCCACCACGTAAGCACGTGGATAGCTAACAGTGGAGTGAATAATAATAAGAAAACAAATAAGATAATAAGCAATGGAAAAAATTAAAGGTACTATCCAGGGTTTCTAATGACCTTGAAGAAAACGACACGTTTCAATAGTAGCTGTTACAAGCCAAGGTAAGATATTTATTTCTCCAACTATTTTGGATATTTGGCAGCACACAGAAAGAACAACAATTTTAAAATACATTCTCGCCTCATCGGCTAATATAGCAATCCTAATCACAAAATAATGTTTTCCCCCAACTATTTTAATATTTGGCAGCTCACAAAAAGAACGACAAATTTACAATACATTCTCGCCTCATCGAGGCGTATAGAAATCCCAACCACAAAGTAAAGTTTGGCATAAGGCGCACGTGGTCCCGAAGACCTGACATAAATGCACATGAATTGGAAACAGCAAGGAACACAAACCAAAATCAACGCTAAGAATTTAGATCCCAATAACGGGCACGTAACAGAAAATCACGAAAAGCAAAATTGAACATTAGAAATCATCAAAGCCCTTTAGCCACATACCTCAATCCCTCACTCACACACACACACACACACACTGGTTTGAATTTTTAAGCACACTTGATGGAGAGATGTGGACTCCTGAAAGTTCGTTGGCCAAAAAGAGCTTTTTCGTGGCGAGCTCTTCTCTCTAGCATTTCCCTCACGGAGGGCAGCAGCAGCGTCGCCGCACACTAGCAGACGCTTCATTCCGGTGGCACATACACCTGCGCGAGCCTCCTCGCCAGCGGGAATCCAAACTGGGCGCTCTGGTTAGTCTGCGCCATGCGTTAGCCTGACCTTTTCTCTTGCGGTGGTCAGCCGTCAGAAGAAGAAGGCGGGTATCGCCCAGACCACGGCCAGGGGTGACCAGTCCCAGACCCGTGGATCGCCGATGTCCTGAGTGCTCACAAACCTCAAATACATGCACACAACTTTATAAAAAAAACAAAACACACTTGATTATTGACGTACGTGGCTATCGGATATGAGTTTATTCCTCCCAATTACAGAGGCAATGAACTTAGATAAAAAAAATACGAAATCTAAAGAAAATAATTTGTGGCTGAGATAACAAAAGAAAATAATTTTTTTTCTTTGGAGCAAAATAGATACAATATATTCACACATTCCAAAATAATAACAGAGTGCATTAGTATTTACAAAAAAACTTAACATTCCTCTAATTGCTTTACAATCAACATAAGGCAATAGAAACAAAATAAATATAGATTTTTAATCCTAACATCTCCCACCTGCTCCTTTGCCTCCGAACTTTCGGGATTCATTCTCCAACTTTTGAGGGTTACATATTCCCCCCTTGACTTAATAAAAAAAAATTTATGAGGTTGGGTTGAGATATGGCTTTAAATCTTTAACATGCCATTTTCCAATACTCTTATGGTTCTTTGTTTCCAATTCATAAACATTATGGGAAATAGAACGTCTAATACGATACGGACCCACAAATTTTGGCAATAATTTGGATGAAATGTTTTGAGCTGCCGAAGATAAAACAAAATTTCTCTTTGGTACCAATTCGCCAGGCGAATATTTGCGATCTCTTCGTCGCAAATTATAATATTTACTCTGCCGCGAATATGCCTCGGTAAGGTTCCGCTGCACTAAATCATGTTATTCCTTCAATCTATTTAAGCGAGTGGCCCAATCTTTTACTGAGCGCCTTTCAACCTCATCGGTTCTCTCGCTTGACCTTCTCTCGGACTTGCAAATATTCAATTCTCGCCCGAAGTTTAACAACGCGGGAGAATATCCTGTGGATGAATGAACAGCTGAGTTCATCGCAAAACAAAAATCGGTTAAATGGACATCCCATTTCTTATGATCTGTTCCTACAAAAGATGAAATCATAGTTTTTAAGACTCTATTAACCCGCTCAACTGAGTTAGCTTGCGGGTGATAGGGCGGGGTGCACGATAATGACATGCCGTGATCTTCCGCCAATTGTGATATAATACGATTAACATATTGCGGGCCATTGTCCGAAACTAAAAATTTGGGTGCTCCCCATCGCAAAATCACTAACTCCCGCAACGCTGCCTTGACGGTCTCGGCCGTCGCACGCCTGACGGCCTTACATTCCACCCATTTTGTAAATAAATCCTGGAATACTATAACATACTGATTTCCTTTTGATGAACGTACTAAAGGTCCCATAATATCAGTTGCTACTACTAGCCAAGGTTCCTGAATCTCACGTGTACTCATCTTGCCAATTGGGCGTTGTTGTTCAACTTTGAACCGCTGACAGACGTCGCACTTACGGACATACCGCGCTACATCTAACACAAGACCAGGCCAATAGTAAAATCTTTTGATTCGAGAGCACGTTTTTTCTATTCCCAGATGACCCGCTTGAGGGCAATCATGATTCTCCTTTAACACTGCTTTTATCCTTTCTTTCGGAAGACACAATTTCCATGGGCAACTACTGCCTTCTAACAAATGGTCTATTACCCGTTCTCTATGGATATACAATTCCCCGTTAACAATTTTCCAATCCGGATATTTCGCTGGACTACTTTGCACTCCAAGAAAACGCTTTCTATACCATGTGTCTTCACTAGGTGGTTCCTCCGTCTCCATATTAACCAAATCTATACATTCTGGGATACGAGACAATGCATCCGGCACCACATGTTCCGAACCCTTCCTATGCCAGACCTCAAAATCATATCCTTGGAGGGATAATGACCAACGAGCGAGACGACCGCTTGGATTACTTAATTTGTGAAGCCACTTTAAACTGCTATGATCAGTAATGACCACGAAATGATAGCCTTCCAAATATGAGCGAAATTTCTCAATGCTCCATAGCACGCTCAAACATTCCTTTTCGGTCACCGAATATTTTTGTTCTTGTGCTGTCAGTGAGCGACTCGCGAATGCAATGACCCTCTCAGAGCCCTCTAAGAACTGTGTAAGCACGGCCCCTAAACCGATAGAACTAGCATCCGTTTGCAAATAAAAGGTCTCTTTGAAATCTGGACACGATAACACCGGAGTGGAAGTCAAGTATTCTTTTATTTTCTCAAATGAGGATTGTTGCTCCTTATCCCACTTCCACACAATTCCTTTCTTCAACAAGTGACGCAAAGGTGCTACGATAGAGGAAAAATTGCGAACAAACCGTCGATACCAGGAAGCCATGCCAAGAAACCTGCGCAATTGTTGAATATTCCGTGGCACGGGATAATTTACAACTGGGCTGACTTTCTCCATATCCACCGACAAACCGTGTTTATTGACTAAAAACCCCAAATATCGAATCTCTTGGCAACACCACTCGCATTTATTCTTATTTATCTTCAATTCGGCGCTCCTCAATATCCGAAAAACTTCGGTTAATAGCCTTAGGTGATGTTCAAATGTTTTTGTAACTATTACTATGTCATCTAAATAGGCGAAGCAATGCGGCTCCATCTCCGGTCCAATTAATCTATCAAGCAACCTTTGGAAGGTCGCGGGTGCCCCTGTAAGACCAAAGGGCATTCGCTTAAATTGGAATAGACCTCTCCCCGGAACCGTAAAAGCGGTGATTTCCTTACTAGCGCTTTCTAAGGGGATTTGGAAATAAGCCTGATGCAGATCAATTTTTGTGATATATTTCGCACTACGCAATTTATCTAGAATGGCCGACATGTACGGCAAAGGATATGCATCCTTCTTGGATATCGCGTTTACCTTTCTAAAATCCAAACAAAAACGATACTTCCCGTCTGGCTTACGGACTACAACCACTGGACTCGACCAGGAACTTTGCGACGCACAGTGGGCGGAAATCGGAAAAAGCCGGACAAAATTACAAAATGACTTTTTTTGAGTTATAAACTTGAAACTTCGCATGTATACTCAAAAATGATTGAAATTTATTGATATGTACTTCATTTGACATAAATCCTACCCGTTACTGAGATACAGAGGCTCAAACGTGAGCAAATTTCCATAAAAACGCCCGTCTTCAATTTTCTCTGAAAATCTTCCAAAGTAAGTGAATGGTGAAGTTATGGGTGGATTCTTGCCGAATAAAAAACCACATAATCTGTTAGCATGGTGTTTTTTCTTTAATAATCCGTAATCTTAAAGAATACAGCCCATAAATTCTTACCGTCCCCGCACGGGGGGAAGAGAGTAATCTCTTCCTTTGGGGAGCCGCGCCCCCACGGACCCGAGCCCACCGGGGAGACAACCTCGTCAAAAAACCCTTCGCACGCTAGGATAGCGTCCAGACAGCATGTGACTCTGCTGTGCTGAGTAGCCGATACATCTGGCGTCCAGATTCACCCACGTGTTTGCCGTGCGTGGAGACCCGTACAAGGGGGAGAAGGGGATCCTGGTGGGTGAGTTCTCCGGCTCCCAGCTGGGCGTCGGAAACCCGGTATGGGCCGGAGTTCAATACCCCACTTCGGCCCTGGATTCCCCGAAAAACGGGCGGCCGAGAAGAGCCCAGCTCGGTCAATCGGCTCCTGGCGGCTGGGGAGCTTGGCGGCTCCTTCCGAGCGTACGCCAGGACGGGTTAGTGCTGGAGATATGGGGGTCTCCGTAGGGCGGCCGAAAGTGCGTGGGTTCGGAGGGCCCCCGCGCTGGAGGTTCTAACCCAAAAGAGACCCCCTATCAAAGGTTCCTATATCCCTTGGGTAGCCCTGGCGACCACACCGGATCTCGGTGTGGCGTCCCGAATGTGTGGCTCCGTGGTGGGTGGGGAGCCCAGGGGATGAATTATGTTCTTACTTTCATGGAGACGATTACTCTTCCTCCACCAAAAAGATCCCGCCCGGACACGGGCGGAGGAGAAAAGTCTTTTGAAAGCTCGAAGCGTTTTTTGTCTATGAAATGCGCCAAAGAAGGTGACACTCTGAAAAAGGTGTCTCCCTTTTTCATAAAAAAAGCTATGCAATCGATAATTACTGGAGAGCCAAATTCGGTGAAAAAACTAAGAGATGGTACCCTACTAATAGAGACTGCGAACAACATCCAAGCTGAAAAATTGCTTAAAACTGAAAAATTACACGACATCCCAGTTAAAGTCGAGATCCACCGCACTCTAAATACCTCTAAGGGAGTAATAAGTCACTACGACCTTCTTTACGTGGAACCAGAAGAGATCAAGAGAGAGATGGCCCCCCAGGGCGTCATCGACTGCCGCAGACTGACTACGAAGCGAAACGGTGAAGTGATAAATACCACGTCAGTAATTCTCACGTTCGCTCTAGACAAACTGCCCGTTAAAGTCTTCTTAGGATACGAATCTGTAACTGTGCGACCATTCTTCCCTCAACCGATGCGCTGCTTCCAATGCCAAAAATTCGGCCACATCGCACCGCGATGTGAGGGCAAGGCCACCTGCCCGCGCTGCGGCAAGGACAAGCACGATGGGGACAAATGTGCGGAAGCGGCCTGCTGCGTGAATTGCGAGGGTACCCACGCGGCTTACTCTCGCGATTGCCCGAAAATGAAAGAGGAACGGAAGATTATGGAAATAAAAACTATGGAAAAAATATCTTACCTGGAGGCAAGGAAAAAGTTCAAAGCCCTTAGTGCCCCCTCTTTCTCGCGTTCCTTTGCCGCAATCGCCTCCGCTCCAGTTAAGAAGTGCACCATTTCTACACAGACGGAACCTGAAAAGCAGATAGATTTATTAAAAAAAACAAATGCGAGTAACAATAGCAATACTAAAAAAAACACCCCTAACTCCTCCGTAGTGTCTCCCAAAAATACAACAAAGAAAACCACCAGAAAACCTGACCAGCGAGAGAAAACTCCCTCTCCTGGTCCCTCCGGCAAAGGTATGGAACCGATGCAGGAGGACATAGACGAAGATCTCTGTATTTCGGACACAGAGATCGAAAAAGTCAGGAATAAGGGAAGGAAAAGTCGCTTAAAGCGATGATTCCACAGACTTCCGGGCTAATGCTGCTCCAAGTTTCAATATTGACATCCTTTTTTTTCTGTTTTATTTATCTTTTACCCTTTTTAAACCCTTTTTATGAATTTTATATTACAATGGAATTGTAATGGATTTTATCGGCATAAGGAGGAGCTGGCTGTTTTAATAAATGATTTTAACCCTTTCTGTATATGTTTGCAGGAAACGCGTTTTAAAGATACAGACAAGGGATATTTAAAACATTTTAACACTTTTAGACTGGACGATACTAGTGGCCAACGAGCCCATGGTGGAGTTTCGGTTTTTGTCCGGGAGGCTCTTTACACCTCCCGAATAAATCTTAACACACCGTTCCAAGCGGTAGCGGTGACGGTGCACGCTCCCGAGGCGATAACGGTGTGCAACGTTTACCTGCCGGAGGGTGCACCCGTCACCCGTTTTAATCTAGAATCCCTTGTTCACCAGCTACCTCAGCCTTTTATTTTACTCGGAGATTTTAATGCTCACGATCGTCTATGGGGAAGCACCCCGGAACAGTGCAACCGCAGGGGACGTATTTTATCAAGTTTTATTAGTGATTTTAACCTATTTTTACTCAATAACGGCGAGAAAACCCGTTTTAACTCTTATAGCGGCGATTCTTCCTCCATTGACTTGAGTATTTTATCGACTAGTTTGGTCAATAAACTCAAACTCTCTGTGCATAAGGATCTTAGTGGGAGCGATCACTTTCCCCTTTTAATCAAAAGGGAGCAAAATATAAACCCCGATTTTATTAGACCAGGCTGTTGGATTGTCCGGAAAGCTGATTGGCATCTTTTTAACTCAAATTTTAACTACGTGTGGGATAAAAACAACGACTGTGTAACAAACGTAAATCTTTTGACATCCAGCATCATTCAAGCCGCCGAAATTAGCATACCACGATCTCGAAGCATCCTTCCAAGAAATGCGGTGCCATGGTGGAATGAAACCTGCGCAGAAGCCATTAAAAAACGTAAGAAAGCTCTCCGAATTTTCAACAAGTATCCTACAGCAAATAATCTCTCCGCTTTTCGGCGACTAAGAGCGAAAGCGCGTCAGGTAATAAAGGACGCAAAGAGGATTTCTTGGATGAATTTTGTCTCCGGTGTCAACCACAGGACTCCACTTGCACAGGTATGGCGTAAGGTGAGGAGCATATCGGGTAGCAGCCAGCATCTAGGTATATCCTTCCTAGAAGTCGAAGGAAAGGTTATCACTTCTCCAGCTGCGATAGGGAACGTATTCGCCCAATTACTCGCCAAAGTGAGCAGCGACGAATGCTATGACCCTTCTTTTGCGATCCTCAAGAAAAGGCTCGAGAACGTCCCTATATCCTTTATGGAGCCTAAAACAACGGCAGACTACAATATGCCATTTACCATTTGGGAGCTGAAATCTGCCATCCATGACTCCCACGACACGTCCCCAGGACCCGACGAGATCCACAATGCCTTCCTCCGAAATCTATCGGAATCGGCGTTGCTGGAAATCCTTGAAACTTTTAATCAGCTCTGGGCCAATGGGGATTTTCCTCCGTCCTGGCGGGAGTCCGTCATTGTCCCCATCCCAAAACATGGAAAAGACCGAGCTGACCCGAATTCTTACCGGCCGATTTCTCTCACCAGCTGCCTGTGCAAGTTAATGGAGCGAATGGTAAATCGACGTCTCATTTGGTGGCTGGAGCGTCGAAAACTCCTCTCTAGGATACAATGCGGATTCAGACGGAACCGTTCCACAATGGACCACTTGGTCAGAATTGAAAATTTCATCCAAGAAGCCTTCCTTCTCCGCCAACACGTAGTCGGTGTATTTTTCGACTTAGAGAAGGCTTACGACCGGGTCTGGCGACGTAAGATTCTACGCGTATTACGCGAGTGGGGTTTTAGAGGCTGTTTGCCCATTTTTATACAAAATTTTTTAACCAACCGTGTTTTTAAAGTAAGGACGGGACAGTTGTTGTCAAATTTTTACCCTCTTGACAACGGAGTTCCCCAAGGCTCGGTTCTGAGCGTGACGTTGTTCGCTATTGCGATCAACGACATAGCTCACTGCATCAAGGAGCCAGTGTTAGGGTCACTGTTTGTGGATGATCTCGCGATTTTCTGCAGATCATCTAGGGTCGTGAATGCATCGCGTATGGCGCAACTCACCATCAATAAACTTCACAAATGGACCCAAAATAACGGCTTCCTTTTCTCTTTGGAGAAAACAAAGTGCGTTCACTTTTCTCGCACTCGGGGCGTCCATGTAAATCCCACGTTACACCTAGGTGGTAGAAACCTCCCATTTGTGGAATCAGTCCGTTTTCTGGGGATGACCCTCGACCACAAACTCAACTGGAAGGAGCACATTAATTCTGTCAAGGTAAACTGTTTGAAGTCTTTAAACATTTTAAAGTTTTAAAGCCACGCATCTTGGGGAGCAGACCGCACCACCTTAATTTTACTTTACCGCACACTGGTGCGGTCGAAATTAGACTACGGCTCATTCGTGTATGCGTCCGCACGCGAGACGTATTTGAAAGCACTTAATTCAGTGCACAACGCAGGTCTGCGACTATGCACTGGGGCGTTTAGGACCAGCCCGATTCCCAGTATATATACCGACGCAGGCGAGCCTCCTCTATGCTACCGAAGGACCTGGCTTCTTTGTAGCTACGTTTCCAAAATTTTAGCAATGACGAGTCACCCATGTTATAGTTTACTTTTTAAACCCCGTTTTATTAATGTTTTTAACCGAAGGACTAAAGCAACCAGACCAGTAAGCGTTCGTTTTAACGATTTTATTCGCGGATGCGAATTCACGCTACCTGAAGTGTATCCTGTTTCATTCTCGGAACACCCCCCTTGGATTACTCCCACTCCGGTGGTGAATATTCTTTCACGATCTCGACCGAAGTCTTCCACAACTCCCTCGGAGTACCAGCGTTTGTTTGCCATGTTCCGATGGAATCACCCCAACCTTACCCCCGTTTACACTGACGGTTCGAAAGATAACTCTGCTTGTGCATGTGCAGTGGTCTCCCCTATCCACGGGAACATCAGAGCAAAGCTTCACCCGATGTGCAGTGTGTACACGGCGGAGCTTTATGCCATAAGGACAGCTCTAGAAGCCCTAGATGACCACGGCGGCTCCTTTGTGATATGCACTGACTCCAGGAGCTCGCTACAAGCCATCTCTGGCTTCTCACCCGTGCACCCGATCGTGCAAGAAATACACTCTCTCCTGCTGACCCTTTCGAGAAAGGGTTTGAATATCCATTTTCTGTGGGTACCGGGACATGAGGGGATAGCCGGGAATGAGATAGCAGACGCTATGGCCAAGGAAGCTCTGAATAACGAAGTTCTAGTCTCAACGCTGGTTCCCCACGAGGACTTACGAGCATCTCTAAGAAACGTGGTATTTGGAAAATGGAGGGAGTCATGGAGGATTCTAAATAATAACAAGCTCCGTGGCATCAAGGACACGGTAGCAGCGTGGCCCTCCTCAGCTCGTAGTAATCGGAGAGAGGAAGTAGTACTTACACGATTGAGGATAGGGCACAGCCCCCTGACCCATGCGTATCTCTTTACTGAAGAGAAGGAACCTCCCCAATGTGGGGATTGTAAATGTCCATTAAGTATTAGACACATCATGCTAGATTGTGTTAAGTACCGCGAAGCGCGAAGGCGAAATAATCTAGGGGGAGACCTAAAAACCCTTTTAGGAGACCACCCTACCAACTTAATCTGTACATTTCGGTTTCTCAGAGAAATAAACATTTTTAATAAAGTCTAATTATGTACACTTTCAACGAAGACATCAGATGCATTAGATTACTTTATACATAACAATTGTAATTAAATAGCACAGTAGTGGTGCAAAATGACCTTGCCGTCGACGCACTCTAAATCCAAACACTACTACTACTTCTTACCGTGCAGTAACAAAATGGCGGATACTGTTTTTCGACGAAGTTTTACATTTAGGTAGAGTTTCAAATAGGTTTTCGGCAAGGTCGCGCAGAGTAACTTATATGAGAGCATTGTTTGAAGATTTCTTGAGGTCTTTATGCAGTTTTCTTTGAAATAAGTTTGCGTCGCCGGAAATTACATTGATTTTTCGATCGCGCGGCAGGGTTCTTCTCCGCGCGTCGGGAGTTGGATTAGCCGCGCCGCGGTAAGGTTATTGAAGCTGTATGGGTTTTAACGCTCAACATTCGCCGTTTTTATGTTTGGCTTCAAGACACCGATTCTCAAATGGTCTGTGGTGAAGACAGTGGAGGTTTTTCATGCGATGTACTTGCACGTTTCATCGAAGTTCATTTCGTTATCTTTGGATACGATCGAAGACCATGCTTCCATTAAAAGCGTTCAAACCTCGACAAAGTGAGTTGTTCTCCTGGGACTCATACAAAAAGACCTACCAGAAAGATACCAACTGAGACCCTTATACCTTCTTCAATCACCGATCCCTGACCCTCAGGATTCTACTTTCGAAAACGGCCGTTTTATGACATCCTGGAGCGGAGCCCTTGGCCGTCTTAACGGAGGTATTTCCATGGGAACTTCTAGCTTTTTTAAAATGTGCATCATACCCTCAGTACAACTTTCACATACAGATTACCATGTCTTTACACGTTTACCATACGTTCCTCCCCGTGTACGCATTAGGGCATTGGATAACCATAGGTTCGACAAATTTATTATTTCTAAATTTTACATAGGCTCCATCCGCCATTCCATAGAAAATGCCACCTGACATTATTACATGACTTGATATCTACAAAATAATATTGGAATTGGTAAAAAAAATCATTCACTCGGTAAAAAATATTTGCTCCATTATTTATCGCGGAGGCTGAATTTAAGACAAGGCCCTGATGCTCTGAAATTTCTCAATGACTTCCTGACAAAACGCATCCTATGGCCATACCTTAAGACATGGGTAGAGAGTTCTCGAAATAATGATTGATTTTTGTGTCGATACAAAAGTTGGCTCGCTGACTCTATAACATTTCCAGAATTTGTTATGCACCACTTTCCCGATACTTCAACGACAGCCGGTTGAGTATTGTATTTTTGTAAAAATCTATTCCTCCCAAATTGATTCCCCCAGTAGCTTCATGCTACAAAATTCATATTATATTTGCCAGGCATTCCAGGGCGGCCAAAAACATGTCGCACCTAATGTGTTAGATCACGCAGAAGAAAATTCAAACTTTAAAAACTACTGCTACTACTGCTGAGCTTGCTCTCGCGGCATCTGTAAGTTTGAGAGAGAGGGGAGACACTGCAGCAGCTCACCTAATTGCAGAAATAACAACTACGACCCCTACTCGGGCTAAGAGAGTTCTTTCAAAGTGGAGGACGAGTGAAAAGGTCCACCCTGAGATGACAGTGGAAGAGGCACTGTCATTGATGATTGCCTCTGATTTGACCAAGCGTAAACATCGGTCTTTTCGTAGGACAGCTCTGAGCCATGGACACGAATTGTATCCCAGTTATGATAGAATAGCGATAGCAAAAAAGGCAGCTTATAACGAAGGAATTAAAATAACTGAGACCATGTGCGAAGTAAACCTTCAAGCACCACTGAACCTCACCATATTGGGAACAATAGCCTGCTTAGCCACCACTTCCACCTCTCAAGAATTAAAATGTGTGGTGAACTACAGATTAATCTCTAAGTACGGTTTTGATGTTCCCTTGTATCTCTTAGTTTGATTAAAAAGCAGCAGGTAACAAAGGCGCAACAGGTAACGACTGAAGTTTCCACTTTATCTTGGTTAATTACATTTATCTCTAAACTTTTGATAAAGAATTTAAATTGCATCGGAGGCACTTCTCACATATAGGCTCTACAATTTTAGATGACACTATCTGGGAAAATCCACTGCCGACGTCGACACGAATTTGTCATCCCATCCGCTTTAGGTGAAAAAAGAGACAAAAGAAGTTACAAAATCAGAAAGACATTACCGATATCGAAAGGCAGGTGGATGGCCTTAATGATTTCAACTCTGGATTTTACACGATCAAGTTCTGTTTTCTACTGGCCATGATCAACGGAAAAGTAATGCTTACATTGCTTACCTTATTTTCCTAATTTTTTCTTAATCTTAAAACCCATATAATTTATTATCCTACAGGGAAGTATAGTCATTTCGAAATTAAGAAAAACGATAGTTTTTAGTTTGCAACACACTGAAGGACAGCTGAATCGTGGGGTTCTAAATCTGCGGTGCAATAGCGTCGGGTATGAATAACTTAGGATATTAAAATATCGTTCACCTGATATCGATAAATATTCTGTTGGTTTGTGTACGCTGCACTGCCACATATGATTTTCTGAATGCATATTGGATATGTCGTATCGATTGGAATTTAAACAGTGGCATTTGATAATTTAAATTTAAATTTATTTTAGTTAGGAAAGGAATGCTAAGAAAATTTTCAGCTAAAATTGATAATCTAAATTAAAATAACTATTTTGAAAAAGATGTTCGGGGATTTATTCAAAAAGTACGTACAGGCAAGTGGAAGTTTGAGTTTTCTACGCTCCACAAGCAAATTAAAATCACTTTCACAAATTCTGCGCACTCAAGAGAACTTAACTTTCCTTCACCACAGTCAAAGTAGAACTGAGGGTATGATATACGTTTTAAAAAATCTAGAAGTTCCCGTGGAATTGTCTACCTAAACTACCCTGTCTTCATCGTATCTGCTTCTACAACTTTCTAGTGCTTACTGTAGGTGCAGAACATGAGATTGTCACGCGATCCATAATTTTCGTCCATAAAATTTTGATTATTTAGTTGCCATCAGTAATCTATGTTCATGATTAGTAATGTTAAGTCACTGAACACTGCATTATTAGCCATCTTCTTGAACATTATTCTGTTCATCTCAAGAGTAAAACATTAGATTTAATGACGCTATTTGCAGTTCGTTATTTGTTCAATTTGCCGACTTGGGTGGCGGCGGGGTAAAATGCTCGCCTGTCAAAGAAGTGTCGGGTTCGAGTCCCGCATGGGTAAGTTTCCTTTATCAAGCGCAACATTGTCGCAGAATAATTTATTCACGCCATTTATGTCAATATTGATCCGTCGGTACGTATGAATAAAGTATGAACTTTGTAACGTAAAGCTAAATGTGGAATAGTATTTATTCAATAAATTTGAAAGAAATAGATTTTTACAAAAATACCAACTCCCGTAGAAGTATAGAGAAAGTAATGCAAAGCATATTCTGGAAATGTTATGGATTCAGCGAGCCAATTTTTGAAGCGACACAAAAATCGTTCATTTTTTGTTCCCATAGAAATACCTCCGTTAAGACGGCCAAGGGCTCCGCTCCAGGATGTCATAAACGGCCGTTTTCGAAAGTAGAATCCTGAGGGTCAGGGATCGGTGATTGAAGAAGGTATAAGGGTCTCAGTTGGTATCTTTCTGGTAGGTCTTTTTGTATGAGTCCCAGGAGAACAACTCACTTTGTCGAGGTTTGAACGCTTTTAATGGAAGCATGGTCTTCGATCGTATCCAAAGATAACGAAATGAACTTCGATGAAACGTGCAAGTACATCGCATGAAAAACCTCCACTGTCTTCACCACAGACCATTTGAGAATCGGTGTCTTGAAGCCAAACATAAAAACGGCGAATGTTGAGCGTTAAAACCCATACAGCTTCAATAACCTTACCGCGGCGCGGCTAATCCAACTCCCGACGCGCGGAGAAGAACCCTGCCGCGCGATCGAAAAATCAATGTAATTTCCGGCGACGCAAACTTATTTCAAAGAAAACTGCATAAAGACCTCAAGAAATCTTCAAACAATGCTCTCATATAAGTTACTCTGCGCGACCTTGCCGAAAACCTATTTGAAACTCTACCTAAATGTAAAACTTCGTCGAAAAACAGTATCCGCCATTTTGTTACTGCACGGTAAGAATTTATGGGCTGTATTCTTTAAGATTACGGATTATTAAAGAAAAAACACCATGCTAACAGATTATGTGGTTTTTTATTCGGCAAGAATCCACCCATAACTTCACCATTCACTTACTTTGGAAGATTTTCAGAGAAAATTGAAGACGGGCGTTTTTATGGAAATTTGCTCACGTTTGAGCCTCTGTATCTCAGTAACGGGTAGGATCTATGTCAAATGAAGTACATATCAATAAATTTCAATCATTTTTGAGTATACATGCGAAGTTTCAAGTTTATAACTCAAAAAAAGTCATTTTGTAATTTTGTCCGGCTTTTTCCGATTTCCGCCCACTGTGCGACGGTTCAATAATATCTTCACTCAACAAACGATCAACCTCTTGATTTATTACTTCCTGCATACGAAGATTCACCGGATAATATCTTTGTTTTATCGGAGGGTTGTCTCCGACGTCAAGGCGATGTGACACTAAATTGGTGCAACCCGATAAGTGATCAAACAATCTTAATTCCCTCTCTAAAAATTTTTCCAGTTGTTCTTTCTCAAAATGATTCAAATTCACAACTCCCTGAATCTGCTCCGTCACTTTACCCTCAGTCCGAAAGTTGTAACGCACTCTAGGAGAAGAATCAAAACTCCCCGCGTTTCGCCGTGTGTCTATTATAAGGGCGAATTGCGAAAGAAAATCCTTACCTGCGATACACGGAACAGATAAACAAGGCAATACATACACTTTAATTACCTTCGTCTTTCCTTTTAAGTTAAAAGCTAAGTCAACTGACCCTTAAACACGCTCTGTGGTGCCATTCGCTACAGTAACCTTCATATCATGCACTAGAGTGATTGATAAACCCATGTCTTTCACTACCTTTAAACCCCCTAGGCCCAAATAAGTTTTACCGGAACCAGAGTCTACCAGGGCACTAAGTACATTGCGTCCAATAGTCAAATCTAAATACCACCTACCATCACCTGAAACCTGAAACCTGAAAATTCGAAAATGGACGAGATTCTTGGTAGGCTTTATTCCTTAATTGGTTTTGTAAGGATGAGAAGGGAATTAAGGGCTTGGAGCTCCGTGCTCCCTTCCGTACGAAACTCCGGTCCCATTTCCCGTTTGACAATTTTTACATGTAAATTTCGTTACCCCGCGCCGACCACATCCGAAACAGAAACGACCAATAGTCAATGAACACTGAGAAAATCTATGACCAACCTGACCACAATTCCAACATGACGGCCTATTGAGCTCTACACTTTTTGAGTGCGGTGTGAATTCCAGCCCCTCCTCAGAGCTTCCCTTCTCCACCGACCGTCTTACTCTCAGATTCTGAGTAACGCCCTGACTTCCCCTCGTCACTGTGACGGCCTCAATCGACTGACGATAGTGCTTGCCTTGAGAGGCTTTATCGTGAGATGAATTTTCGCTTTTACGAACTTTGATAGGTTTATATGCGGCCTCCGGTACTACCGACTGAGCAGCATTTGGTGGAGATCGGAAATTGCTTTTTAATTTGTGAATATATTCATATTCTTTCCCCAGACTGGATAACTCGTCTAACGTATGGAAGTCTCTACGCCTTATGAATAGTTTATAATCTGGTCTCATGTTGCGATACGCCCATCTAAGCTTTTCCTCCTCGCTAGGAATTTGCTCAACCCTATTCAATAGCGTACCAAGACCCGTTAAATAGTCTGCCAATGACTCATCTGGCCCTTGAGTTCTCTCCCTTATCTCACGTTCCAACTGCTCCTGGAAATCGTAATCGGTAAATCGACTTTTCAACGCGGACTCAAACTCAGACCAGGAATTTAACTTACATTTGTTCAAACGAAACCAATAAAGAGACGTATCTTTCAGAAGTTCAGGCATACCCATCCATAATTGATCCTCAGTAATTCCATAGCCTTCCCTTAATTCTTGTAAACGAATCAGAAAATTTCCGACGCTATCCCCTTTGGCCCCTGAAAACTTCAAATTCCAGCGCCTCACCACGTCCATTATGTACCTAATCTGGCTTGGAGACGCGTTCAGCAATTGCACATTAACTTCATCCGCCCTAGCGTCTCCCGCTATCTCGCCTGATTCTCCCCTCACATGTGCAATTAGACGAGCCCTCAACTGAGACACGTTCCCGGTGGAAACCAAATTCCTCTCAGTCAATTCTGCCATTAAACCACTTCTTCGAAGGTGATATACCCAGCTAACCTGAGGGGTAGGACCTCCTGCAGCTGAAGTAGGATTGTCTAAATGTAATAACTCCTCAATACCTTCCTCCGACATCACGATGAGTATTTCAAACAAAGATATAAACCACAGAGCACTAATCTCACCATTCGAAAGCATAGTTTACTCCCCTTAAACGCAAAGCAAATATCCAACAAATCTAGAACAAAAATAAATGATCTAAATGACCCATTAGGGTCCCTGTTCGGGCGCCATTTGTAACGGGTGTCTCTCGTCGGGTTTGCAAATTCAGCCTAATTCGACTAGAGGCCCGTCCACCTCGTAAGCACGCGGATAGCTAACAGTGGAGTGAATAATAACAAGAAAACAAATAAGATAATAAGCAACGGAAAAAAATTAAAGGTACTATCCAGGGTTTCTAATGACCTTGAAGAAAACGACACGTTTCAATAGTAGCTGTTACAAGCCAAGGTAAGATATTTATTTCTCCAACTATTTTGGATATTTGGCAGCACACAGAAAGAACAAAAATTTTAAAATACATTCTCGCCTCATCGGCTAATATAGCAATCCTAATCACAAAATAATGTTTTCCCCCAACTATTTTAATATTTGGCAGCTCACAAAAAGAACGACAAATTTACAATACATTCTCGCCTCATCGAGGCGTATAGAAATCCCAACCACAAAGTAAAGTTTGGCATAAGGCGCACGTGGTCCCGAAGACCTGACATAAATGCACATGAATTGGAAACAGCAAGGAACACAAACCAAAATCAACGCTAAGAATTTAGATCCCCATAACGGGCACGTAACAGAAAATCACGAAAAGCAAAATTGAACATTAGAAATCATCAAAGCCCTTTAGCCACATACCTCAATCCCTCACTCACACACACACACACACACTGGTTTGAATTTTTAAGCACACTTGATGGAGAGATGTGGACTCCTGAAAGTTCGTAGGCCAAAGAGAGCTTTTTCGTGGCGAGCTCTTCTCTCTAGCATTTCCCTCACGGAGGGCAGCAGCAGCGTCGCACTCTAGCAGACGCTTCATTCCGGTGGCACATACACCTGCGCGCGCCTCCTCGCCAGCGGGAATCCAAACTGGGCGCTCTGGTTAGTCTGCGCCATGCGTTAGCCTGACCTTTTCTCTTGCGGTGGTCAGCCGTCAGAAGAAGAAGGCGGGTATCGCCCAGACCACGGCCAGGGGTGACCAGTCCCCCTGCCGCGGACCCGTGGATCGCCGATATCCTGAGTGCTCACAAACCTCAAATACATGCACACAACTTTATATAAAAAAAAAAACACACTTGATTATTGACGTACGTGGCTATCGGATTTCAGATTATTCCTCCCAATTACAGAGGCAATGAACTTAGATAAAAAAAATACGAAATCTAAAGAAAATAATTTGTGGCTGAGATAACAAAAGAAAATAATTTTTTTTCTTTGGAGCAAAATAGATACAATATATTCACACATTCCAAAATAATAACAGAGTGCATTAGTATTTATAAAAAAAAACTTAACATTCCTCTAATTGCTTTACAATCAACATAAGGCAATAGAAACAAAATAAATATAGCTTTTTAATCCTAACACCTCCCACCTGCTCCTTTGCCTCCGAACTTTCGGGATTCATTCTCCAACTTTTGAGGGTTACAGTTTCTAGCAATAAAATTCACTCTCAGGAGTGTCATTTCGCATTTTTCCTACTTTGCACGGAAATCGAGTATCTAGCAACAAATTCATTTAAGGAGTGTCATTTCGTATTTTTCTTACTTTGCACGGAAATCGTGTTTCTAGCAATAAAATTCACATTCGGAGTGTCATTTCGCATTTTTTTTACTGTGCACGGAAATCGTGTTTCTAGCAATAAAATTCTCTTTCGGAGTGTCAATTCGCATTTTTCTTACTTTGCACGGAAATCGTGTTTCTAGCAACAAATTCATTTAAGGAGTGTCATTTCGTATTTTTCTTACTCTGCACGTATATCCTGTCTCTAGCAATAAAATTCAGTTTCAGGAGTGTCATTTCGCATTTTTCTAACTTTGCACGGAAATATTGTTTCTAGCAATAAAATTCGCTTTCAGGAGTGTCATTTCGCATTTTTCCTACTTTGCACGGAAATCGGGTATCTAGCAATAAAATTCATTTAAGGAGTGTCATTTCGCATTTTTCTTACTCTGCACGAAAATCGTGTTTCTAGCAATAAAATTCAGTTTCAGGAGTGTTATTTCGCATTTTTCTTACTTTGCACGGAAATATTGTTTCTAGCAAAAAAATTTGCTTTCAGGAGTGTCATTTCGCATTTTTCTTGTTTTGCACGGAAATCGAGTTTCTAGCAACACATTCATTTAAGAAGTGTCATTTCGTATTTTTCTTACTTTGCACGGAAATCGTGTTTCTAGCAATAAAATTCACTTTCAGGAGTGTCATTTCGCATTTTTCTTACTTTGCACGGAAATCGTGTTTCTAGCAATAAAATTCACTTTCGGAGTGTCATTTCGCATTTTTCTTACTTTGCACGGAAATCAAGTTTCTAGCAACAAATTCATTTAAGGAGTGTTATTTCGTATTTTTCTTACTCTGCACGGAAATCGTGTTTCTAGCAATAAAATTCACTTTCAGGAGTGTCATTTCGCATTTTTCTTACTTTGCACGTAAATCGTGTTTCTAGCAATAAAATTCACATTCACGAGTAACATTTCGCATTTTTCTTACTTTGCACGGAAATCGTGTTTCTAGCTATAAAATTAACTTTCAAGAGTTTAATTTCGCATTTTCTTACTTTGCACGGAAATCGAGTTTCTAGCAACAAATTCATTTAAGGAGTGTCATTTCGCAATTTTTTTTACTTTGCACGGAAATCGCGTTTCGAGCAATAAAATTTATTTCATAAGTGTCATTTCGCATTTTTCTTACTGTGCACGGAAATCGTTTTTCTAGCAATAAAAATCACTCTCAGGAGTGTCATTTAGCATTTTTCTTACTTTGCACGAAAATCGTGTTTCTAGCAATAAATTCACTTTCAGAGTTTCAATTCGCATTTTTCTTACTTTGCACGGAAATCAAGTTTCTAGCAACAAATTCATTTAAGGAGTGTCATTTCGTATTTTTCTTACTTTGCACGGAAATCGTGTTTCTACCAATAAAAATCACTTTCAGGAGTGTATTTCGCAATTTTTTTACTTTGCAAGGAAATCGAGTATCTAGCAACATATTCATTTAAGGAGTGTCATTTCGCATTTTTCTTACTTTGCACGAAAATCGTGTTGCTAGCAATAAATTCACTTTCAGAGTTTCAATTCGCATTTTTCTTGCTTTGCACGGAAATCGAGTTTCTAGCAACAAATTCATTAAGGAGTGTCAGTTCGCATTTTTCTTACTTTGCATGGAAATCACGTTTCTAGGAATAAAATTCATTTCATGAGTGTCATTTCGCATTTTTCTTACTTTGCACGGAAATCGTGTTTATAGCAATATAATTCACTTTCTGAGTGCCATTTCGCATTTTTCTTACTTTGCACGGAAATCGTATTTCTAGCAATAAAATTCACTTTCAGGAGTGTCATTTCGCATTTTTCTTACTTTGCACGGAAATCGTGTTTCTAGCAATAAAATTCACTTTCAGGAAGTCATTTCGCATTTTTCTTACTTTGCACGGAAATCGTGTTTCTAGCTATAAAATTAACTTTCAAGAGTTTCATTTCGCATTTTTCTTATTTTGCACGGAAATCGTGTTTCTAGCAATAAAATTTACTTTCAGGAAGTCATTTCGCATTTTTCTTACTTCGCACAGAAATCGAGTTTCTAGCAATATATTCATTTTAGGAGTGTCATTTCGCATTTTTCTTACTTTGCACGGAAATCGTGTTTCTAGCAATAAAATTCACTTTCGGAGTGTCAATTCGCATTTTTTTTTACTTTGCATGGAAATCGTGTTTCTAGCAATAAAATTCACTTTCAGGAGTGTCATTTCGAATTTTTCTTACTTTGCACGGAAATCGTGTTTCTAGCAATAAAATTCACTTTCAGGAGTGCCATTTCGCATTTTTCTTACTTTGCATGGAAATCGTGTTTCTAGCAACAAATTCATTTTAGGAGTGTCATTTCGCATTTTTCTGACTTTGCACGAAAATCGTGTTTCTAGCAATAAAATTCACTTTCAGGAGTGTCATTTCGCATTTTTCTTACTTTGCACGGAAATCGTGTTTCTAGCAATAAAATTCACTTTCGGAGTGTCAATTCGCATTTTTCTTACTTTGCACGGAAATCGCGTTTCTAGCAATAAAATTCACTTTCAGAAGTGTCATTTCGCATTTTTCTTACTTTGCACGGAAATCGTGTTTCTAGCAATAAAATTCACTTTCAGGAGTGTCAATTCGCATTTTTCTTACTTTGCACGGAAATCGTGTTTCTAGCAACAAATTCATTTAAGGAGTGTCATTTCGTATTTTTCTTACTTTGCGCGGAAATCGTGTTTCTACCAATAAAATTCACTTTCAGGAGTGTCATTTCGCATTTTTCTTACCTTGTACGGTAATCGTGTTTCTAGTATTAAAATTCACTTTCAGGAGTGTCATTTAGCATTTTTCTTACCATGCATGGAAATCGTTTTTCTAGCAATAAAATTCACTTTCAGGAGTATCATTTTGCATTTTTGTTACTTTGCACGGAAATCGTGTTTCTAGCAATATAATTGATTTTCAGGAGTGTCATTTCGAATTTTTCTAGCTTTGCACGTAAATCGTGTTTGTAGCTATAAAATTCACATTCAGGAGTTTCATTTCGCATTTTTCTTACTTTGCACGGAAATCGTGTTTCTAGCAATAAAATTCACTTTCAGGAGTGTCATTTCGAATTTTTCTTACTTTGCACGGAAATCGAGTTTCTAGCAACAAATTCATTTAAGAAGTGTCATTTCGCATTTTTCTTACTTTGCACGGAAATCGTGTTTCTAGCAATAAAATTCACTTTCAGGAGTGTCATTTCGCATTTTTCTTACTTTGCTCGGAAATCGTGTTTCAAGCAATAAAATTCACTCTTAGGGGTGTCATTTCGTATTTTTCTTACTTTGCACGGAAATATTGTTTCTAGCAACAATTTCATTTAAGGAGTGTCATTTCGCATTTTTCTAATTATGCACGGAAATCGTGTTTCTAGCAATAAAATTCACTTTCGGAGTGTCAATTCGCATTTTTTCCTTTGCACGGAAATCGTGTTTCTAGCAATAAAATTCACTTTCAGGATGGTCATTTCGCATTTTTCTTACTTTGCACGGAAATCGTGTTTCTAGCAATAAAATTCACTTTCAGGAGTATCATTTCGCATTTTTCTTACTTCGCACGGAAATCGAGTATCTAGCAACAAATTCATTTAAGGAGAGTCATTTCGCATTTTCCTTACTTTGCACGGAAATCGTGTTTCTAGCATTAATTTCATTTAAGGAGTGTCATTTCGCATTTTTCTTACTTTGCACGGAAATCGTGTTTCTAGCAATAAAATTCACTCTCAGGAGTGTCATTTCGCATTTTTCCTACTTTGCATGGAAATCGAGTATCTAGCAACAAAATCATTTAAGGAGTGTCATTTCGCATTTTTCTTACTTTGCACGAAAATCGTGTTTCTAGCAATAAATTCATTTTCAGAGTTTCAATTCGCATTTTTCTTACTTTGCACGGAAATCGAGTATCTAGCAACAAATTCATTTAAGGAGAGTCATTTCGTATTTTTATACTTTGCACGGAAGTCGTATTTCTAGCAATAAAATTCACTTTCAGGAGTGTCATTTCGCATTTTTCTTACTTTGCACGGAAATCGTGTTTCTAGCAATAAAATTCACTTTCAGGAGTGTCATTTCGCATTTTTCTTACTTTGCTCGGAAATCGTGTTTCTAGCAATAAAATTCACTCTTAGGAGTGTCATTTCGCATTTTTCCTACATTGCACGGAAATCGAGTTTCTAGCAACATATTCATTATAGGGGTGTCATTTCGTATTTTTCTTACTTTGCACGGAAATATTGTTTCTAGCAACAAAATTTGCTTTCAGGAGTGTAATTTCGTATTTTTCTTACTTTGCACGGGAATCGTGTTTCTAGCAACAATTTCATTTAAGGAGTGTCATTTCGCATTTTTTTAACTTTGCACGGAAATCGTGTTTCTAGCAATAAAATTCACTTTCAGGATGGTCATTTCGCATTTTTCTTACTTTGCACGGAAATCGTGTTTCTAGCAATAAAATTCACTTTCAGGAGTATCATTTCGCATTTTTCTTACTTCGCACGGAAATCGGGTATCTAGCAACAAATTCATTTGAGGAGAGTCATTTCGTATTTTTATACTTTGCACGGAAATCGTATTTCTACTAATAAAATTCCCCGCACGGGGGGAAGAGAGTAATCTCTTCCTTTGGGGAGTCGCGCCCCCACGGACCCGAGCCCACCGGGGAGACAACCTCGTCAAAAAACCCTTCGTACGCTGGGATAGCGTCCAGACAGCATGTGACTCTGCTGTGCTGAGTAGCCGAAACATCTGGCGTCCAGATTCACCCACGTGTTTGCCGTGCGTGGAGACCCGTACAAGGGGGAGAAGGGGATCCTGGTGGGTGAGTTCTCCGGCACCCAGCTGGGCGTCGGAAACCCGGTATGGGCCGGAGTCCAACACCCCACTTCGGCCCTGGATTCCCCGAAAAACGGGCGGCCGAGAAGAGCCCAGCTCGGTCAATCGGCTCCTGGCGGCTGGGGAGCTTGGCGGCTCCTTCCGAGCGTACGCCAGGACGGGTTAGTGCTGGAGATATGGGGGTCTCCGTAGGGCGGCCGAAGGCGTGTGGGTTCGGAGGGCCCCCGCGCTGGAGGTTCTAACCCGAAAGAGACCTCCTATCGAAGGTTCCTATATCCCTTGGGTAGCCCTGGCGACCACACCGGATCTCGGTGTGGCGTCCCGAATGTGTGGCTCCGTGGTGGGTGGGGAGCCCAGGGGATGAATAAAGGGTTAGTCTATGGATCACAATTTATCTCCACCTCCAAAAAGATCCCGTCCGGAAACGGGCGGGGGAGAAATGAAAAACAACAAGTTCTTGGTAATGAAAAGCCAGAAGGAAGGGGAAACGCTGAAAAAAGTGTCCCCCTTCTTAATCCGTAAAGTGTTATCTGCAGCAGTACCGGGAGACATAAAATCTGCAAAGAAGTTACGCGACGGGACCCTATTAATTGAAACATCGAACAAGGCGCAAAGCGAGAAGATCCTTAAAATGAAGCTGTTAAATGATATCCCAGTGACAGTGGAGGTCCACCGAACCCTAAATACTTGTCGGGGCGTAATTAGTCACTACGATCTTTTGTATGTGGAAGTCGACGAAATAAAGCATGAGATGGCATCTCAGGGAGTGAGCGATGTTCGTCGACTAACCACAAAACGGAACGGAGAAGTAACAAATACCACATCCGTAGTGCTTACGTTTTCGTGCGATCGGCTTCCCGACAAGGTGTTCATAGGGTATGAATCAGTTCCCGTGCGACCATTCATTCCAGCCCCGATGCGCTGCTTCCAGTGCCAGCGCTTCGGTCACATCGCAACGCGATGCGAAGGCAAGGCCACCTGCCCACGCTGCGGCCAGGATTCACACGGTGACTCCAGCTGCCCCAAGGGTCCGCAATGTGTGAACTGCGAGGGCACACACCCCGCTTATTCCCGCAAATGCCCAAAAATGTTAGAAGAGCGTAAAATAATGGAGATTAAAACAACAGAGAAAATTACATATTTCGACGCAAGGAAGAAGTATAGATCAATAACTGCCCCGACCTTCTCGAAATCCTTTGCTAAGGTTGTCGAATCAACGGTCACTAAGGCCTCAATTGGCACACAAACCGACTCTATCCCCAAGAATGATAATAGCACTGTAGAACCTGCCAAACCGGATAAGGCATCTAAACCGGCTGCTAAAAATAATTCCACCGCTGTGGGTTCCCCTATAAGGAACCCAACCAATCAACCCACTGGCGTAACGCAAAAGAAGCGTGAGGTTACGCCACCCCCAACTACCTCCGGCGTCACAAAAGGTAAACTGAACCAACCAGAGTCAATGGAGGAAGACGAAAGTCTCTCGGAGACAGAGATCCTCCAAGCCAAGAAAAAGACAAAGAAGAATAGACTTAAGCGCTGAACATACCTCACGCAGTTCAAGTTTTTTATTTATCTTTAATCATGGCTTTTATTTTACAATGGAATTGTAATGGTTTTTATCGGCACAAGGAGGAGCTGGCCATTTTACTGCGTGATTTCAATCCAATGTGCATTTGCCTGCAAGAAACACATTTTAAAGCAACGGACAAGGGTATTTTAAGTGGTTTTAACGTTTTTAGATATGACGACATAAGTGGCCAACGGGCACACGGTGGTGTTATGATCGCCACTAGGGAGACCCTTCATGTCTCCCGGGTGGCGCTTAACACGCCTTTTCAGGCGGTAGCGGTAACGCTGCACGGCCCCCAGTCGGTGACTCTATGTAACGTATACCTTCCAGAGGGGGCACCGGTGACCCTTTTTTATTTAGACTCCCTTATCTGCCAACTGTCAAAACCCTTTATTATAGTAGGTGATTTTAATGCCCATGATACACTATGGGGTAGCTCCAGGGCACAGTGCAATCAGAGAGGACGCATTTTATCGCAGTTTTTAACAGTCTCTAACCTGGTTTTATTAAACGACGGAAAGAAAACTAGGTTCAATAGTTTTAACGGCAATTATTCGACTATTGACCTTTGTTTTACTTCGAGCACATTAATGGACAAATTTCAAATGAATGTTCACGACGATCTATGTGGGAGTGATCACTTCCCCATTACTATTAATAGAGAGGAATATTTTAACCCCAATATTTTACGTCCTAGCAATTGGAGTATCCGGAGAGCCGACTGGGCTCTTTTTAAAGAATCATTCAATTTTACATTTAACGAAGGCCGCTGTGGTATCCAGAATATTGAATTTTTGACAAACAGTATCGGCGAATGTGCAAATAGTAGTGTGCCAAGGTCAGGACACGCCCGTATGAAGCCTTCCGTTCCATGGTGGAACGACGATTGCGCCAAGGCTATTCAGGCACGCAAGAGAGCGCTAAGAATTTTTAATAAACACCCAACAGCCATAAATTTGGCTTCCTTTCGCTGTCTCCGAGCCAAAGCCCGAAAGGTGGTCAAAGAGGCGAAGAAAGACTCCTGGATGTCATTTGTATCCGGGATAAACTGCCGGACACCAGTGTCGCAGGTGTGGAAAAAGGTGAGGAGTATCTGTGGTGACCACCGTCAGCATGGAGTCACATACATTAAAAACAATGACAACATCGTAACCTCATCGGCCGCCATCAGCGAGATATTCGGACGGCTGTTAGCTAACATAAGCGGCAACTCCAATTATGAGGACTCCTTCCTATCCTTGAAGAGACGCTGCGAATTGCACACACTTTCTTTCGCTGATAGGGGTACACTGGCGGACTACAATGTCCCATTTTCCCTTTGGGAACTAAAATCAGCAATCGCAGCTTCCCGCGACACGTCCCCGGGGATGGATGAGATCCATAATGCCTTTCTCCGGAATCTTCCAGAGAGAGCTTTATTGGAAGTTCTTTTATGTTTCAATCAACTTTGGGCAGAGAGAAGCTTCCCACCGTCCTGGCGCGAATCTATAGTTATTCCAATTTTAAAACAGGGCAAGGATAAATCTGATCCGAACAACTATCGTCCAATATCCCTCACCAGCTGTCTGTGTAAGGTAATGGAAAGAATGGTGAACCGACGACTTGTTTGGTGGCTGGAGCGTCGAAACCTTCTTTCCACTGTCCAATGTGGCTTCCGACGCGGCCGATCGACAGTTGACCACCTTGTCAGGACAGAGAACTACATCCAGGAGGCCTTTGTCCTTCGTCAGCACGTTGTTGGTATTTTCTTTGATCTAGAGAAGGCTTACGACCGGGTCTGGCGCCGGAAAATACTCTTGACGCTCCACAAATGGGGATTTAGAGGCCATCTGCCAATATTCATTGAAAATTTTTTTAAGAACCGCACTTTTAAGGTCAGAATAGGCCGAGACTTATCGCAATCTTATTCCCTGGAAAATGGGGTACCACAGGGCTCCGTATTGAGCGTGACACTTTTCGCGATAGCCGTAAATGACGTGGCGGATTGTGTCAAAGCCCCAACGATGAGCTCGCTGTTCGTGGATGACCTGGCAATCTTTTGCCGGTCGTCCAAACTTGTATCGGTAGCCAGACAACTACAGTTAGCTTTAAATAACCTAGGCAACTGGTCACGGAAAAATGGTTTTAAATTTTCAGCGGAAAAGACCAAATGCGTGCATTTTCACCGGAAGAGAGGTTACTTTGCCCCTCCAGTTTTAAAACTGGATGGCAGACCCCTTCCGTACGTGGAGTCGGCTCGGTTCCTAGGTATGACCCTAGACCACCGATTAAATTGGCGGGAACATATTCAGTTTTTAAGAAATAATTGTCTTAGGACCCTAAATATTTTAAAGTTTTTAACCCACTCCTCATGGGGCGCCGACCGCAGCATGATGCTTTTACTATATCGCGCACTTGTTCGATCCAAGCTGGACTATGGGAGTTTTATTTACTCGTCTGGCCGCGAGTCAATTTTAAGAACCTTGACGACGCTGCACAACACAGGGTTGCGGCTCTCAACTGGTGCCTTCCGCACCAGCCCGGTGCTCAGCATTTATGCAGACGCTGGAGAGCCGCCTTTGCAGAGCCGAAGGAACATCCTGATGTTAAACTACGCGGCGAAAATCCTAGCCTCAAGAGGTCACCCGTGTTTTAATATTGTTTTTAATCCAAAGTTTTTAAGAATTTTTATTATAAGAACGAGAGCCACTAAGCCACTATGTGTACGATTGAAAGAGTTCATCGAAGCATCCGGAATTCAACTCCCGGATGTAGCTCCAATCGTTTACCCCGATATCCCGCCATGGATAATTCCACATCCCAAAATTTATGATGCTTTTAAAGGACTCCAGAAAGAATACTCCACTGCCTCAGAGTATCAGTGTCATTTTAATGAATTCGTCAGTCGCCATAAGGGCAGTCGACTCATGTATACAGACGGATCCAAGTCGGAAGCCGCCTGTGCCTGCGCAGTGTCCTCGGCATACCACGGCATCAAGCAGACGAGACTCAGCCCGTTGTGTAGCATATACACAGCGGAGCTTATCGCCATTAAGATGGCGTTGGGGATGGTCGCCGACGATTGCAACCCTTCCACCATAGTATGCACCGACTCAAAGAGCTCGCTGCAATCTATCGCCGCTATTTTCCCGACGCACCCTATTGTGCAAGATATCCAAATCGCTCTATATTATATCTGTAAACGTGGACGCCAAGTGTCGTTCCTATGGGTTCCCGGGCACATGGGAATAACAGGAAACGAAAAAGCAGATGCAGCTGCAAAGGCGGCGCTCACGCTGCCGGCACAGGCTTCGACTTCTGTAACCTATCAAGACCTGCAGATGGCCATGCGCGGAATAGTTCTACGGCAGTGGAGTGAGGTATGGACGAACGTAACGAATAACAAACTGAGAATTATCAAACCGGTTACGTCAATGTGGCCCTCTTCTGTTGGGAGGAATCGTAGGGAGGAGGTCATTATTACTAGACTGAGAATCGGTCATTGCGCCCTGACACATTCCTATCTCTTCACCCAAGACAAGATCCCACCTCGATGTGGCTATTGTGACTGTCCCCTGACTGTGAGACACCTCTTGACGGAGTGTGATGAGCATCATATTACGCGAAGCCGGACAGGAGTCAGGGGCAACCTAGAATTTATTCTGGGCGATGACCCTGGCCGCCTATGCCGCGTCATAGAATTCGTTAAGAAAACTGGTCTTGTGATTTAATAGGCTCGAAGTTTACATCAATATTGTCAACAGTGCCGCACAAAACTGAAATTATAGTATATGCTTATGTCGCAATTTGATTGCGCGTAGTGCTAATGACCTTAGCTGTCGACGCACCCTTAACCCCAAACCTACTACTACTACTAATAAAATTCACTTTCAGGAGTGTCATTTCGCATTTTTCCTACTTTGCAAGATAATCGAGTATCTAGCAACATATTCATTTAAGGAGTGTCATTTCGCATTTTTCTTACTTTGCACGAAAATCGTGTTTCTGGCAATAAATTCATTTTCAGAGTTTCAATTCGCATTTTTCTTACTTTGCACGGAAATCGAGTATCTAGCAACAAATTCATTTAAGGAGAGTCATTTCGTATTTTTATACTTTGCACGGAAATCGTATTTCTACTAATAAAATTCACTTTCAGGAGTGTCATTTCGCATTTTTCCTCCTTTGCAAGGCAATCGAGTATCTAGCAACATATTCATTTAAGGAGTGTCATTTCGCATTTTTCTTACTTTGCACGAAAATCGTGTTTCTAGCAATAAATTCATTTTCAGAGTTTCAATTCGCATTTTTCTTACTTTGCACGGAAATCGAGTATCTAGCAACAAATTCATTTAAGGAGAGTCATTTCGTATTTTTATACTTTGCACGGAAATCGTATTTCTACTAATAAAATTCACTTTCAGGAGTGTCATTTCGCATTTCTCTTACTTTGCACGGAAATCGTGGTTATAGCAATAAAATTGATTTTTAGGAGTGTCATTTCGAATTTTTCTTGCTTTGCACGTAAATCGTGTTTCTAGCTATAAACTTCACTTTCAGGAGTTTTATTTCGCATTTTTCTTATTTTGCACGGAAATTGTGTTTCTAGCAATAAAATTACTTTCAGGAGTGTCATTTCGAAATTTCCTTACTTTGCACGTAAATCGTGTTTCTAGCAATAAAATTCACTTTCGTAGTGACAATTCGCATTTTTCTTACTTTGCACGGAAATCGTGTTTATAGCAACAAATTCATTTAAGGAGTGTCATTTCGTATTTTTCTCACTTTGCGCGGAAATCGTGTTTCTACCAATAAAATTCACTTTCAGGAGTGTCATTTCGCATTTTTCTTACCTTGTACGGAAATCGTGTTTCAAGCAATAAAATTCACTTTCAGGAGTGTCATTTCGCATTTTTCTTACTATGCACTGAAATATTGTTTCTAGCAATAAAATTCACTTTCACTGTGTCATTTCGCATTTTTCTTACTTTGCACGGAAATCGTGTCTCTAGCAATAAAATTCACTTTCAGGAAGTCATTTCGCATTTTTCTTACTTTGCACGTAAATCGTGTTTCTAGCAATAAAATTCACATTCAGGAGTATTATTTCGCATTTTTCTTGCTTTGCACGTAAATCTTGTTTCTAGCAATAAAATTCACTCTTAGGAGTGTCATTTCGCATTTTTCCTACATTGCACGGAAATCGACTATATAGCAACATAATCATTATAGGGGTGTCATTTCGTATTTTTCTTACTTTGCACGGAAGTCGTGGTTCTAGCAATAAAATTCACTTTCGGAGTGTCATTTCGCATTTTTCTTACTTTGCACGGAAATATTGTTTCTAGCAACAAAATTCGCTTTCAGGAGTGTAATTTCGTATTTTTCTTACTTTGCACGGAAATCGTGTTTCTAGCAACATATTCATTTTAGGCGTGTCATTTCGTATTTTTCTAACTTTGCACGGAAATCGTGTTTCTAGCAATAAAATTCACTTTCGGAGTGTCAATTCGCATTTTTTTTTACTTTGCACGGAAATCGTGTTTCTAGCAATAAAATTCACTTTCAGGATGGTCATTTCGCATTTTTCTTACTTTGCACGGAAATCGAGTTTCTAGCAACACATTCATTTAAGAAGTGTCATTTCCTATTTTTCTTACTCTGCACGGAAATCGTGTCTCTAGCAATAAAATTCACTTTCAGGAGTGTCTTTTCGCATTTTTCTTACTTTGCACGGAAATATTGTTTCTAGAATAAAATTCACTCTCAGGAGTGACATTTCGCGTTTTTTTTCCTACTTTGCACGGAAATCGAGTATCTAGCAACAAATTCATTTAACGAGTGTCGTTTCGCATTTTTTTTACTTTGCACGAAAATCGTGTTTCTAGCAATAAATTCACTTTCAGAGTTTCAATTCGCATTTTTCTTACTTTGCACGGAAATCGAGTCTCTAGCAACAAATTCATTTAACGAGTGTCATTTCGCATTTTTCTTACTTTGCACGAAAATCGTGTTTCTAGCAATAAATTCACTTTCAGAGTTTCAATTCGCATTTTTCTTACTGTGCACGGAAATCGTGTTTCTAGCAATAAAATTCACTCTCAGGAGTGTCATTTCGCATTTTTCTTACTTTGCAAGGCAATCGAGTATCTAGCAACATATTCATTTAAGGAGTGTCATTTCGTATTTTTCTTACTTTGCACGAGAATCGTGTTTCTAGCAATAAATTCATTTTCAGAGTTTCAATTCGCATTTTTCTTACTTTGCACGGAAATCGAGTATCTAGCAACAAATTCATTTAAGGAGTGTCATTTCGTATTTTTATACTTTGCACGGAAATCGTGTTTCTACCAATAAAATTCACTTTCAGGAATGTCATTTCGCAATTTTCTTACTTTGCACGGAAATCGAGTTTCTAGCAATAAATTCATTTAAGGAGTGTCATTTCGCATTTTTCTTACTTTGCACGGAAATCGCGTTTCTAGCAATAAAATTCATTTAAGGAGTGTCATTTCGAAATTTACTTCCTTTGCACGGAAATCGTGTTTCTAGCAATAAAATTCACTTTCAGGAGTTTCATTTCGCATTTTTCTTACTTTGCACGGAAATCGTGTTTCTAGCAATAAAATTCACTTTCAGGAGTGTCATTTCGAATTTTTCTTGCTTTGCACGTAAATCGTGTTTCTAGCTATAGAATTCACTTTCAGGAGTTTCATTTCGCATTTTTCTTATTTTGCACGGAAATTGTGTTTCTAGCAATAAAATTCACTTTCAGGAGTGTCATTTCGAAATTTTCTTACTTTGCACGTAAATCGTGTTTCTAGCAATAAAATTCACTTTCGTAGTGTCAATTCGCATTTTCTTACTTTGCACGGAAATCTTGTTTATAGCAACAAATTCATTTAAGGAGTGTCATTTCGCATTTTTCTAATTATGCACGGAAATCGTGTTTCTAGCAATAAAATTCACTTTCGGAGTGTCAATTCGCATTTTTTCCTTTGCACGGAAATCGTGTTTCTAGCAATAAAATTCACTTTCAGGAGTCATTTCGCATTTTTCTTACCTTGTACGGAAATCGTGTTTCAAGCAATAAAATTCACTTTCAGGAGTGTCATTTCGCATTTTTCTTACTTTGCACGTAAATCGTGTTTCTAGCAATAAAATTCACTTTGAGGAGTTTCATTTCGCATTTTTTTTACTTTGCACGGATATCGTGTTGTTAGCAATAAAATTCACTTTTAGGAGTGACAATTCGCATTTTTCTTACTTTGCACGGAAATCGTTTTTCTAGCAATAACTTTCAGTAGTGTCATTTCGCATTTTTCTTACTTTGCACGGATATCGTGTTTCTATCAATTAAATTCACTTTAGGAGTGTCAATTCGCATTTTTTTTACTTTGCATGGGAATCGTGTTTCTAGCAATAAAATTCAGTTTCAGGAGTGTCATTTCGAATTTTTCTTACTTTGCACGTAAATCGTGTTTCTAGCAATAAAATTCACATTCAGGAGTATCATTTCGCATTTTTCTTACTTTGCACGGAAATCGTGTTTCTAGCTATAAAATTAACTTTCAAGAGTTTCATTTCGCATTTTTCTTACTTTGCACGGAAATCGTGTTTCTAGCAATAAAATTTACTTTCAGGAAGTCATTTCGCATTTTTCTTAATTTGCACGGACATCTTTTTTCTAACAATAAAATTCACTTTCAGGAGTTTCATTTCGCATTTTTCTTACTCTGCACGGATATCGTGTTTTTAGCAATAAAATTCACTTTTAGGAGTGACAACTCGCATTTTTCTTACTTTTCACGGAAATCGTTTTTCTAGCAATAACTTTCAGGAGTGTCATTTCGCATTTTTCTTACTTCGCACGGAAATCGTTTTTCTAGCAACAAATTCATTTAAGAAGTGTCATTTCGTATTTTTTTAACTTTTCACGGAAATCCTGTTTCTAGCAATAAAATTCACTTTCAGGAGTGTCTATTCGCATTTTTCTTACTTTGCTCGGAAATCGTGTTTCTAGCTATAAAATTCACTTTCAGGAGTGTCATTTCGAATTTTTCTTACATTGCACGTAAATCGTGTTTCTAGCTATAAAATTCACTTTCAGGAGTTTCATTTCGCATTTTTCTTACTTTGCACGGAAATCATGTTTCTAGGAATAAAATTCACTTTCAAGAGTGTTATTTCGAATTTTTCTTACTTTGCACGTAAATCGTATTTCAAAATAGAATTTACTTTCGGTGTGTCAATTCGCATTTTTCTTACTTTGCACGGAAATCGCGTTTCTAGCGATAAAATTCACTTTCAGAAGTGTCATTTCGCTTTTTTCTTACTTTCCACGGAAATTGTGTTTCTAGCGATAAAATTCACTTTCAGGAGTGTCAATTCGCATTTTTCTTACTTTGCAAGGAAATCGCGTTTCTAGCAACAAATTCATTTAAGGAGTGTCATTTCGCATTTTTCTTACTTTGCACGGAAATCGTGTTTCTACCAATAAAATTCACTTTCAGGAGTGTCATTTCGCATTTTTCTTACCTTGTACGGAAATCGTGTTTCTAGCAATAAAATTCAGTTTTAGGAGTGTCATTTCGCATTTTTCTTACTTTGCACGGAAATCGTTTTTCTAGCAATAAAATTCACTTTCAGGAGTGTCATTTCGCATTTTTCTTACTTTGCACGGAAATCGAGTTTCTAGCAACAAATTCATTTAAGGAGTGTCATTTCGTATTTTTCTTACTCTGCACGGAAATCGTGTCTCTAGAAATAAAATTCACCTTCAGAAAGTCATTTCGCATTTTTCTTACTTTGCACGTAAATCGTGTTTCTAGCAATAAAATTCACATTCAGGAGTAAAATTTCGCATTTTTCTTAATTTGCACGGAAATCGTGTTTCTAGCAATAAAATTTACTTTCAGGAAGTCATTTCGCAATTTTCTTACTTTGCACGGAAATCGTGTTTCTAGCAATAAAATTCACTTTCAGGAGTTTCATTTCGCATTTTTCTTACTTTGCACGTAAATCGTATTTCAAAATAAAATTTACTTTCGGTGTGTCAATTCGCATTTTTCTTACTTTGCACGGAAATCGCGTTTCTAGCGATAAAATTCACTTTCAGAAGTGTCATTTTGCTTTTTTCTTACTTTCCACGGAAATTGTGTTTCTAGCAATTACATTCACTTTCAGGAGTGTCAATTCGCATTTTTCTTACTTTGCAAGGAAATCGCGTTTCTAGCAAGCAATTCATTTAAGGAGTGTCATTTCGTAATTTTCTTACTTTGCACGGAAATCGTGTTACTACCAATAAAATTCACTTTCAGGAGTGTCATTTCGCATTTTTCTTACCTTGTACGGAAATCGTGTTTCTAGCAATAAAATTCAGTTTTAGGAGTGTCAATTCGCATTTTTCTTACTGTGCACGGCAATCGTTTTTCTAGCAATAAAATTCACTTTCAGGACTGTCATTTCGTATTTTTCTTACTCTGCACGGAAATCGTGTCTCTAGAAATAAAATTCACCTTCAGAAAGTCATTTCGCATTTTTCTTACTTTGCACGTAAATCGTGTTTCTAGCAATAAAATTCACATTCAGGAGTAAAATTTCGCATTTTTCTTAATTTGCACGGAAATCGTGTTTCTAGCAATAAAATTTACTTTCAGGAAGTCATTTCGCATTTTTCTTACTTTGTACGGAAATCGTGTTTCTAGCAATAAAATTCACTTTCAGGAGTTTCATTTCGTATTTTTCTTACTTTGCACGGAAATCGTGTTTCTAGCAATAAAATTCACTTTCGGAGTGTCAATTCGCATTTTTTTTTCTTTGCACGGAAATCGTGTTACTAGCAATAAAATTCACTTTCAGCAGTGTCATTTCGAATTTTTTCTTACTTTGCACGGAAATCGTGTTTCAAAATAAAATTTACTTTCGGAGTGTCAATTCGCATTTTTCTTACTTTGCACGGAAATCGCGTTTCAAGCAATAAAATTCACTTTCAGAAGTGTCATTTCGCATTTTTCTTACTTTGCACGTAAATCGTGTTTCTAGCAATAAAATTCACTTTCAGGAGTGTCATTTCGTATTTTTCTTACTTTGCGCGGAAATCGTGTTTCTAGCAATAAAATTCACTTTCAGGAGTTTCATTTCGCATTTTTTTTACTTTGCACGGATATCGTGTTTCTAGCAATAAAATTCACTTTCAGGAGTGACAATTCGCATTTTTCTTACTTTGCGCGGAAATCGTTTTTCTAGCAATAAAATTCTCTTTCAGGAGTGTCATTTCGCATTTTTCTTACTTTGCACGGATATCGTGTTTCTAGCAATAAAATTCACTTTCAGGAGTGTCAATTCGCATTTTTTTTACTTTGCATGGAAATCGTGTTTCTAGCAATAAAATTCACTTTCAGGAGTGTCATTTCGAATTTTTCTTACTTTGCACGTAAATCGTGTTTCTAGCAATAAAATTCACATTCAGGAGTATTATTTCGCATTTTTCTTACTTTGGACGGAAATCGTGTTTCTAGCTATAAAATTAACTTTCAAGAGTTTCATTTCGCATTTTTCTTACTTTGCACGGAAATCGTGTTTCTAGCAATAAAATTTACTTTCAGGAAGTCATTTCGCATTTTTCTTAATTTGCACGGAAATCGTGTTTCTAGCAATAAAATTCACTTTCAGGAGTTTCATTTCGCATTTTTCTTACTCTGCACGGAAATCGTGTTTTTAGCAATAAAATTCACTTTTAGGAGTGACAACTCGCATTTTTCTTACTTTTCACGGAAATCGTTTTTCTAGCAATAACTTTCAGGAGTGTCATTTCGAATTTTTCTTACTTCGCACGGAAATCGTGTTTCTAGCAACAAATTCATTTAAGAAGTGTCATTTCTTTTTTTTTTAACTTTGCACGGAAATCCTGTTTCTAGCAATAAAATTCACTTTCAGGAGTGTCATTTCGCATTTTTCTTACTTTGCTCGGAAATCGTGTTTCTAGCTATAAAATTCACTTTCAGGAGTGTCATTTCGAATTTTTCTTACATTGCATGTAAATCGTGTTTCTAGCTATAAAATTCACTTTCAGGAGTTTCATTTCGCATTTTTCTTACTTTGCACGGAAATCATGTTTCTAGGAATAAAATTCACTTTCAAGAGTGTTATTTTGAATTTTTCTTACTTTGCACGTAAATCGTATTTCAAAATAGAATTTACTTTCGGTGTGTCAATTCGCATTTTTCTTACTTTGCACGGAAATCGCGTTTCTAGCGATAAAATTCACTTTCAGAAGTGTCATTTCGCTTTTTTCTTACTTTCCACGGAAATTGTGTTTCTAGCAATAAAATTCACTTTCAGGAGTGTTAATTCGCATTTTTCTTACTTTGCAAGGAAATCGCGTTTCTAGCAACAAATTCATTTAAGGAGTGTCATTTCGTAATTTTCTTACTTTGCACGGAAATCGTGTTTCTACCAATAAAATTCACTTTCAGGAGTGTCATTTCGCATTTTTCTTACCTTGTACGGAAATCGTGTTTCTACCAATAAAATTCACTTTCAGGAATGTCATTTCGCATTTTTCTTACTTTGCACGGAAATCGAGTTTCTAGCAACAAATTCATTTAAGGAGTGTCATTTCGTATTTTTCTTACTCTGCACGGAAATCGTGTCTCTAGAAATAAAATTCACCATCAGAAAGTCATTTCGCATTTTTCTTACTTTGCACGTAAATCGTGTTTCTAGCAATAAAATTCACATTCAGGAGTAAAATTTCGCATTTTTCTTAATTTGCACGGAAATCGTGTTTCTAGCAATAAAATTTACTTTCAGGAAGTCATTTCGCATTTTTCTTAATTTGCACGGACATCTTTTTTCTAACAATAAAATTCACTTTCAGGAGTTTCATTTCGCATTTTTCTTACTCTGCACGGATATCGTGTTTTTAGCAATAAAATTCACTTTTAGGAGTGACAACTCGCATTTTTCTTACTTTTCACGGAAATCGTTTTTCTAGCAATAACTTTCAGGAGTGTCATTTCGCATTTTTCTTACTTCGCACGGAAATCGTGATTCTAGCAACAAATTCATTTAAGAAGTGTCATTTCGTATTTTTTTAACTTTGCACGGAAATCCTGTTTCTAGCAATAAAATTCACTTTCATTCGCATTTTTCTTACTTTGCTCGGAAATCGTGTTTCTAGCTATAAAATTCACTTTCAGGAGTGTCATTTCGAATTTTTCTTACATTGCACGTAAATCGTGTTTCTAGCTATAAAATTCACTTTCAGGAGTTTCATTTCGCATTTTTCTTACTTTGCACGGAAATCATGTTTCTAGCAATAAAATTCACTTTCAAGAGTGTTATTTCGAATTTTTCTTACTTTGCACGTAAATCGTATTTCAAAATAGAATTTACTTTGGGTGTGTCAATTCGCATTTTTCTTACTTTGCACGGAAATCGCGTTTCTAGCGATAAAATTCACTTTCAGAAGTCTCATTTCGCTTTTTTCTTACTTTCCACGGAAATTGTGTTTCTAGCGATAAAATTCACTTTCAGGAGTGTCAATTCGCATTTTTCTTACTTTGCAAGGAAATCGCGTTTCTAGCAACAAATTCATTTAAGGAGTGTCATTTCGTATTTTTCTTACTTTGCACGGAAATCGTGTTTCTACCAATAAAATTCACTTTCAGGAGTGTCATTTCGCATTTTTCTTACCTTGTACGGAAATCGTGTTTCTAGCAATAAAATTCAGTTTTAGGAGTGTCAATTCGCATTTTTCTTACTTTGCACGGAAATCGTGTTTCTAGCAATAAAATTCACTTTCAGGAGTGTCATTTCGCATTTTTCTTACTTTGCACGGAAATCGAGTTTCTAGCAACAAATTCATTTAAGGAGTGTCATTTCGTATTTTTCTTACTCTGCACGGAAATCGTGTCTCTAGAAATAAAATTCACCTTCAGAAAGTCATTTCGCATTTTTCTTACTTTGCACGTAAATCGTGTTTCTAGCAATAAAATTCACATTCAGGAGTAAAATTTCGCATTTTTCTTACTTTGCACGGAAATCGTGTTTCTAGCAATAAAATTTACTTTCAGGAAGTCATTTCGCATTTTTCTTACTTTGCACGGAAATCGTGTTTCTAGCAATAAAATTCACTTTCAGGAGTTTCATTTCGCATTTTTCTTACTTTGCACGTAAATCGTATTTCAAAATAAAATTTACTTTCGGTGTGTCAATTCGCATTTTTCTTACTTTGCACGGAAATCGCGTTTCTAGCGATAAAATTCACTTTCAGAAGTGTCATTTTGCTTTTTTCTTACTTTCCACGGAAATTGTGTTTCTAGCAATAACATTCACTTTCAGGAGTGTCAATTCGCATTTTTCTTACTTTGCAAGGAAATCGCGTTTCTAGCAACAAATTCATTTAAGGAGTGTCATTTCGCATTTTTCTTACTTTGCACGGAAATCGTGTTTCTACCAATAAAATTCACTTTCAGGAGTGTCATTTCGCATTTTTCTTACCTTGTACGGAAATCGTGTTTCTAGCAATAAAATTCAGTTTTAGGAGTGTCAATTCGCATTTTTCTTACTTTGCACGGCAATCGTTTTTCTAGCAATAAAATTCACTTTCAGGAGTGTCATTTCGCATTTTTCTTACTTTGCACGGAAATCGAGTTTCTAGCAACAAATTCATTTAAGGAGTGTCATTTCGTATTTTTCTTACTCTGTACGGAAATCGTGTCTCTAGAAATAAAATTCACCTTCAGAAAGTCATTTCGCATTTTTCTTACTTTGCACGTAAATCGTGTTTCTAGCAATAAAATTCACATTCAGGAGTATTATTTCGCATTTTTCTTACTTTGCACGGAAATCGTGTTTCTAGCAATAAAATTTACTTTCAGGAAGTCATTTCGCATTTTTCTTACTTTGCACGGAAATCGTGTTTCTAGCAATAAAATTCACTTTCAGGAGTTTCATTTCGCATTTTTCTTACTTTGCACGGAAATCGAGTTTCTAGCAACATATTCATTTTAGGAGTGTCATTTCGTATTTTTCTTACTTTGCACGGAAATCGTGTTTCTAGCAATAAAATTCACTTTCAGGAGTGTCATTTCGAATTTTTTCTTACTTTGCACGGAAATCGTGTTTCAAAATAAAATTTACTTTCGGAGTGTCAAATCGCATTTTTCTTACTTTGCACGGAAATCGCGTTTCAAGCAATAAAATTCACTTTCAGAAGTGTCATTTCGCATTTTTCTTACTTTGCACGTAAATCGTGTTTCTAGCAATAAAATTCACTTTCAGGAGTGTCATTTCGTATTTTTCTTACTTTGCGCGGAAATCGTGTTTCTAGCAATAAAATTCACTTTCAGGAGTTTCATTTCGCATTTTTTTTACTTTGCACGGATATCGTGTTTCTAGCAATAAAATTCACTTTCAGGAGTGACAATTCGCATTTTTCTTACTTTGCGCGGAAATCGTTTTTCTAGCAATAAAATTCTCTTTCAGGAGTTTCATTTCGCATTTTTCTTACTTTGCACGGAAATCGTGTTTCTATCAATAAAATTCACTTTAGGAGTGTCAATTCGCATTTTTTTTACTTTGCATGGAAATCGTGTTTCTAGCAATAAAATTCACTTTCAGGAGTGTCATTTCGAATTTTTCTTACTTTGCACGTAAATCGTGTTTCTAGCAATAAAATTCACATTCAGGAGTATTATTTCGCATTTTTCTTACTTTGGACGGAAATCGTGTTTCTAGCTATAAAATTAACTTTCAAGAGTTTCATTTCGCATTTTTCTTACTTTGCACGGAAATCGTGTTTCTAGCAATAAAATTTACTTTCAGGAAGTCATTTCGCATTTTTCTTACTTTGCACGGAAATCGTGTTTCTAGCAATAAAATTCACTTTCAGGAGTTTCATTTCGCATTTTTCTTACTCTGCACGGAAATCGTGTTTTTAGCAATAAAATTCACTTTTAGGAGTGACAACTCGCATTTTTCTTACTTTTCACGGAAATCGTTTTTCTAGCAATAACTTTCAGGAGTGTCATTTCGCATTTTTCTTACTTCGCACGGAAATCGTGTTTCTAGCAACAAATTCATTTAAGAAGTGTCATTTCGTATTTTTTTAACTTTGCACGGAAATCCTGTTTCTAGCAATAAAATTCGCTTTCAGGAGTGTCATTTCGCATTTTTCTTACTTTGCTCGGAAATCGTGTTTCTAGCTATAAAATTCACTTTCAGGAGTGTCATTTCGAATTTTTCTTACATTGCACGTAAATCGTGTTTCTAGCTATAAAATTCACTTTCAGGAGTTTCATTTCGATTTTTTCTCACTTTGCACGGAAATCATGTTTCTAGGAATAAAATTCACTTTCAAGAGTGTTATTTCGAATTTTTCTTACTTTGCACGTAAATCGTATTTCAAAATAGAATTTACTTTCGGTGTGTCAATTCGCATTTTTCTTACTTTGCACGGAAATCGCGTTTCTAGCGATAAAATTCACTTTCAGAAGTGTCATTTCGCTTTTTTCTTACTTTGCAAGGAAATCGCGTTTCTAGCAACAAATTCATTTAAGGAGTGTCATTTCGTAATTTTCTTACTTTGCACGGAAATCGTGTTTCTACCAATAAAATTCACTTTCAGGAGTGTCATTTCGCATTTTTCTTACCTTGTACGGAAATCGTGTTTCTAGCAATAAAATTCAGTTTTTTGAGTGTCAATTCGCATTTTTCTTACTTTGCACGGCAATCGTTTTTCTAGCAATAAAATTCACTTTCAGGACTGTCATTTCGCATTTTTCTTACTTTGCACGGAAATCGAGTTTCT